>NC_050081.1:15204471-15514823 GCF_009764565.3 Dermochelys coriacea | reverse complement strand
CTCTGATCACCTGAATGCTGTTTCCAATGACATTCAATCAGATTACTAAACTCAGCACCAGCACCCTAGACGACTCGCAGGGACCAACAGGCTGAGGCTGGTGGGGACCTGTTTGTTTCTTGCCCTTAGATGGAATGGACAGCAAGCAACATTTTTAGCTGTGGCCCAGAACATGGGGAATGAGTTAGTCCATTAAGGGCTTGCCACAACATGTCTGTTTTCTTTTACCGGGAGCTGGAGCTCCTCTTCCTTTTGCGATGGCGTTTTCCAGAGGTCTTGGGAAAACTGTCCAGATTCAGCTGCCTCTCGTATTGAGATGGAACAGCACTGTAATGAGGCAGAGAGACAAAGGGATTAAGGGAGAGAGAGACTGGCAGTGTTAGAAAAATCTCTTCCAAGTAAAGCCATAGGTAAATGTAACAGCAAAAGCCTCTCACTGGCTATGGAAACTGCTGCAAGGAGGACTAGGGCAGCAGAAAGAATCTCCCCACCCCAGACTCACTTGTCCAGTCCCATTACTCACGCACCCACTTCCCATCTGAACAATAAGAAAGTCTGTTGTATCGTTACTGGTGCATAACCCTTGAAGTGCTGGAATGCAAGGCACACTCAGAGGCCGCTCCACTTCATCTAAGCCAACGATCTTGGGGGATGCAAGTCTCAAGGCTCAAGTGTGGGATGCTTACATGGAATTAGAGCATCCAAGGGGTTAAAGGTAAAAAACCTTATAGGGTGCTGAGAGCTGGAAAGCTTCAATTCATCCAGGTGATTTATCTGTGACATCTCTATAAGGGGAAGAAGCGGGGAGCCACCTGCAGGTCTCAATGACTATTATTTATTATTTGTATTGAAGGAGAACCTAGTGGCACTAGGAGTTATGGATGAGGGCCCCATAGGGCTAGACACCGTACAAACAGCAAACAAAAAGTGCCCCCAGAGAGCTTACAATGTAAGTGCTGCAGATCACAGTAAATGCTACCTCATAATATACTTACTATTATTATTTGTATTATGGTACTGCCTACAGGTCCCCAAACAAGATCAGGGCCCTATCATGCCAGCTGCTGTACAAACACAAAGCAAAAGAGAATCCCTCCTCCAAAGAACTTTTAGTCTAACTAGACCAGACAAATATACAGAGGCACAGGAAGGTGAAGTGACTTGTCTACGGTCACAGAAGGTCAGTGGCAGAGCTGGGAATGGAATTAAGATCTCCTAACTCCCAGTCCACTGCCCTGTCCACTGGACCAAGCAAACAATAATACTTTCCCTGAGGCTGAGGAGCCGTTGAATGTTTAAAGCAGGGCTTTAGAGCAGAGCCTGGAGCTGGAGCACGGAGCAGCTCCAGAGCAGTGGAGCTGAAGGTTTTTGCCTGGAGCTGGAGCGGAGCTGGAGCACACCTCCAAAGTCCTGGTTTAAAGCCAAGGAACAGATAGTTTAAGGGGAGGAGGAGGAATGATCATGGCTTCCACCATACAAGGGAATTACTGGCTCAGTTCAGGCTTCATCTGCCAACTAAGAATCACATCTAGAGATTCCCAAACCCCTACAAAGATTCCTAGGCTTCATGGGCAGGAGCAGTGGATCTGAAGAAGCAAGCCCACTATAGCAAAGGGGAGCCTAGGAGGGCAGAGCACCTCCTCTTTGCCCTGCATCCAGGGCATTCCAGCATGGCTTCTGAAAGACAGCAGCAGGAAGGGGTGAGGAAAGGAAAAGCCAGATACCTGGGGCAGAATCTCAGCACAATGTAACCCAGTCTCTTCAAGTGGCTGAACACCTTAAAAGAGCAAAGAAAACCAAGAATGTGAAATGATCACCTTTAAAAAAAAAAAATCAGAATTCTCTTTTTGTAGCATATGGCAAGCTGAGTTAGATACTATCTGAATGGCTGATTCAGACCAAAGACAGCTAAGCATAGAGTGTGCCTAGACTTCAGTATTCTCCCCACAAAAAGTACATGAGAGATCATATGGGTAAAACTTCATTAGATGCCAAAGCACCACAAACCTGGCTGGGACTCTGCATGGCTTGAGAGCCAGCATAGCTGTGGGAGTGATCATCCACATGGAGAATCTGACTGGCACAAATGCCCAGCTTGCTACAGCACCCAAAAAGTACCAAATGCCTCCTAGGCCTCCAGTGATACAGTGGTGGAATGTTCACTACCCAGGAGACTGAAGAAAGAGAAGGGACTTTGTATGGTTTGTACCTAGTGCAAACTTGAGTGATCAGGAAGAGTACGAGGATCACAGAGATCCTATGTTTGCCTCCAGCATCCTGCATTTCAGAAATCAGAAGATCTCTGTGCTGCTGCCATAGCTAGTGTTTTCCTAGCAATGGGCAAGGACCAGCAGCAGAGGCAAATCCTTGCCAGTTTCACTCTGCTATTCTTTCTGGGCATAGAGGGGAGCGGGGTCTTCTGAGGCAGGATTCAATCTTTGCCACTGCTGCTGCGGCAGAGTAAGAGATTGCTTTGCTTTGCCTTGCCCTCTCCTCTGTGCCCCTAGCAGCTCACACCTCTTGGTTCCACAGCAGCACCAGCATAGTGAACAAACGGCAATGATCAGGTTAGTTTAGTTCTGATGCTGCTACTGCATACGCCACTGTGTAACGCTATGTGCAATCCTACAATAGAAGAGATCATGGGGGAAAGCAGAGAACCAGAGCCAGAGGATAAAAAAGGAGACAGTTGCTTAGCTGAAGTGGGAAGATGAGTGGACGAATTAAATAAATACATAAATAAATTCCACCCCCTCCCTAAATTGTAGACTCCCACCACCATCTGAATAGGTGAGTTGTAACCACCCCTTACCCACTGCAATAATCACTACTGGTGTCAAATCCTTTGTGCACACCTGGTACTGCAGCAGGCTCACCGTCCCTTGGGACAGCAGGGTCTCATAGGCTTCTTGTATGGACAAGGGCAGGTCCCTGTAAAAGAGCTGAATAGAGCCCTGAAAAACAGAACCTTGGGTTTAGGAACCACAGGTTGCAGGAAACCAGTATTGCAGAGTCCAGGCCCATTCCTTCCTTGTGGTCTCAATAGCTGGTCCCAGCATCCAGCTGCTTTTGACTCAAACTCCAGCTTGGTGCTGACTAGATGATCTCCTGAGGTCCCTTCCAACCCTGATATTCTATGATTCTATGATTCTTAAGTATCAAATTATTTTAATGCAACTTCTCTCCTACAAATCTGTGATGCCAACTTATTCTCAAATGCACAGTGGCACCCTCCCTCTACATTGGGTCTAATGGGGCGGAGTTAGCATTGGTCAGCACTGCCACAAAACTTACTAAGTTGGGCCTTCCCATGCAAGCACACACATTGCTGTAACAACAACGAGGAGTCCTTGTGGCACCTTAGAGACTAATAAATGTATTTGGGCATAAGCTGTGTATTCATTGTTTATACATTGCTGTGTAATCAAAAAATAACTGGCAATAACTGGGCTAGCTTCTGAGATATGTTGAGCACCCACAATCCCCAATGACCTCAGAGGTGGCTATGGGCACTCAGCTTCTCTCAGCCTTAGTCCCTCTAACATTGGGGCCTGCTCATTAGCTAATTTTAAAATAAACCGCTCCCACCTTGATTTGTTTGCCCACAAAATACCAAGTTACCAAGCACTAGGAAATATGCCTCCCCCATGAAACGGGGTAGATGCATCTTGCAGGTCTTTTCTGTCTCTAAAACCTACTTGATTCTGTGCCCAGCGGCCAACCGCACAATTTCATTTTCAAATCAGGCCACTTGTGATCTCTAGCCCTTGGCAAATCACAACCCCAAAGCAAAATAGCCCTTGAAATCAGAGTTTGAATGAGACCATCTGCTGTCCTGAATCCAACAGTTTATCAAAACAAAACAAGCGCATCTTTAGACTTGAATAGATGGTCTTGAGTTGATAGGATTTCTCAATGGTAACACAAGTCCCTCAAGAACAGAGAATGCCAACCCAGCCTTAACTGGGAGCATCAGGGCCGAGAATTCTCTGGACAAAGGAAAAGAAACTGGTCTCTTTGCTCTCATCCCTCTTCGACTTTCTGTTTGGTAATATATGCCAGAAAAGGGTGCCAGGCATTTAACCACAGAGCAAGTACAGCACTGGAAATACATGTACATACATCTCATACACCAATACACCTCAGCTGCCACACCTAGAAGGGCCTGATTTGGTGCCTAATATCCCACATCATCTCCATAGTTAATAAACATTTTGTTCCAAAATCACAAAGGATTATGCACCAGGATAAAAAGATATGATTTTGTTCCACAAATAAAGCACTGGGCGGTGCTGGCCCCTAAGCAAAGGGGTGCCCTGTGCATGTTACACAGTTATTTATTTCCTTGTACTGTAGGCGGTAACCCTAATAATGAAAGACATGTTGCACCAGAGCATAAAAGGGATGGCAGCTACTTTAGGGCACAGGCCCCCCTGGCTCTTCTTTGAACCAGTGGCCTAGAGTTGAAAGGTTTTGTGTCTCAAAACCTACAGCCAGTCCCTCAGGAACTGGGCCTTTTGAGGACAATCATTTATTCAAATTGTAGTAGAGACCAACATGTGCCATGTGGTTTCAGACTGTGTCCTGAAGAGCATACACAACTGGAGGATCTTGAACTATTGAGAAGGATGAAGGATCCACTGCAGGTTTCCTAATGCTCTCTCTGCCTTCCCAGCTACTATTGCTCCTGCAACAGTGTTATTCAAAAAGAATCCACTGCCCCCAAGCCTGGGCATCCTACTCACGCATTCCAGTAGATAGAGGGCTTCCTCTGGCAGCAGGCACTGTTTGCCATGCTCTGTGAACCCCATAGTGTGCCAGAACTTCCCCTGGGAACAAAAGGATAAATCTGTGATGTGCTGGGGCCATCCCTGACCCACAGCCAGGCTTTCTCCCACACTGGGACACGAATTAAAAATCAGACAGACAATCTGCATTTGCCAGCAGGAGGCGACAGTGTCAAACTCATACATCATCACCACTTACCGCAGGGGATTTCAGCTCCACGATGCCCTCTCGTGGCTTCCATTCAGCTTTCGCCAAACTTCCCCTGAGAAGTTTTTTTAAAAAAACAAAAACAAAACAAAAAAATAAACCACACATCAGTAGACATCAGCCCACCCTTCCTTTGCCCCCTCAATGTAATGATTTAACAAATCTTTCTCCCCATCAGCCTGTGAGAAGGCAGCAGGGTAGGAAATTGCAAACTTCCAGAGGGAGTTCTCTGAAGCTAAAAGCGCTCCTGCCAGAAAGGCTGCCCATCTGAGCCCACAGTACAATGTACTGTAACATTCTGCAGTTCCTGAAATCGCTCTACACTGCGGTCTCCAACACACAAAGCAAAACATATGGTCTTGTGGGGGGCATTTTATAACTGCAGAGAGGGAACAGAGTGACTTGGCAGGAGGAGTGTTGCTCTAAAAGGAAGTGCATTTTTAGTGACTTGGAGACAGGAGTCTTGGGTTCTATCTTGGGCTTGCCATGTGTGCAGAGATAAGTCATGTCACCTCTCTGTCTCAACTACCCCATCTGTAAAATGGGAAGATGTTGATAACTCACAGGGATGCTAGAAGACCTTAATATATTCCTGCAAGAGCCTTGAATGACAGTGCTATAGAAACCCATTGTACTATCAGCATTAATAGATCATTAGCATCCAGGGCATGACTTCTCCCTGATGCACTCTGATCATCCTGAGAGTCAATAAGAGCCCCAGGGGCAGTGCTGCCACTGAGGAACAGGATCTCAGCCCAGATGAAGGAACTTACAGCCTCTCCACACGCTCCTCTGCCAGGAGCTGCCAATGCTCCTCCCGGCACCGGTGCAGCCTCTCTGCCTGCTCTTCTGAGCTATCCGGGATGAAGTCCTTCTGGCCATGTGAGCACTGAGGAACCTTGCGGTCACGTATCCGAGCTGCCAGCAGCTCAGCTGGGCTGGGGGAGATTAAATGTTAGGAGAACATCTGGGCTGCAGTTCCTTTCCAACAACTCCTGCTGCTTGAGGCTGCAGGCCCAAAATGGGGGCAGGGGAATGCTGGGAATACCTCGCTCTGGCTGGTACAGGGGGTTGATAACAAGCTTGTCTTCCTCCTCCAAGGGACTAGCAGGAGCCAAACACTCCCAGGTGACAGCTCTTTGGGAAGGGGTTTTGTGCATGAAGGGGGTGCGGCAGCCGAGTGCCCAGCAGGCAGATGTCTGTGTCACAGTGTTCACACCTGGCACCTGGCCCCTTGGCTGGCATTGGGAGCCAGGAGGCCAAGCCACTGAGGTTGAGCTTAGCCTATGGCCACACAGATCGTGGTTCCTCAGGCCAGGGTTGAAGCGCGCTGGTAGGGGGAGCTGGGCCACGCTGGGCACCTGCCCTAGGGCTACGGTCTGCAGGGCTGCCCAGGCCCCTGCGCCAGGCCCACTGCCGAGGGGCAACAGATTTCACCCAAGGTCCAAACAAAACAGCGTGTCACAGAGCAGGAGACTCCCTCCCTCCCTGCTGGCAGCGCCGCCGCACTGGAGTCCTGCCCTACGGGCTACCTAGGCCTCTGGGGGACCCCCACCAGGGCCCCACTCTGCGGGGGCGAAGGGGCGCTGCCCCTTGATCTGGTCCCCACGTCCACACACGGGGGAGGGGCGACATTGGCCCTTTAACCCGCCGCCTCCCCGCAGTGCCGGGGCGTTCGCAGCACGGGGGCGAGGGCTGCGGTGCTGCCCCGTTAAGGGCCCCTGGAGCCCGACTGCCCAGCACAGGCCGGCCGCCGGCCGCCGGCCCCCCTGTACCCGAAGAGGCGGCCCGCGCGGGGCTCCAGCTCGGGCTCCATCCGGCAGCTCGGCGTGGCCATGCTCTGTCTTCTCCTGCCGGCCGGCCGAGCTCCGCGGGGTCCTAGTGCGGCACGGGTACCGGGCGAGGAGGCGCTTCCGCTGGGTCCTAGTGCGGCCCAAGTTTCTGAGCTTTACCAAGAGCCAGGCTGGGCCGGGCTTGGGGGTCGCAGTGGCCAGGCTGCCGGCCTTAGAGCGCCCCTAAGCGGGGCGAGCCAGCTCACTGGTGCCCCCTGCGGGAGCCACCACAGCCTAACACTATCCTCCAGGGAGCCAAGACCCTCAGCTGCAGACAGGACCCCCCTGGACTGGACTGGCCCCTCTGGCCCTGACCATCCCCTGCACTGAGCCCACATCCCAGGGAGCGCCGGGGATGGGGGGGTTAGAGGCGAGCATGCTATTGTCTTTGGCTCACGCTCACATATGGGCTTATGCTCATCTATAAACATTAATTCACAGTACACAGAGTCCTGCAAAAGGCATCTCAGGCTCCATGTCATGCACACTCATACATGACAATTTGCATAACTACATTTTGCATGCATGCTCACAGATGGATATATTCATCCCTTTGCACTCCTGAAAAACAGCATGACTCACCACATGCTCACCACTAGAAGGCTCTGTGGGGTCAGACCCATTATAGTGAGGCCCCACAACCCCCCTCCTGAAAATACATGACCATCGATATCCCCACCTTATAGAGGGGGGTGCAGCTAAAGATCCGCCACAGCCTCACATTTGTTGCAGTCACTGATGCCCCTGCAGAGTGAGTGCAGAATACTACCACATCAGCATTCTCCCCTCACACCAGTGGTCATGCCTTACACCCAGGTCACTCAGGTATAAACAACTCCACAATGTGCAAGGTAGCGGAGCATCGGGTCCGGAGTGAGCAAAGCTTGTAAAATTAACATCCCTCTTGCAGCAAAATCATGACAAAGCCCGTATAAAAGGGCTTGATCACACTCCCATTAAAGACAATTGACTTTAATGGAAGCAGGATCAGACCCAGCACTTTCCCAGTGACATGATTGTGGTCCATGGTGAATTTATTTCCTTGTAATCAAAGCAGTCTTGACAGAGTTAGGTGTTCTGGCCAGATTGGAAATGGGATTAAGAAAGTCAATATCTGTACAGTGCTTCACCAGCTCTTGACAAGCTATTTTTTTCAAGAATTGTTGACAATCCTTGAGAAGAGAGTGATAATTTGAAAGTAATTTCTTAACCCCTCTCATCAACTGGCAATAATTTAGCAATTCCATAAACAGATGGTATATTCCTGCTACTTAATGAAAAATTATACAAAGTGGTCAAAGGCAAATAAACTAGCCTGCAGCCAAATTGGGGGGAGGGGTGTGTGTAATAAAAAGGTCTTGTTTCCTACAGATTTAGTTAAGTCTATTAATGACAGGTTTCAAAGTAGCAGCCGTGTTAGTCTGTATTCACAAAAAGAAAAAGAGTACTTGTGGCACCTTAGAGACTAACAAATTCATTTAACAAATGCATCCGATGAAGTGAGCTGTAGCTCACGAAAGTTTATGCTCAAATAAATTTGTTAGTCTCTAAGGTGCCACAAGTACTCCTTTTCTTTTTAAGTCTATTAGTAACAGATTTGTAGTTTTCTGAGTCCTTCTGTTATCAAACATTTCAGGGCCATTAGGAGGACTGAAGTGATATATGCCACCTGAATCTATGATCTCATCAAATCTCAAACTAAGCCAGGTTCAATCTAGTGAGTTTGGATGGGTGACCTCCAAGAAAAACCCAAAAAGAAAAAGAGTACTTGTGGCACCTTAGAGACTAACAAATTTATTAGAGCATAAGCTTTCGTGAGCTACAGCTCACTTCAAGCTCACGAAAGCTTATGCTCTAATAAATTTGTTAGTCTCTAAGGTGCCACAAGTACTCCTTTTCTTTTTGCGAATACAGACTAACACGGCTGCTACTCTGAAACCTGTCATTAAGAAAAACCCAGGCACTGCAAGAAAGGGTTTTAGTCATTCAATAGGTGGCACAGTTTCTTCTAAGTCAGCACTATACCAAGGCTTCACTGGTGCAGTTATGCTGGACGCACTGTGATACAAATGAGTCATAAAACTGAAATCCTTGTTGCTCTTGGGGCTTGTCTTCACTGCTGAAAAGCTGTGGTTTTTATCTTGGGTTAACTAACTAATGCTATCCTGAGGTAAAACACAGTGAAGACAAGGTCCTTTAGTTTTACCATGAGGTAAATTCACTAAGGACAGCAGGGACATGGCAAGTTTACCTCATGGTAAAACTAAAGTGCCTTGTCTTCATTGTGTTTTTACCTCAGGGTGGCTCATGTGAGTTAATTACCCTGATGTTAAAAAAAACAACAGCAACCCACACAGCTTTTAACAAGGAAGACAAACCCACAGCCATTGAAATTCCCCGTTCCTATGGCACTTTTCTCCATAGCAGGGATGTTAGCCTTGCTGCCCTGGCAAAATTCCATTGTGAGTATTTACATGCAAAAATTCCCCTTGTAGTTTCAATCAGAGACATTATTTTTCACTTCTTGGCCTTAAACTGTTGTTTTGTGGTACTCTTTTTGAAGTGATCCTTAAGTTATATACTCCAGGCTGGAGTGGGGTGCGGGGGGTAAGGGCTCCATCTGTGGGAGCAGGCTCTGGGGTGGGGCTGAGGAGTTTGGGGTATAGACAGGTGCTCTGGGCTGGGACCGAGGGGTTCAGAAGGCAGGAGGGGGGGGGATCAGGACTGAGATAGAGGGTTGGGGTGTGGGAAGGCGGCAGGCTCCGGCTGGGGCTGCGGGCTCTGGGGTGGTGCTGCGGATGAGGGATTTGGGGTCCAGGAAGGTACTCCAGGCTGGGATCAAGGGGTTTGGAGGGTGGGAGGGGGATCAAGACTGGGGCAAGGGGTTGGGACATAGGAAGAGGCTCAGGGGGTTCAGGCTCTGGGCAGCACTTACCTCAAGCGGCTCCTGGTAGCAGCGGCATGTCCCTTCTCTGGCTCCTACACATAGGGCACAGCCAGGCAGCTCTGCACACTGCCTCATCCGCAGGCACTGCCTCTGCAGCTCCCATTGGCTGTGGTTCCCAGCCAATGGGAGCAGCGGAGGTGGCACTTGGAGCAGGGGCAGCATACAGAGCAGAGCCCCCTGGCTGCCCCTACCTGTAGGAGGCAGAGCGGGATCACCTTCTGGGTGATGAAGGTGTGAAGGGCCTACCCACTGTCCTGTCGACATCTTCTGGGATCTTTTCTTTCTCTTTTCCCCCCCAAGGCCAAGTTAGTTCTTTGTGTGGGTGGGAGGGAGGGAGGGAGGTGTGCCCATGCTTTGGGTAACACAGGAGAGAAGAGCTAATGCCATTCTTACATGTTCTGGTGAGCAGTGAAATAGTAAATGTTGACAATTAAGGGATCATAACTGACACCTGAGTTACCACCCACCGACTGGATTAGGGCAGTTTACACCTCAGAGCTATAGTTTCTGACGCGGCAGATACTGCTGCTTTGTTCACCTTCAGTTCACATAGTGAAGGGTTTCTTCACAACCGTAACAGCTAGGGATTAGCTCTCCCTCTGAAATGGAAGCTGTGACTAGAGATCTACTGAGAAGTCCGTCTGTTCTTTCTCCTCTCTTCCCCCTGCCAGTCCTGCGTGTGTGTGTGGGGAAACCTCACAATCCAGTAAGCACTGAGATAGGATCCCAGGACAGGGGCCTGTACTGGAGGGAGAATACAGGCCTGCCTACAATGCCCCCTAGTGGAGCGTGATTATGACCCTGAATCTATCACCAAGGGGCAAAAAACCAAGGAATTCCTTCTCCTGGACTAGGGTAAAAGCTAATTGGTGGAGCCTTGTGTCAACAGCAGCGAAGGCTGTGAGCTGGAAAGAGCCAAAGAAGCATTTCATTCTTCTGCTTGGGACTTCTTTTACTCTGTAAGGCGGGGAACTCTGATTTGTCTGGAGGGATAAAGAAGTAAAATCACCAGCGTGCCTAAATATCGGGGAAACTGAGCCACACCTGACCTGACTTCAGACTAGGTAAGCCACGATTTACAACCATCCTTCTTCCTTGACGTGCAAACTACAGCCGCAGGCCACATCCGGCCCATGGGACCATCCTGCCTAGCCCTTGAGCTCCCGGGCAGGGAGGCTAGCCCCCAGCCTCTCCCCTGCTGTCCCCCCTCCACTGCAGCCTCAGCTCGCCGTGCTGCCAGCGCTCTGAGCGGCGGGGCTGCGAGCTCCTGCCGGGCAACGCAGCTGCGAGAGCCGCCGGCCTGCCCCGGTGCTCTAGACTGTGCGGCGGTGTGGCTGGCTCCAACCAGGCAGTGCGGCTGCCAGTCCTGGTGCTCTGAGCGGCATGGTAATGGGGTGGGGAGTGGGGGGATTGGATGGGGGGCAGTCAGGGGCTGGGGGCCAGGCTGTTTGGGGAGGCACAGGCTTCCCTACCCGGCCCTCCATACAGTTTCAGAACCCCGAGGTGGCCCTCAGGCCAAAAAGTTTGCCCACCCCTGTGCTAAACCTTGAGGTGAAAATAGAATGCTAGGGTTGGAAACATGACAATTCTTTAGTAAAGGCCAAAGCTTATTAATGGTTCTTCTGCCCGTACCTTACAGTGAAAAGAGAACTGTATTTTCCTTACATTTTGGGAGGACCCGCAGATTCTTTCACGGCTGTAAAGGGTATTGCTGCTGATGGCACAAAGGCCACTGCAGAATCCTTTCCAGGCAGTTGCCTGCTGAAGAGTCAGTGTAACCACAAGCTCAGTGTGAAGCAGTGTGGTTTTTGGTGGTTTAATTGGCATGTGACTGAAAACAAGTGACTCCTGTATTTTAATCTCAGCTCTGGTAAATTGACTCCCTCTGTGACTCTAGGCAAGCTATTTCACCTTTCTGCTTCAGTTTCCTTGTTTCTCTCAAATGGAGATAATCATTACCTGCCTTACAGGGTGTTCATGGGGAGCAATTAGTTAATGTCTGTAAAATGACATGCATGCGCAGATTCACCAGAATCACATAGTGGTTCTCAACCGGGGCCCCTTGCGTGGGGCCACAAGCAGGTTTCATGGGGTCCATCAAGCATGACTGGTGTTAGACTTGCTAAGGCCCAGGGCAGAAAGCTGAAGCCCTGCCATGCAGTACTGCAGCCTGGAGCCCTGAGCTCCAGCACCTGGGGGCTGAAGTTGAAGCAATTTAACTTCACGGTTCCCTTTGTGGCGGGAGACCCCAGGCAATTGCCCTGCTTCCTACCCCTTAACACTGGCCCTGGCTTTTATATGGAGAGAAAAAGTTGTTTTGGCACAGGTGGGCCGTGGAGTTTTTATAGGATGTTGGTGGGGCAGGGGTTCAGAAAGAAAAAGGTTGCGAACCCTTGCTCTAGCGGCTGGGAGCGTAGAGGCTTTTAAACTATTTTATTTGGGTAATTTTGTCTCTTGCAAAAATCTTCTAAATGTGTGTTGTTGTGCAGAGACTTCAGGACAACCAGCTGGGGTAGGGAACCTCAAGCTCTATCCTTCCACAGACTCCAATCCATGGGGCATGTCTTCACTAGCAAAGTTAAAGTACTGCTGCTGCTTTAAAATGGTTGTGTAGTCGCGGCACCAGCGCTGGGAGATAAAAAAAAAAAAAAAAAAAACACCTCCACAAGTGGAATAGCTCCCAACGCTGCTGCACTGTCTACACTGGCACTTTACAGCGCTGAAACTTGCAGCCCTCAGGGGTGTGTTTTTTCAGACCCCTGAGCGAGAAAGTTGCAGCGCTGTAATGTGTCCGTGTAGACAAGTCCCAAGTCAGTTAAGCTTGGGATGCTGACTGGCATCTAGGTACAACGTGAGTTTTATCTAGAACATGGGTTTTCAGCCAGCTCTGCTTATCTAGAGCCTAAGTTTTCAATTAGTCCTGGACAAGTATTTGAAATCCTTCTCTGAAATTTGCCAGTTGCTCACCGGAGGCAGCTATAGAAAGCTGGGGACTAGCCACTAGAGCCCGAATCTAGGAAAGTGCTATGCAAAATGTCCCCAGAGGGCAGAACACAGATTACTGTAGAATCTTTCCCACTCTGTGATTGATGCATATTGATTGGCTCAAAGCTTGCCAGGGAAAATTCAATTTTTCTCCCAAAATATGCCAGAGTTCAAGTCTCTCGCTTTTCTGAATTCATGTCTTGCTGTAACATACAGTGCTGATAAATTTCAGAGTAGCAGCCGTGTTAGTCTGTATATAAATCTCTCCTCTGCTTTTTCCACCAAATGCATCCAATGAAGTGAGCTGTAGCTCACGAAAGCTTATGCTCTAATAAATTTGTTAGTCTCTAAGGTGCCACGGGTACTCCTTTTCTTAGTGCTGATAAAGAAACAGATTAAAGTACTAATGTTTTGGATCCAGTTGCCTTTCTCAGAGTAGAGAAACCCTAGTACTCTATTCTGAGTGAAGGACTTTAAGTTTTTAGTCTTGAATTTGAAATTTCATACCATGTGTGCACTTTTAAAAGTTTCCCCCAAGGCTACTTGTCCACAGCAGTGATTATCTCCCCACGCTGTATCTACTAAGCTGGAGAAGCTATCTCAGACACAGTACCTTTCACTCACAAATCCTATGTGAAAGTGCTCTCCTGATGGCAGGGCATGTTGTCTGTTTACTGGTTAGAGAATTGAGGCTGAGAGTTGGGACTTCACTGATTTGCTGTGGACTCTGGATAAATGAATTTGTTGAGAGAGAATGTGATATAAACGGAGAAGGCAATGGACTGAGACTCAGAGACCAAAGTTCTGTTCTTCATTGTCACTAACTTGCTCAGTGACCTTGGACAAATCACCTAATTGCTGTGTGCATCCCAGTCTTTAAAAATAAAATAGGATTAACAGTACTCACAGAGTTGTAAGGCTGAATTCAGTAATGTCTGCAAACTGTTTGAGATCTTTGATGGTGTGACTGGGGTCCTAGAGGGAGCCAGCTATGGTCCCTCAATTAGGGTGAACTGCAAAGAATGGGGCAAACAATCCCCATAAAGCTGGTGGATATTCCAATACTTAGATTTACCAAACCAGCATAAAACAGCTTCTTTATTACTTCACTGGTTACTCAGAAGTCCAAACAACACAGTTCCTTTAAAGTGATCCAGCCTCAGGCCTCCATCCAGGTACGCACATCAAATATGATGAACATTTCTGTAAATCTTATTTCATCATATAAAATAAAAGGTTCTACCAATCCCTAAAGATTGGACAAATTAGCTCCCAGGTTATTGAATATTTCAGATCTTACCCAAATACACACTACAGCCGATTGTTATTAACTAAACTATACTTTATTAAAAAAACAAAAGAGAAAGAGAGTATGGTTAAAAGACTAATGTACAGACAGACATGAGTAAAATTCATTTAGATGTAGATTCATAGCAGAGATGGTGAGCTTTGTAATTGCTAAGAGTTATTTTAGAAATAGTTCATAGATTATAGTCCAATGTCCAAATCTCATATTGAGGACATACCAGCATAACTGGGACCTCAGTCTTGTGACTCAAACTTCCCATGATGAAGCCTAAGCAGATCTGAGATGACAGAATCAGGACCCAAGGATCCTTTATACAATTTCATATCTTTTGACAAGTTGGAGTTCAAAAGGTAATTAGCATGACTTTGAAGGAGGTCCATCACTGGTACTTAGCTATGGAATTAACATAAGGCAATTTGCTTGTTCCTCCACCATTCACAGATTATTTGCTATACATTTTAAAGAGAGATGAATACAGAGATATCCCGTGTTTACAATTCATTTAAATGATAGGATGTTCTTTTGACCTCTGAATTATCAGAATACAGCATAGACAGGGTCTGTTGATTACATTGTGGACTCTACTCATACATATGTAAATACACAAAAACACAAACATTATCTCCCACATGTCTTTTGAGGGTTATTTATTTTGCAGGATGTTTAACCCTTTCTAGTCATGGGTCACAGATGGTAAACGTGCTAGTGTTCTGTGTGTGAATTAACAATCCCCCTGAGATTGTCAAACTCATCTATGGTGAGCTTGGCTTCAAAGTAGATTTCAAAGTAGATCATTGAGCTGATTAGTTGGACCACTAATGAACTGTGCTTATCTGGGCACTTATTGCTTTATTAAACTGATGCAGAAAGAGGTTAGAATAATGCAGGCCCTGCAACAGTCAAACAAACCAATCCAATGAATATATAGGAAATGTCTAGAGAGAGACTCCATCCATTAATATAGTGACCAGGAGAGGCAGCCTCATTTTCAACACCAAAATACACAGATTCACTCTGTTTACATGGTTCAAAAAAGGTTTTCCCACCTGCAAAGAGGAAAGGGAACAATATGTGCAGACAGATGGTGGTGGAGAGAGCATTTACCCTGCAGGTGCTGAGCACAAGGCAGACACTACAGGAAGTTCTAATGTAGGAGAAGGGTGGGGGTGAAAAACAGGTTGGATGTAGCCCAGCGACTATACCTTGAGCTACTTACAATTGGACTCCATTGGTCCATTGTCAGCTAGACAAATTGTTAGGGTGCTTGTTGAAGGAATCTAAGGGAGTATCTGTTCCTTTCCCCCTACCCCAGGGAGTAAGGCGATGAAGTCTCATCCTGTAACTGCCAATTCTTTAGTATTCTCGCTGCCCTCCTCTTGTATCATTATTATCAAATATTAGATTAGAGCAATCTCTCACTCATGCCAAACTGAGTTTATTGTCTCCCTGCTGGAGGAAAAATCTTATTCGACATGTATCTTTTGTCCCTTTTCCACCCTCCCTCTCTTCTAAGGTCACACTTTGGCTTGTGCAAAGTTTGTGGCTGCATAGGACCCTGTGCTCCGCTTTTGGGAGGGGCGGGGGGGATGCTGTCTCAGCATGCCATTCATGTACGCCTCCAGTCAAGGCCCTGCTTCCTGCCTCCATTGACTCCCACACTATAAAAGCTCAGTGGGGGTGCCTAGTGCTGGTTCAGTTGTTGAAATGCTTCCTGCTGATGGAAGACTCCTGACACCACTACTATAACAGGCACCCTGACTCCCTCCCTCTGTCTGTAAATGACACGCATCGCCGATCCTCTCACCTGCCAGAACCCCAGCTGTGCTCCAAGTTGGATGTCTGCCTGAGTTCCCACATTCTTCTGTCAACCCACAAAACATAGGGGTGACACCTGTTTCCCCTGGAGGCCTTCTCTCTGTTCCCTGACCACCTCTTGGGTCAACAGCCTTTCCATCTGACTTCCTATGGCCTTTGCAAAGGACCAACCCTGCCTTTCTCAAGCTGACCTTCCCTCCAATGAGCGTATGCAGAAGTGACACTTCCTGTGTCCTAAATTGTACATGAACATTTTCTAGTTTCATTCAGGGTCACTTCATGACTCAGAAGTATTAACTTTTGTTTGTTGCAAACTTCTTGAAGATCAGCTCTGTGTATCTCAAAAGCTTGTCTCTTTCACCCACAGAAGTTTGTCCAATGAAAGATATTGCCTCACCCACCTTCTCTCTAATTTTCTCATTAAAAACATCCGGGGGGGAGGAAACAAATTTTCATATGATCACAGTATGAATGGATTTAGAATCCAAAAGCAGATTTAGAGCAATTGCACCTTTTACACACAAAGTACAATTTTTAAATGGCGAACCGTTCAGCCAGAAATCACTGTCAACTTTGTCTCTTGGGATTGTTTGAACAGCCTGTGGCTATCTCGCTAGTGTAGTCATCTGCTTCCTGCTCCTTATCCAGCCTTCATGCTGGAAGATGAAATAGTGTCCATCACCTCCAGCATTCTGCTGAACTCCCAGCTACCTACTGGCTAGGACAGTTTGCATAGTGCTGCCCCCATCAGTCACTATGTTTACTCTTTGCATAATGACAGGTTTCAGAGTAGCAGCCGTGTTAGTCTGTATTCGCAAAAAGAAAAGGAGTACTTGTGGCACCTTAGAGACTAACAAATTTATTAGAGCATAAGCTTTCGTGAAATGCATCCGATGAAGTGAGCTGTAGCTCACGAAAGCTTATGCTCTAATAAATTTGTTAGTCTCTAAGGTGCCACAAGTACTCCCTTTCTTTATGTTTACTCTGGATCTGTATTAATTGTTTCCAGTAGCAGTAAACAAGCTTCTCTTTGGATTAGGAATTGCATGAGTTGCAATAAAGGCACAAACACCTGCCTGTTCCTAGACATATATTGCTATCTACCAACCCTAGCAAGAACTGTCACTTACAGCAGGCTTCACAAGACTACACACAGACTGAGGTTTCTGCAGCCTTCCTGGAATGGTAAAGCTGTGATTTCATTGTGAAAGATGTAGCTAGAAAGAGGATTTGTGACTTGGGGAAGGGATTCTTCCTTTTCTGAGTGAAGAGAACTTAGTTTGCATCATCCAAGACAAGAGGACTGGGGGCACAAAAGGAATGGATCCCCTGCAGCCTTATTTCTCCCTTTAAGAGGTGGGGTTTTTTTTGGTTTTTCAGACAGTTGCTCCCTTGCTATACATGCTGCTCTGCTTCACAGAAGCACTCAGTGCCCGGATGCAAGACAGGGGTATGTTTGAGTTTTGCATAAGAATTCATTCAATAAATAGTCGCCTCCAGACAACTGTGTTCCACTCTGCCTTCAACCTGGTCTTTGACTAGCCCACATCACAGAACATGTAGCTCTATAGGACATAAGTTAATTGGCCTCTCTCACAGGAGAATCAATATTTGTAAAGACTTCTGCCCTTCCAAATTGCTCATAAAAGGTATATGTATATAGACCAAACTTTAGGGAAAACTACTACACATTGGATTGGAAAAGTTGTCCTTTGGCATTCAATATTACTCTGAATGGGAGAAAGAAAGGGCTAAATTATGGCCTGCTGTAAGGAACTCAACTGAGATGAACAGTTGCCCTGGCCACAATAGGTGGAGTTCAGACCTTATGTAGGCAGGCGCAGCTCCATCAAAATCAGCTGAGTTGCACCTGCTTACACCTGAATCTAGCCTGGAATGTGTGGAGAGAGAGTGCATTTCCCAGTGTATTCTCAACATATGACTGAATCTATTCCCAATGACTGAATCTGTTCCCAGTCAAAAGCCCATGCTGTCTTCCCCCATTTGCCAGGGATAGAGACAGGACAGTTAATCAGCTCTGTTGGAAACCTAATGGAATTAATGCTCCAGATATAATCCAATATGCAGGCCATCCCGGTATCACCCATCTAGGATCAATGAGGTGGAAACAGTCAGAAATAAAGACCTCTGATTGCCTCTGATAAGCAGCATGTTTCAAACAAACAAAAGGAAGTATTTATTCACACTGTCAACCTGTGGAACTCTTTGCCAGAGGAGGTTGTGAAGGCGAAAACTATAACAGGGTTCAAAAAAGAACTAGATAAATTCATAGAGGATAGCTCCATCACTGGCTATTAGCTAGGATGGGCGGGGATGGTGTCCCTAGCCTCTGTTTGCCAGAAGATGGGAATAGGCAACAGGGCATGGATCACTTGATGATTACTTGTTCTGTTCATTCCCTCACACCTGGCATTTTCCACTGTCAGAAGACAGGATACTGGGCAAGATGGACCTTTGGTCTGACCCAGGATGGCAGTTCTTATGTTCTTCCTATTGTCTGGGCTTCATATCCACTGTTCTGACTGCTATCCTTTCCCCTCAGCCAGAAGTGCATTTGTATGTGCATGCCTGAAGGGAGCTGGAAGTGCCAAACATATGGCATTTTTATAAAATAAGTGAAATATATTCTTGGTACTACTGGTGTGGAGGGCCTATGGCTTATTAGGAAACAATACTTGTCCCATTGACCTGTGCAGATGCCTCCTTGCAGAGGTATGCAGGGACTTCCTGACCATCATGCTTAAGGATAAATACTACCTGGGGGAGGGTGGGCAGATACAAACGTAGAGGACTGGGGAATAGATCCATTTCCCTACCATCTCCCAAATCCAGGCTTGGGTCCAGCTGGAGGTTCAAAGTGAAATGAGTTTGGTTCCAAAAGCAGCTGATAGCATTTCTAGTGCTTATGATCTGGCACACCATGCTGCAGCCCTTTGATCTCATTCTGCTTTGATTCCATCAGATCGCGCAAGCTTAAGCTCAGCACTTGGATGGGATACTGCTAAGGAACACCTGGGTGCTATAGGAAGTTAGGTTGATTGAGTGGCTGTCAGTCTTCATCCAAGTGATAAGAGGTGCTGTACTGCTGGAGGAGACGTAAAACAGAGGTCCTGACCATTTGTGGAATTTCAGGGCCTTGTGACCCTTTCTGAGGGTCTGGGTGTTAACCCCAGGGCCCTAGCGAAATATTCTTTGGGTAGTTATAGTCTACCAATTTAAATTACCCCTGGTTTCATTGGAGGAAATGTTTTTCACTTCTTGTGCTCCTGTGTTGTATAGAGCTGCTTAACAGTTTACCAGTTGCTGTGCTTCAGTTTGGCAGTAGCTATGTATTGGTGGTGGGTGAAAGATTCCTGTAGACACATTAAAGTGTGCTAAGATTTATTAACATAGTAAAGCAATTGCAGAAGCTATCATTGAGGTCAAAACTTAGTGAGATTCAAAGAGGGACTGGACACTTGTACGGCTAACAAGATTGTTTTAGCATTCTCTATTATAACTCTAGATAGAGTATGGGAAGGGAAATATTTGGGTCTTAAAATAATCTCTGTTAGGGTTTAGGATGAGAGGACAGATTATCCCACATCTGCCTGCTGTGTGGTTTCTTGCACCTTCCTCTGAAGCATCTGGAGCTGGCTGTATTGGAGACGGGATATTGGGTTAGATGAATTGAAGGTCTGACCTGATATGGTAATTCCTGTATTCTTCATACTATATTAGTGCCTAGAAGCCACCAGTCAAGGATCAGGATCCCATAGTGCTAGACATTATACACTTGTAATGAAAAGATGGTCCCTGCCCAAAGAGTGTTTCAATCTCAGATGAAAACTACTTTAGAAACGCTAGGGATGACCTAAAACAGGGGCTCTCCAACTAGTTCATTTAGTAAATTGCTTTATAGCAGTCCTTTCAACACTTACCTCTGGTAGCTCTTTCAACCATGAGCTCTCAACCTGGGAGTTGTGAAGAAATCAGAGGAGATTTTGCCACCTTTCTTCGTGGCCAAATGGGTGGGGAATTCCTTAAAATTCTTTGTAACAGTGTCACAGTATGAAAAAGGTTGAGAACAAAACCTGCTGGAGCAGATTGCTCCACTGGATAGTTAGCACAGTGGTTCCAGTCCCAGGAACCGATTAGCACTATACAGTGTCAATAAAGCACATATTAAATGGTTTAAAAGCTGGCTAACTGATCGATTTCAAAGTAGTTGTCAATGGGGAATCCTCGTGAATGAGGGTTCTGCAGAGATTGGTACTTGGCCTGACACAACTCAACATTTTAATCAATGATCTGGAAGTAAATATAAAATCACTGCTGATAAAACTAGCAGATGACACTGACTGATGGAGTGGCAAATTATTCCGTAGGACTGCCTGTTGTTATCTGGGTTATTTGGTAAGCTTTGGTCCATTCAAACAAAATGTGTTTTAATGTAGCTAAATGCAGATTTATACATGTAGGAACAAAGAATGCAGGCCATACCTACAGAAAGGGGACTATATCCTGGAAAGTAGTGACTCTGCAAAGAATGTAGGGGTTGCAGTGGACAAGAACACTATATGAACTCGCAGTGTAATGCTGCGGTAAAAAGAGCTAATGCAATTCTTGGATTTATAAACAGGGGAGTAGTGAGGTAATTTTTGCTTCTGTTGGTGGGACCGATACTAGAATGCTGCATCTAGTTCTGTTGTCCACATTTTAAAAGGATGTTGAAAAATTAGAGTGGGTATAGAAAAGAGCCACAAAAATAATTTGAGGGCTGGAGGAAATGCCTTACAATGAGAGACTTAGAATGCAATCAGTTCAATTCAAAAAGATTACAGTATACAAGTACTTTCCTAAGGAGAAAATAGTAGGTACTGAAGGGCTTTTTAATCTAGTGTAAAATGGCATAATGAGAACCAGAGGCTGGAAGCTGAAACCAGACAAATACAAGTTGGAAATAAGAGACACATTTTTAATAATGAGGGTGATTAAACACTGAAACAACCAACCAAGGGAAGTGGTGGATTCTCCATCTCTTGATGTGTTCAGCTCAAGACTGGATGCCTTTCTGGAAAGTATGCTTTAACCAAACTGAGGTTATGCTTTAGTCAAATGCAAGGGTTCAATTCTGGGGTAATTGGGTGACATTTAATGACCTTTGACGTACAAGAGGTCCAACTAAATGATCTAATGATCCCTTCAGGCCTTAAACTCTTATCAGCCTAAGAATCCACCACAACAGTGAGGCAGTGAACTAATCATGGTCCATTCTAGCATTGATTTAGAAGCTCTTAGGAAACAGTGAACATGCAGTGAGCAGAATCCACATTGTGTGCAAGCAAGAGAATGACTTCTTGGGCTCTCAGTAATGGTTTAATATCTCTACCAATATCTTCTGAGTTAAAGGGAGCATTATGTCTGGGTTATTAACGCTCTACTAACAGCCGCAAGATATGCTAGGCCAGATTCTGCCTTCAGCTACATTCCTGCAATTCCATTGAAGCCAGTGGAGCTGCACAGGTAGGTATAAATGAGGTCAGAATATGGCCATAAATCCTCTGGCATTCATAACCAGCACACGTTATCCGAGCTCTTCTTAAAGCACACTGCTACAGAATGAGGATCATCTAAAACTGACATAATCCTATTTAAATGACAACTTGTCCTGCAGATGAAGAAACCTTTAATGAGTTAGCCTGGTGGAGGAAAGGGGGATTTAGCAGGGGCCCTGGGAGATCTGTGGTAATTAACTAGCTCTTGTATTCCCTTTTATGAAATGCAGATGAAAGGTATGTGGCTCAAGCAGACGTCTTGCCGCAGGCCTCAACGAGGCTTGGGGTCTCCTGAGTGGGGAAGAGGTGGAGAGTGGAAGGTTATTTCCTCCTATAACCAGACTTGCTCCTGATTTATTGTAGTGTCAGTGGGTTGCCAGGGCTGAGCATTAGGCCTGTGTATTTAGGTGACATAGAAACTGAACAAAGTCAGACACCTGGAGCCAGGTTTTCAAGAGTGCTCAGCACCCTTTTAGGTCCCTAAATGAAGTGCCAGATTTTCAAAAGTGCAGTGAGAATAATGGGAGCTGCTGAGTACTCTTGACAGTCTGATCACTTCATGTAGGTGCCTAAATGGGAGCTGAGCTCTCTTGAAAACCTGGCCATTGTTATCTCTAATCACTCATATGGCCCCTATCACTGTAGTAGCTGCAGCTTTGCCCTGGTCTACACTAGAGTTTAGGTCGAATTTAGCAGCGTTAGATCTATTTAATCCTGCACCTGTCCACACGACAAAGCTATTTACTTTGACTTAAAGGGCTCTTAAAATCAATTTCTGTACTCCTCCCCCGACGAGGGGATTAGCGCTGAAATCGATCTGGCCAGGTCAAATTTGTGGTATTGTGGTCACAATTTGATGGTATCGGTCTCCGGGAACTATCTCAGAGTGCTCCATTGTGACCGCTCTGGACAATGCTTTCAACTCAGATGCACTGGCCAAGTAGACAGGAAAAGGCCTGCGAACTTTTGAATCTCATTTCCTGTTTGGCCAGCGTGGCAAGCTTCAGGTGAGTGCAGATCTCATCAGCAGAGGTGACCATGATGGAGTCCCAGAATCACAAAAGAGCTCGAGCATGGACTGAACGGGAGGTACAGGATCTGATCGCTGTATGGGGAGATGAATCCGTGCTATCAGAACTCCATTCCAAAAGACGAAATGCCCAAACATTTGAAAAAATCTCCAAGGGCATGAAGGACAGAGGCTATAACAGGGACCCGCAGCAGTGCCACATGAAACTTAAGGAGCTCAGGCAAGCCTACCAAAAAACCAGAGAGGCAAATGGCCGTTCTGGGTCAGAGCCCCAGACATGCCACTTTTATGATGAGCTGCATGCCATTCTAGGGGGTGCAGCCACCACTACCCCACCCCTGTGTTTTGACTCTGTCAATGGATTATCACGCAACAGGGATGCACATTTTGGGGACGAAGAAGATGATAGTGCAGCAAGCAAGTGAAGAAACCGTTTACCCTGACAGCCAGGAACTGTTTATCACCCTGGAGCCAATACCTCCCGAACCCACCCAAGGCATGCTCCCAGACCTTGAAGGCGGAGAAGGGACCTCTGGTGAGTGTACCTTTGTAAATATAATACATGGTTTAAAAGCAAGTGTGTTTAATGATTAATTTGCAGCCAGTACAGCTACTGGAAAAGTCTGTTAACGTGTCTAGGGATGGAGCGGAAATCCTCCAGGGACATCTCCATAAAGCTCTCCTGGATGTACTCCCAAAGCCTTTGCAAAAGGTTTCTGGGGAGGGCAGACTTATTCTGTCCTCCATGGTAGGACACTTTACCATGACAGGCCAGTAGCACATAGTCTGGAGTCATTGCATAACAAAGCATGGCAGCGTATGGTCCCGGTGTTTGCTGGCATTCAAGCAACATCACTTCTTTATCTCTCTGTGTTATCCTCAGGAGAGTGATGTCATTCATGGTCACCTGGTTGAAATAGGGTAATTTTATTAAGGGGACATTCAAAGGTGGCCATTCCTGCTGGGCTGTTTGCCTGTGACTGAACAGAAATCTTCCCCGCTGTTAGCCATGCGGTGGGGGGAGGGGTGAAGCGATCATTCCAGAGAATTGGGTGTGTTTGTGGGGAGGATTTCATTGGGTTTGTGCTGCACGTTAACCCAAAAACCACAGCCCCTCCTTTTAAATGGCCAACCCAACGGCTGTTTGGTATGGGAAATGAGGGCGCTGATGTTTGAAACCATTCCCACATGTTATGAAAGTTAAAGAAGCCAAAAGACTGTGACTTACCATAGCTGCCTGCAAGCCGAATTCTGTTGCCTGCCGGCCCTGCATGTGTGATCTCTCACACAAAACCGGCAGACCCTCAATATAAGAGGCAAAATGTGACCTTGTACCAAATGCACATGTGCTATGTAATGTTAACAGCAAGATTCACCTTGAAAGAGTCTACCCATTGTTCTCTAAAATGTGTCTTTTTAACTACTAGTCTCCCTTTTTTTTCGCTCCTACAGCTGCAAATGTTTCAACGCTCACACTATCATCTCCTTCCCAGAGGCGAGCAAAGATTAGAAGGCGAAAAAAACGCACTCACGACGAAATGTTCTCTGAGCTCATGCGGTCCTCCCACACTGAAAGAGCAGAATGCGTGGAGGCAGACAATGTTAGAGTCCAGGAAAGCACAATATGAACACAAGGATAGGTGGCGGGTTGAAGATGATAGGTGGCGTCAGCTTGCTGACAGAAGGCAGAAGTCAGTGCTGAGGCTACTGGAGGATCAAACTGATATGCTCCGGCGTATGGTTGAGGTGCCAGAAAGGCAGCATGAACACAGACTGCTGCCCTGTGTAACTAACCACCCTCCTCCCCAAGTTCCATAGCCTCCTCATCCAGACGCCCAAGAACATGGTGGGTGGGGAGACTGCTGAGCACCCAACAACTCCACCCCAAAGGACTGCCCAAGCAACAGAAAGCTGGCATTCAATAAGTTTTAAAGTGCAGTGTGACCTTGTCCTTCCCTCCTCCCTCACCCCTCCCAGGCTACCTTGGCAGTTATCCCCCTATTTATGTGATGAATTAATAAAGAATGCATGAATTTGAAGCAACAATGACTTTATTGCCTCTGCAAGCAGTGATCGAAGGGGGGAGGGGAGGGTGGTTAGCTTATAGGGAAGTAGAGTGAACCAAGGGGCGGGGGATTTCATCAAGGAAAAACAAACAGAACTTTCACACCTTAGCCTTGCCAGTCATGAAGCTGGTTTTCAAAGCTTCTCTGATGCTCACCGTGTCCTCCGGTATTCTTCTAACTGCCCTGGTGTCTGGCTACGTGTAATCAGCGGCCAGGTGATTTGCCTCAACCTCCCACCCTGCCATAAATGTCTCCCCCTTACTCCCACAGATATTGTGGAGCGCACAGCAAGCAGTAATAACAATGGGAATATTGGTTTCGCTGAGGTCTAACTGAGTCAGTAAACTGTGCCAGCGCACTTTTAAACGTCCAAATGCACATTCTACCACCATTCTGCACTTGCTCAGCCTATAGTTGAACAGCTCCTGACTACTGTCCAGGCTACCTGTGTATGGCTTCATGAGCCATGGCATTAAGGGGTAGGCTGGGTCCCCAAGGATAATATAGGCATTTCAACATCCCCAACAGTTATTTTCTGGGAAGAAAGTCCCTTCCTGCAACTGTTCAAACAGATCAGAGTTCCTGAAGATGTGAGCATCATGTACCTTTCCCGGCCATCCCATGTTGATGTTGGTGAAACGTCCCTTGTGATCCACCAGTGCTTGCAGCACCATTGAAAAGTACCCCTTGTGGTTTATGTACTGGCTGCCCTGGTGGTCCGGTCCCAAGATAGGCATTCAGTCTATCACCCCAACACAGTTAGGGAATCCCATTGCAGCAAAGCCATCCACTATGACCTGCACATTTCCCAGAGTCACTACCCTTGATAGCAGCAGCTCAGTGATTGCGTTGGCTACAGCAGCCCCCACAGTAGATTTGCCCACTCCAAATTGATTCCCGACTGACTGGTAGCTATCTGGCGTTGCAAGCTTCCAGAGGGCTATTGCCACTTGCTTGTGAACTGTGAGGGCTGCTCTCCTCTTGGTATTCTTGAGCTTCAGGGCAGGGGAAAGCAAGTCACAAAGTTCCATAAAAGTGCCCTTACGCATGTGAAAGTTTCGCAGCCATTGGGAATCGTCCCAGACCTGCAACACTATGCTGTCCTACCAGTTTGTGCTTGTTTCCCGGGCCCAGAATTGGCTTTCCATGGCAGGAACCTGCCCCGTTACCACCATGATGTCCACATTGCCGTGGCCCGTACTTTGAGAGGAGTCTGTGTCCATGTCCTCATCACTCTCGTCACAGCGCTGCTGTCACCTCCTCGCATGCTTTTGCAGGTTCAGGTTCTGGTTCTGGTTCTGCATATCGCTGAATAATGTGCATGATGTTTAGAACGATCATAACTGCCGCAGTGATCTGAGTGGGCTCCATGCTTGCCATGGTATGGCGTCTGAAGGAGAGCAGAGTGGCAGCAGCGGGTGGATGATGATGCTGACAGCAATATGGCGCCTGCACAGAAAAACGTGTGAAATGATTGTTGGCCGTTGCTTTCACGGAGGGAAGAGCAAGCAGATGGTGCAGTACGACTGCTAGCCATCGTCATCTCCTGGTGCTTGCCAGCAGACGGTGCAGTATGACTGCTAGCTGTCATCATTTCCTGGGTGCTTGTGGTGCTGCTGGCTAGGAGAGCAGCCTGAGGCAGAATAGCCTCCTCGAGGATTGAACTCACAACCCTGGGTTTAGGCTCAAACCACTGAGCTATCCCACTGCCAGTATTCTAGGCAGGACTGAATCTCCATTAGACAAAACTTAAAGAAGAGAATGACCTGAGTCACTCCTGTTTATGTCCAGGCACCCCTGACAGACCTCACCGAGATCTGCTAGGAGTACCCATCTCTGCTCAGGCGCCCTTGACAGACCTCACCGAGATCTGCCAGGAGCACCCATGTCTGCCTCATTGAGACCGGCCAAGAGCACCCAGGAGATGATTCGGACGGCTACCAGTCGTAATGCACCATCTGCTGCCACAAGGCAATGAGCTGCTGCTGTGTAGCAATGCAGTCCTGCATCTGCCAGCACCCAGGAGACTGACGGTGAGCTGAGCGGGCTCCATGTTTGCCGTGGTATGGCGTCTGCACAGATAACCCAGGAAAAAAGGCACAAAATGATTGTCTGCCGTTGCTTTAATGTAGGGATGAAGGGGGGGGGGGGGCTGACGACATGTACCCAGAACCACCCGCGACAATGTTTTTTGCCCCATCAGGCACTGGGAGCTTAACCGAAAATTCCAATGGGCAGTGAAGACTGCAAGAACTGTGGGATAGCTAACCACAGTGTAACGCTCCAGAAGTTGACGCTAGCCTCGGTACTGTGGACGCACTCCACCGACTTAATGGTCTTAAATGGGGGGACACACAATTGACTGTATAAAATCAATTTCTAAAAAAATCGACTTCTATAAATTCGACCTAATTTTGTAGCGTAGACATACCCTTTGTCTTCACTGCACAAAAGGTGGGTGTTTTACAGCATGATATCTAATGTGCTTTTGCTATCCTGTTGTAAAATCCTAGTGGAGAAAAGGTACCTGTAGTTTTTACTAAAAAGAAAAGGAGTACTTGTGGCACCTTAGAGACTAACAAATTTATTAGAGCATAAGCTTTCGTGAGCTACAGCTCACTTCATCGAAGTGAGCTGTAGCTCACGAAAGCTTATGCTCTAATAAATTTGTTAGTCTCTAAGGTGCCACAAGTACTCCTTTTCTTTTTGCGAATACAGACTAACACGGCTGCTACTCTGAAACCTGTAGTTTTTACTGTGAGGTAGCTAGGTGAAATCAGTCCTATGGCCCCCAGGGCAGGATCAGGCCCCCTTTTGTTACTTTGGTCCCATATATGTTCCCTGTGTCATCCTAACAAAAAGTCCTCATATGCAAAAAGTATTCAGTGTACTGAGTCAGGAAGGTCAGGAAGGAGCTCAGTCCTCATCCTGATGGGAGGTCAGTTTACAGGTAAGTGGGGCACTCTCCTTTGGCAGCTGAACTCCAAGCCTGCTGCCAGGGTCCACCCCCACCCTTCCCAGCCTGTGCAGAAGAAACAAACTGCCTGTAATCCCTTCTGAAGAATTCCTCTGTACATCTGAGCTATGGAATTGCTTCTGAATTCTGATCAAGAATCCTTGTTTAATTAAAGCGAGGGTGTGAGGGGAGGGGAGTTTGAACAGTTTCCCATGGTAGAGGCTGCCTCCTGCTTGGAGGAGTGAATTGTCTTTTTCTTAATGAAATCTGTCCCCTTTGTGACAGGGATGAAATTGCTGTGGGTCTTCACCATTCTCAAGAAGAATGTGTCAGAGCCTCGTCACTCTGTGAGGAGGCCAAGGATCATGTTTGCTTTTCATCTGGAGCAAATTAGAAAGTAGCAATGACAACATTTGCGTGGGAGCTAGATGTGTGTGAATGAATGGGGCCTCTTAGCCAGAAGAGATGCTTTGTAAGTGTTCTCTTCAGCAAGATGGAGCAGGGATGCAAAACAAATACTTATAAGCTTATAAGAAAGCTTTGTACTGTTTTAAATCTGGGATTTGTGGACTTCAGCCTCCTGCAAAGGATTGGCTCCCAGGTTCCCAAGATTGCAACCTGAAAAGCCGTGTGGCTTGACTCTCTGCATTACCATGCATACATCTTGTACAGTCATCTACCTCGGTGCAGAATGGGTATAAAACAATACCATTCTGATGTGATAGCCTTTAAAGTCCACACTGCACTCCACTTCCAGTGTTGTAAATGACCGCACAAGGTGAGGGACAACTGAATCACACCCTGCACCTTCTTTATAAGCCCAAAGATGTGTTGGGCACCTCAAAAGAGAACGCCTAATGCATGGGTGCCCTATACCTTGTACAGTCACTTGCAAAAGTGTAAACTGAGTGCAATGTGATTGCTGAATACTAGCACATTGGAAAAGTAGGGTGTTATACCCACTTGTGTAAATGACCGCAAAAGGTTTAGCACAATGGAAAACGGGGCCCCTGGAGAACACAGTTCCCTGATAATCTATTGTGTGTTAGTCTAATACTACACTTGATCTTGGTTAACATTCTAGGTTCCTCATACAAGGAATATGTTTTGCTCCCTAATGGTATCCTTTATTTCCCTAATTTCATTGGCCTGTGGTGCCACACATGCACAATAGGGGCAAAGGCAGAAACCTTTGCCGGGCAGCATAGTATATCCATAAACTAATTTCACTGGGTCCAGTCCTGTGGAGCTATGCTGATTTACACCAGCTGAGGTTCTTGTCCATTAGCTCTAATAAAAGTAAGTGAATTGTCACAGAACACTTTCACAGGCTGCTCAGGTAGACGGACTTTGTGATATGACACACATCTTCTAGGGACTGTGCCGTGATCACCAACTCATTGCACATAGTTTCCTGAGTAGTCCTTAGATGGTGATGACTTTTCCCACTACCAAACTGAATGGGATCACTTGAAGCAGAAAGCCAGCTGAAAGGCTTTGTAGCCAGCTTATGAGCCAATGAGCCATCTTAAGGCCTCTGACCTGGCCATCATATCTGTGCAGGCAGCCCCAGTGCCTGAATATAGCCCTTGTTCAGTAAATGGGGTTATGCATGGGTGCGGGGAGCTACCCGTTCATAAGAATGCTGGCAGAGGGCCTAATTTTGTGATTGCAGTCACTGATCAGTATAGGTTGTGGTGATAGATACCAATGTAAGAAGTTAGGTAGAAGATACTGGAGAGAGAGCAGAATTGGGCCTTTCCTTTGCCATGTTGCATAAGAGGTATTTCTATGGGAAGCAAAAATGCCTGAGAAGTTATTATCCCCTCTAAGTACAGAGCACAGGAGGCTCCTGTCTTCATGACACTGATCATTTTTGAACCTACTTTCTTTTTCTTCCTTCAAGTTCTGACAGACTTCCCAGCTGCTGTCTGATAAATCCCAGGCAGGTTTCATAATTGACCCAGTTTCCCTGGGGCTCTCGAGCAGCAAATCAGCTTTTGTCATCTTTGCTTCTCTGATGAAACTCTTTCCCCTGAAGAATGAAAATTCATCTCCCCGATAATTCTTCCTTAACAGCAAACATTTTCAATCACCAGGAAGGCAACAGGTTGGCGATGTCCATCGCTTCTCAGATGGTAGGGTGAGTAATCTTATTCCGTGCAACATGACTGTTCATATTGGGTCCTTGTTGAACTCTCTTTAATTTACTACCAACCATGCAAAGGTTACACTTCGCTCACTGTGGCCCATATTTTAAAATTCACCAGTCCTTAAAGATCTAAATAAAATAAATTTCTCAGGCTTCCTCAATCCTTTTATTTTGTGTTTGGGGTAGTAGGTAAGAGAACTCTGACTTTTTTTTTCCCTATCCAGTTCTCTCTCCCAGCTTATTCCAGGCAAAAATTATCTTCACTTCAGCTTTCCCTGCTTCATCTCCCACCCCAGCCTCCTCTGCTGGGCTTCTTGCATTTGCTGTAGAAAATGTGGAAGAGGACCTAGTAATTGGGGCAGGATACCTGCTAGTCAGGATTCCTGGGTTCTATATTTCCCAGCTGATGATGTTGTCAAGCTCTAAATAATTTGCCCAAAGCCACTGATGATGATGTGTGGCTTTGGGCAAATTATTTAAAGCTTGACTTTTTAGAGGTGCTTCACATACTTCCAAAGTGGCTTAAGCTAAACTGGAAAAAGGCACTCTTATTCCAGAATGAGAGTCCACACAGGAAGTTATTCTGGAATAGCTATTCCAGAAAAATTCTAAGCGTAGATAAGCCCTTACCTGTTTGTTTGGGGAGTTATAACTCAAAGTGTTCTCCTGCCTTAATAACACAATCAGTGTCTGTTTCAGGCACCTTGATCAGAAAGCTAAAAATCCAGGCTTGTTCTAATTCTAACTTGTAGCAAATTAAATTTCTCCCAGCAAAGTGCCTCACTCCATGTGCACTCAAGAGCGGGGGACTTGGTGGTCCACAACATTTTTAAAATCAAAATGGGGGTCTTCGGATTGCTAAAGTTTGAGAACCGCAGCTCTAGATCAAAAAGCAGGACCCTCAGCAGCCTGAGCTAGAAGAATCAACTCTGATAACTCTTTTCAGAGTAGCAGACATGTTAGTCTGTATTCGCAAAAAGAAAAGGAGTACTTGTGGCACCTTAGAGACGAACAAATTTATTTGAGCATAAGTTTTTGTGAGCTCAAATAAATTTGTTAGGCTCTAAGGTGCCACAAGTACTCCTTTTCTTTCTGATAACTCTGAGGCTGTAGCAAACTCATCTGCTTCTGTATCCAGCCACTAGATGGGGGCCAGAACCACCTTGGTTGAGTGTAGGTTACATTGGTGCACAGGACAGCACTAACCCTCTGCACAGAGATGAACTTGACCTGCTAATGAAGATCGTTGAGACTCTCAGACAGCTCAGAAGCTAAATTCATCCAAAGATCTATTTGCTCTGAATGATTCACTTCTCTGTAATTGTTTTTTACTTTTTGGTAGATGCATACGCTTCCTCTTTGCTTGTTAGAAAGGAAGCATGAGAACAGCAATGCCTTATGTTGTGTAAAGAGCACAGGCCATTAATCAGTTTGAAAGCTCCACTTCAATTTCTTGTCTAAAAACATAGACTGCACCAAATATATCTTTCCCCCCTCTAATTTCTGAGGCAGCGAGTGAGTGAGATGTCAAGCAGTCCCCATGCCTAGTAGCTATAGAACAGGACTGAGCAAACCTTAACATGACAATAAGATCTTGTTTTAGTGGCTAAAATGTGGAACGCTTGGCTTTCAGTGAATGACATGAGTAAGCAGCTTTGTGATTCATATTTGTGAGTCTTTCATTTTTTGTGGTAGCTATTGTCTAGTGGTTAGAGCTGTGGAACCAGCCAGCAGGCGCTCTACTTTTAAACCCGAGCTCTACTTTTAAACCCTAGGTCTGCTGAGGTACAGGGCTGACCTCAGTGAATTTACCTCACGGTAAAACTAAAGGGCCTTGTCTTCACTGAGTTTTTTACCTCAGAATAGCCCACACATATTAGTTAGCCGGAGGTAAAAACCTCAGCTTTTTATGCAGTGCAGGCAAGCCGCCTCAGTCACTTCCTTGCCTAGATCAGTGCTTCTCAAACTATCTGATGTGGGGGACCGGCAATTTTTTTTTCCAATGTGCGAGCAGACCAGCAGCCGATGGCTCATAGACCGGCACTAGTCTGCGGACCACCACTCTGAGTAGCACTGGCCTATATGAATAAACCTGCTCAACATATCCTTGAAGCCAGGCTTGTTCGCTTCCTAGAACAAAATAGGAGGCAGGTTCCCCTGTGATCTCAAAGGAAGGGAGTGCTGAACCTAAGTACCACACAACTGTATTTGTTAAATAAAGAAGAGATGAGCTGGCAAGACGGTCTTTTGTCCTGCCATTGTTATTGGGCTTCAGAACTCCTCAGTCAGTTAGGGCTTCATAGGATGTCTGAATACATGACTCATTGAGGCAGCTATCAGCTCATTAGTGAATGGGGCTCTTACTAAACTGGAAGCTTAATTTGCTCCTGAGGCAGCAGACACTACTCGTTTGAATTTGTTACAATTTGGTTTACAATACTGATGCAACTGCCCCTGGCTGGCCACCAAAAATTGATCTGCTGCTGCTTAATTTGCCTGGATCAAATTACTTACTGATGTATCAGATTTGTAGACATTAGAGGTAGAAAAGTTTCAGAGTAGCCTCCCTGTTAGTCTGTATTCGCAAAAAGAAAAGGAGTACTTGTGGCATCTTAGAGACTAACAAATTTATTTGAGCATAAGCTTTCGTGAGCTACAGCTCACTTCATCAGATGCATTTCCGATGGAGGTGGAAAAGACATAGATTGGACGGCCTGATACTATCTCCCAGAAAATGCCAGTTTGTTCCTCCCTGCACAATGTAACAATTATAGCACTCAAGAGTGGGGTAGGCACTTTCCAGAACAATAGATATTGGGTTGTCTACCCCCAAAAGCTTACTATACAGTTTTTGAAAGGATGCTGCAAAGGGAAGGTAAGAGATCGGAGGAGGATGGTCTGCGTCACATGTAGATTTCACAGCACTTTTCAAAAGTGGGTGACCGTCATCCCCATTTCCAGATGAGGAAACTGAGACAAAGAGAGGTCCAAGATCATATGAAACCCAGAGTTCTGGACTCCAACTCTGGTGCTCTAGCCACTTCCTCTCTCAGAAGCAGCAGCAGCATTGGGCTCCATTCAAAAACCACTTCCTTAACGGCCATACCTGGCTCATTAACTGCAATATGGGAGCCCCACTCTAGCCTTCAGCTTTCCTGCTTCTGTTGTGGCTATTGTCCACTATGGATCGTAAATCTTGACCAGCAAAGTCTGGTCTACACTTAAAAATTAGATTGACCTAGCTCCTTCGCTCAGGGGTGTGAAAATTCACACCCCCTGAGCACTGTAGTTAAGCTGACCTACTCCTTGCTATATATGTGGCTTGGTCGACAGAAGAACTCGGAGAGGTGGATTAACTACTAGTGATGGAAAACCCACTTCCAGTGTTATAGGAAGCTGCAGCGCCCATAGCATAGACATGGCCCAAGACTGCAAAAAGGAGCCTTCTTCTGAGAAGTGTCTCCAGCCCTCATAGCCTGGGTTCCACTGAGATTCTTCACAAACAGTCTTAAGATAGTAGCAGTCTTAAGGGCAGGTCTACCCTTAAAAAGCTGCAGCGGCGCAGCTGCACCCCCATTGTGCTTTAGTGAAGATGCTACTATGTTGAGGGGAGAGCTTCTCCCTTCAGTGTAGTTAATTCACCTCCATGAGAGATGGTAGCTATGTCAATCGACCTTGCACTGTCTACAGCAGAGATGAGATCAGTATAAGTGCTCTGCTCAGGGGTGTGGATTTTTCACATCCGTGGGTGACTGAGTCATACCAATATAAATTTGTAGTCAAGACCTGGCCTAAGTGAATTATTCCCACTTGTCACCCCAGTATACGTCAACAAGCTAAATTAAAGGCACATTCAAAGCTGCAAATTAATTGAGCAAGGTGGCAGGTAATCTGTGAGAAATTAATATCTCTGAGGCTTGTCTGGTTTCACTTTTTCTTACACTATCTAATTTCCCATGTAAATTAACCCAGCCTTTGAGCAAAAGATCTAGAAGCTGTGTGCTATGGGAGTTGCAGGGCTTACCTACATGGGGAAAATAATCAACATAGCTATAGGAAAATAACTATTGTGCTATAGCTATTCCAGTATAACTTCCCTGTGTGGATGCTCTATTCTGGATTAAATGCTCTATTCTGGATTAAAAATTACTTTATTCCAGAATAATTATTCCACCAATTATAGTTTGCTAAACTGCTATAAACCAGATTATCTATGCCAGTCAGTATCACCACCTAGACAAAGCATCAATACTTATTATTCCAAGTATGAGCTGTGTTGCTCAATTATGATTGGCCAGATAAGCACATGGTATTTGGTTCCATGATCAATGGAGTACTCAATCAACTGGGGTTGGAACTGTGTGAACCTAAAAATCATTTTCCATTCAAGGCTCGTCTCAAGACAAACTTGCACCATTTTAACTTAAATCTGTTAGTTTAAAATTGAACAACTTTGTATGTGAACTCTCATATCTGCTTAATCCTGGCTTGGGTCCCTGCCTTGCTTGACTTCTATGAGCCAGGTTTAAACTGAAATGAGTTCACATACAAAGCTGCACTAATGTAATGAAAAGTGGTGTTTTAAACACCTTCCATTACATCAGTGCAACTTTGGATGTAGACTAGGCATAATGCTCATGCATGCAACTTTGGTTACAGAAAGCCCATTTTATTTTCATCAGTAAAGCTCATTCATCTAATATTTGCAGAAAATACAGAGGCTTCCCCCCATACCTCCCTCCCAGCAAAAAAAGCTAGCAACATTCATCCAGCACAGGGTGTTACTGTACAATCAAACTTCACAGCAAACCAAGCCCAATCTGACATTTTTAAAGCTGGTCAACAACAGGCAGGCTCTGAAAACTTTGTAAATTATTTTAAATTACAACATTTTTCAGTTTTGAAATTAAAAAAAATAATAAAGTGGGTCAATATTTTAAGTATTGCTGATGCTTAGCCCTGGTCTACACTACAAGTTTAGGTCAAATTTAGCAGCGTTAGATTATTTAACCCTGCACCCGTCCACACAACGAAGCCATTTTTGTCGACTTAAAGGGCTCTTAAAATCGATTTCTGTACTCTTCCCCAACGAGGGGATTAGCATTGAAATCGACATCGCTGGGTTAAATTTGGGGTCGTGTTGTTGCAATTCGACAGTATCGGCCTCTGGGAGCTATCCCAGAGTGCTCTATTGTGACCGCTCTGGACAGCACTTTCAACTCAGATGCACTAGCCAGGTACACAGGAAAAGCCCTGGGAACTTTTGAATTTCATTTCCTGTTTGGCCAGCATGGCTTGCTCATCAGCACAGGTGACCATGCAGTCCCAGAATCGCAAAAAAAGCTCCAGCATGGACTGAACGGGAGGTACTGGATCTGATCGCTGTATGGGGTGATGAATCCGTGATATCAGAACTCCATTCCAAAAGATGAAATACCAAAATATTTGAAAAAATCTCCAGAGGCTATAACAGGGACCCGCAGCAGTGCCGCGTGAAAATTAAGGAGCTCAGGCAAGCCTACCTAAGAGGCAAACAGCCGCTCCAGGTCAGAACCCACTTCTGTGATGAGCTGCATGCAATTCTAGGGAGCGCCCCTACTACTACCCCACCCCTGTCTGTGCACACCTGCAAATGGAGAGTCTCACGCAACAGGCAGGAGGATTTTGGGGATGAGGAAGATGAGGAGAAGGAGGAGAACGCACAGCAGGCAAATGGAGAAACCATTCTCCCTGACATCCAGGAACTGTTTATCACCCTACAGCCAATACCCACCCAACCCTCCCAAGGCGGGCTCCCGGGCCATGAAGCCGGAGAAGGCGCTTCTGGTGAGTGTACCTTTGTAAATATAATACATGGTTTAAAAGCAAGCGTGTTTAATGATTAATTTGCCCTGAAGACTTGGGATGCATTCGCGACCAGTACAGCCCCCCCTTTTAAATGGCCAACACAACGGGTGCTTGGTATGGGAAAGGAGGGCGCTGCCATTTGAAACCATTCCCACATGTTATGAAGGTTGAAGAAGCCGAAAGACTGTGCCTTACCATGGCTGCCTGCAAGCTGAATTCTGTTGCCCAGCTCTGCGTGTGTGATCTCTCACACCAAACTGGCAGGCCCTCAATATAAGAGGCAAAATGCAACCTTGTACTGAATGCACATGTGCTATGTAATGTTAACAGCAAGGTTCACCCTGAAAGAGTCTACCCATTGTTCTCTAAAATGTCTTTTTAAATACTACTCTCCCTTTTTTTCCTCCCGCAGCTGCAAATGTTTCAATGCTCCCCCTATCATCTCTGTCCCAGAGGCTAGAACAGATAAGAAGGCGAAAAAAACACACTCGCAATGAAATATTCTCTGATCTCATGCAGTCCTCCCACACTGAAAGAGCTCAGCTGAATGTGTGGAGGCAAACAATGTCAGAGTCCAGGAAAGCAGAAAATGAATGCGAGGATAGGAGGGACGAGCAAGATGAGAGGTGGCGGGAACAAGATGAGAGGTGGCGGCAGCGCAATGAGAGGAGGCAGGATGCAATGCTGAGGCTATGGGGAGATCAAAGTGATATGCTCCAGCATCTGGTGGAGCTGCAGGAAAGTCAGCAGAAGCACAGACCACGAATGCAGCCCCTGTGTAACCACTTACCCTCCTCCGTAAATTCCATAGCCTCCTCACCCAGACGCCCAAGAACGCAGGGGGAGGGCTCCAGGCACCCAACCACTCCACCCCAGAGGACTGCCCAAGCAACAGAAGGAAGGCTTATGTACTCGCTGCCAAGGTGGTCCGGTCCCAAGATAGGGATATGTGTTCCATCTATCACCCCACCACAGTTAGGGAATCCCATTGCAGCAAAGCCATCCACTATGACCTGCACATTTCCCAGAGTCACTACCCTTGATAGCAGCAGCTCAGTGATTGCGTTGGCTACTTGGATCACAGCAGCCCCCACAGTAGATTTGCCCACTCCAAATTGATTTCTGACTGACCGGTAGCTATCTGGCGTGGCAAGCTTCCAGAGAGCTATCGCCACTCACTTGTGAACTGTGAGGGCTGCTCTCCTCTTGGTATTCTTGCACTTCAGTGTAGGGGAAAGCAAGTCACAAAATTCCATAAAAGTGCCCTTACACATGCGAAAGTTTTGCAGCCACTGGGAAACATCCTAGAGCTGCAACACTATCCTGTCCCATCAGTCTGTGCTTGTTTCCCGGGCCCAGAGTCAGCGTTCCACAGCATGAGCCTGCCCCTTTGCCACCAAGATGTCCAAATTGCCGGGCCCGTGCTTTGAGAGAAGTCTGTGTCCATGTCCTCATCACTCTCGTCACCACGCTGCCGTCGCCTCCTTGCCTGCTTTTGCAGGTTCTGGTTCTGCACATACTGCAGGATAATGTGTGAGGTGTTTACAATGCTCATCACTGCCGCAGTGATCTGAGTGGGCTCCATGCTTGCCATGGTATGGTGTCTGCAGGAGAGCAGAGTTGCAGCGGAAGCGGTGGCTGACGACGGATGCCACGAAAATAGATATTTATAGAGAACGATGAGAGGACCTGCGAGATGGATTCATGAGAGCAGGAGAGCAGAGTTACAACAGAAGCAGTGGAGGACAATGGTTCGCACTGCACACATTTCCCAAGGAAGAACACACGTACCTGGGAGCCCATGACAGACAACATGGAGAAATTCGCTGTTGAGACAATACCAACAGAGCAGAGTTGCAGCGGAAGCAGTGTATGATGACGGGTAGCAGTCCTACTGCACCGTCTGCTGCCAGCAGCACCCAGGACACAACAGCAGTGATGTCAGTGAGCTGAGCTGAGCGAGCTGCACGCTTGCCGTGGTATGGTGTCTGCGCGGGGAAAAAAGGAGCAAAACTATTGTCTGCCATCGCTTTCAGAGAGGGAGGGGCGACTGACGACATGTATCCCAAACCACCCGAGACAATGTTTTTGCCCCATCAGGAATTAGGAGCTTAACCCAGAATTCCAATGGGCGGTGGAGACTGCAGGAACTGTGGGATAGCTACCCACAGTGCACTGCTCCATAAGTCGATGCTAGCCATGGTAGTTAGGATGCACTCCGCCGACTTAATGCGCTTAGTGTGGACATACGCAATCAACTGTATAAAATCGATTTCTAAAAATCGACTTCTATAATATCGACCTAATTTTGTAGTGTAGACATACCCTTAGGGTAGTTTATAACACGCAAAATGTAGACAGGACCTGTCCCAAAGAGCTCACCCACAAGGATCCAGTGTCTCTACTTATATTGTGTCCAGGTGTTTGCAATAGGACTCCCTTTAAATTGCTCACAGCAAACATCATGCATCTGAGTAGCAGCAGGGAACTAACAAAACATCAATAATAAATCAATGGAGGGAGGGAAAGTTGTGCTGAAAAATATCACCATTTGACCTCAAAATCTCATGTGAGACTGAAACCTTAGCAAACACTGAGACACTTTACAGTGCACACAACAGGGAACAAACTGCAACCAGTGCCTCAGGCTCAGAGTAAAAGAGTTGAGAAAGTCAACAGATTTAGCCCCTTTTTGGGTATGGTATTTGCCCCCTGGTGTGCACCATGATATGTTGTGTTGGAACAGAATCAAGTACAACTGGCTTTGTACACCAGTGAAGCCTGACTATCCCTCTTGCACATGCTTTCTCCATTACTCCTCTCCTGCAAGACTCGTCAGGAGACCATGCACTTCATCCATGCCAGCCCTACTGCTGCTTCATTCTAGCTGATTCTGTCCTGAGGTGCTAGTCTGACTGTAAATGCATCACATGATCTTCCTCTTCTAGAGTTTGATCCAGATCCCATTAAAGTCAATTAAAGTTAACAATCAGCAAGTAAACTGGAGAAATCCCTAGCTTGGAGTTGAGTTCAGTCCTATAACCCCTGGGGGCTGAATCTAACCTTCCCAAAGTCATGCTCTTTGCTCTGGCTTTCAAGAAGCTACTCTCTCTCAGCTCCCCTTCCCCTTGAACAGGTGCCCAGCTGAAGTTAACCCTTTATTCACTATGGACCAGGTGTTGCCCCTGCACCCTGTTATACAGTGTCTGAAGGCAACATGCTGGGGTAGCATAGCCCACGGCATGTTACTTAACCTCCTCCTAGCTTCTGCTTTAATTTCAGGGATGGCAAAATCGCTCGAATTGATTATCACTCCAGCTTTCTGTGCGTGCTTCTTCACTTTCAGGGAGATGTAATTAAATGGGACTGTTCTTCTTAATGTGCATGAAAAGTAATTGCTTCATTCTTTCCGCAATCTTTCAAATTCCACCCCAGACAAAGGGCTGAGTGCAGGATTGGCTCAAACTAACTGCAAATGTTTTTGCCTAACAGTAAAGGAATTTAAATCAGAAACATGAAAACAGAGAATTCAGAAGGATTTAGTAAGAACATTTCATTACAGAATAGAAGATGTTAGCATCTTTGATCTTCCCCTCTCTCCAGCTTGAGTGCTGCCTTTCCACTTCAATGGTATTTTATTTTGTTAGATGACAGGATTCCTGCGTTCATTGTCTGGAACTTGTCCATCTGTTAGAGAGGAGTGATCTCTTTGAGCCTAGAGAGAGGCAATATGAGGGGAGCAGCCCAAGGCTTGCAGAACCAAACCATGTGTCAGCATTTCATAACTGAGCTAGGCAAATGAATAAGGGGTATATTAGAGATGAGAGGAGGAGATAATGTGATCCAGGTTATGGGCACTGGCCTGAGAGTCAGAGATGTGGGTCCTATTCACTGGCTTGGTCACTGACTTTCTGGATGACCGTAGTCAAGTAATTTGAGATCTCTGGCTGCATCTACACTGGCAAAAATGGGCCCTGTAATAACCAGCACTTGAAACTGATGTAGATGAGCCTTGGGAATCTTTACCACCACTCTGCCTGTACAGCAGTGGTGCACAAACTTTCCCTCTCACGCCCCTCCCCCCCACCAGTAATGGAATGTATCCATGCCCCCCTTCCCCCACCCGGGCCAAGGGCAAGGGCCAGTAGCCAGGGACAGAGAGGAGTTGGGGGCAGAGCAGTGCTGGGTGGCGGTCCCTTCCTGCCCCCCCATGGGGGCTGGTCTGGGCCCTCTCACGCCCCCCCCCGATGTTCCTTCGTGACCCCCAGTTTGGGGACCACTGCTGTACAGGGTGAGAGGTTGCAGTGGTGCTAAGGGCTGTGCCCAGTGTGTACTCATACTCTTACTCCTGCCACCTGAGGAATTGCACCAGTGGTGAATTATGGGTCACATTTTTGCCAGTATAGACAAGGCCTCCATTTTCCTCTCTGTAAAATGGGAATTATGGTGCCCTACTCCCTGCAGAAAAAAAGTAATAAATAAATGGGGGTGGGGGAAAATATTATTGTTAGTTATGGGCCTAAGCCACCAAGTCCATACCTGGATCTGAACTTTCCTAGAGTTCAGGATGTTGAGAGTGGGAAGGAGTTTTGACGGAGCCCTTTATAGAGCTATAGTGGGGCCAACAACAACACTCAAAACCAGATCCTTCCTACTCTCTCTTGCCAGTGGCAGATGATGAATCAGAGCTATGCTTTCCTGTGGCCATCTCAGGGGATCTGTCCCATTTCAGTTTCCTGTCACTGAGTTGTGAAGTGGCTGGATAGATGCATCCCAAATGTGTATAGTTTATACATATAAAGATGCCCAAACAAAGAGCATCATGCCTAAGATGAGGCAGATTTACCTAGGAACCTGCAGGTGTCCCTAGGGTATCTTAAGATGATCTAGTAGCACAATGTTCTTGGTGCCCCAGGTGTCCTTAACCTGAAAAAATGAGTTCCTTGGATGGTATCAAGTATTGTCTCATCAGCCTTCAGCACCATGGCTAGAGCATCAAGGTGGTGGAGGAACCTACAAACAGTCTCACTGGGACAGATTCCAAAACCATTACTCAGGTTAAAGGGAGTCAGAGGGAGCAAGAACACAGAGGGCTGTACTGATTAAAAGTAGCCACTCAAACTAGCTGGCAACCAGGCAAATCACACTGCAATGGATTTTTTTCTTAATTACTTCTGGTTTTAATTAATTGAATAATTGTATTTTCAAAGTCTACTTGAAATACTGAGCCAGCTTTGATTTATTTTCCCCCCCTAGGAAAAGGAAATATGAACTAGTTTGTTGAGCTTGTGTCACAAAATATTTTCTCTTTTAAAATAAAATAAAGGTTGCTTCCCTTCCCCTTCTCTACCCCAAGTACTCGAGTTGTCTGGCTCACTGAACCTCCAGTGTCCATCTCTCACTGGGACACATCCCCAAAACAAAGTATCCTTTAGAGGTGTTAATGATGCTCTCTTTGCTACCTTGTTCATCAAAGCAGCCTGTGCATTGCCATCTGGCACCTGGCAAGTCATCACAGTTTACCCCTGGTGTCTGAATTTTATCTGCTGAGTTCTAACATCACCTCTGATCATGGAACCTCTTTTGATTTGAAGAGCTTGAGCAGTTGTACCTTATTTTTTTGGTTTTGAATTCAAATTGGACATCTGTCCCGTGAACACACAATCATCGTGATGATCTTTCAGTAGAAACCAGGTTTGTCATCCTCCACAGAAGGGACAATCAGCTGTCTAAAGGGAGATTTCAACAGGGGTGAACTCTATCTAGGGGCTCAAGGGAAAATGTCAGCTAAACGCTGAAAGAGAAGGAATACATGCATGCCACATTGTTGGCACATATATACTGCAAATTATTGTGTGTCAGAAATGCATTCAATTCTCAGCAACTTGTGGGGGCGGGGAGGGTGAGAGAAAGAAAGAGTGTGTGCGTATGAGAGACAACACAGACAGATACTTCTTCATCTCAAATTCTGTGCATGTCCATGTCCGTCCTGGAGAATCACAAATGAATAGCCTCAGATCTTCCAAACTGATCCCCATGAATTTTAAGTAGCTCTCCAGTAATCTCAGAACTAGGGGGTTTTGGCTGCAGTTTGCTCTTAGCAGTGCTACTTGTATGTTGTGAACAGTCACAGATTGAGACAGAGCTGTTCAGATCCAGGTTAGGTTTGGTTGAACTTGGCATTTGTCTTTGGTGTTCCGATTTGACTATGCCAAAATGTCAGGAAGCTGTTCTTGTGAGATTTCTGAATGTAATGGTATGAATCTTCTGGTCTTTTCCTTCTGGTCCATCCTGGGCTTGGGGGAGTCACATCTCCATGTGCCCTCTTCTAATCTAGGAATCACTTTATTTCCCTGAGGGCTCACTACAAAACAAGGAGTAGCAAACTGGCCCTCAGCATGAGAAGCCTCATCCACAAAGTGATCAGCAACCTAACACCTGCTCAGCTCATCCAGTGTTATCTATCCACAAAGTCCCCTCATTCTGCACAGTTCACAAATCCTTGCATGAGTAGGTTCACTGAAACCAAAAATAAACTGGGCGTGGGGATGAAAGGGGTGGAAGCAGGTGAGTTTCATCTGAACTGAGAATAGTGATGGTCTGATACTAAGAGACTTTGGCAGTTGTAAATTTTAATGTATTAACCAACATACTGGAGGTTTTCCACTACTTTTCTTCTTTAAATCAACCCTCACCCAATCCCAATATGATGATAATAATAATAATACCTAACTCTTATATTGTGCTTTTCATTAGTAGATCTCAAAGCGCTTTACAAAGGCGGTTGGTATCCTTTATCTTCATTTTACAGATGTGGTGGAAAAGGTACAGAGAGGTGAAGTGACTTGCCAACAGTTGCCTAGGCAGCCCATGGCAGAGGTGTGAATAGAACCCAGGTTTCCTGAGTTCTAGTCTAATGCATTAACCAATAGACCACAAATTAAGGAATGGGTGTAAGGGAGTACATGGGTGATTTGGGTTATCAGTCACTATTATTAATAAAAAGGGTAGGTATTTGAGTATGAGTCCCATTTAGCTGAACCCCCAAAGTTTGGATAACTGGTGGTGGTTTTAGTGCAGTTCTGGATGGTGCTTTGTCTGAAAATACAGAGGTGGTTTAAGAGGTTAGGATGGTCTGTTGGTTATAGCATCTGACTGAGAATCGAGCAATCTTGTTCCTGCCGCTGCCTTATTCTATGGCCTTGAGGAAGTCTCTTCACCACCTGGAGCCTCCATTTCCCTATCGATAAAATGGTGTTAATATTATGACTACCCTTATACCAGGGGTTATGAGGATAGATTCGTTGTTTGTAATGTGTTTTTGAGCTTATTGGGTAGAAGGTGCCATCGAAGTACAAATTTGATTATTTATCATGAAAAAATAAATGTAAGCCTCCAAAGGAAGAAAAAGATCCATGTCATACAAGATCCTCCAATCAACATTCCCACCCATGCTCTCCAACACCAGCTGGGGCCCAATTAATCTTATTTCTTCAAGTGTTCATTGTTCAAACAAGCACACCTTTATACACAGCCATCGGTGCAAAAGCACGGGAGCTGATGCTAGGTGGAAGAGATAAGAGAATTGGACAATATAATTTCCCAATCATCCTTGCTACTGAAACCAAGCATGGGGTAATCTGAGCCACCTACAGAGTTGTCATTGCCAGCTGTGTTCTTGCTCCATGTGAAATGACCCAGGTGCAGGAAGAGAATTCTCCCAATTAGCCAAGTGGCACTGTTCCAGTGAGCTTTCTGCAAAAATGCTCCAGCTTGTTAGGGCGCTTGTTTGTACTTCACAAACCAAGAACATTTTAACTCCTTCCTGCTGGGTGATGCTCCTGCAGCTCACTGCATCCATGTATCTAACCCAGCAGGGATGTTTGAAATCCTTAGAAGGAAAGCATGAGAGAAGTTCCTGTTTGTATTATTATGGTGCTACACCAAAAGCTAATAACCCCTGGCATGTGTTTATGTTGCATCTTCAAACAAATGATGCTTGCTTTCTTGAAATAAGTTTATTAAGTTGAGTTCTGGGCTTTATGAGGCTTAACCATGCCTTCCACGCTTTGAGAATATGCCCTACCCTGTTCTTAAAGGGATATCTCATACTAACTAAAATACAGACAATAAAACATCCAACTTCACTACTCAATATATTGCTTTACAATACAAAACCATTTTGGCAATGTTCTTTATTGCAGGACCCTTACGCTTGCCCTGTTATAGCTTGTTATCAAGGATAGGCAGGAGGGAAGCAAGAAAAAGAGACAGAATGAGATCATTTTTACACACTAAAAATTATCTCTGGAACTATGCTGTTATGGCTGAAGGGGGGATGGGCTACAGCAGGGGGTCAACAACCTATGGCACGAGTGCCAAAGATGGCACGCGAGCCAATTTTTAATGGCACGCTGCTGTCTGCTGGGGACAGCAGCATGCCATTAAAAATCCTGCCTGGCCTGGTCCACTCTTCTCCGCCCACTGCTCTCTCCTTGCAGGGCAGACAAGCTTCCCCCTCCCCACGCCTCTTCCCCCAGCGTGCTGGGTTCCTGCCCCTCCTTCTCTCCCTCCCTGTGGCCGATCAGCTGATGACCCTTGCTATGGAGGGGGAGAGGGAAAAGCAGCACACTTTCTGCTCCAGGGATCTTGGGGAAGGGGGTGGAATCGGCATATCCCCTCCAGCCCCCTGCCCTGAGCCGCACAGGGCAGGGGGCTAGGAGCACCCCCACAACCCCAGCCCACACCCCCAGCCCTCTGCCCTGACTCCTGCACCCTCCTCACACACCCCCAGCCCTCTGCCCTCACCTCTGCACCCTCCTCACACACACCCAGTCCTCTGCCCTCACCCCTGCACCCCTCGCACACCCCAGCCCGGTGCCTTGACCCCTGCACCCCCCACAACCCCAGCCCTGACTCCAGCACCCCCCACACATACCCAGCCCCCTGCCCTGACTCCTGCACCCTCCTTACACAACCCAGCCCCCTGCCCTGATTCCTGCACCCCCACACAAACCCAGCCCCCCCACACCCAATGCCATGACTCTTGCACCCACACATTCCCACCCCCACCCTGAGCACCAAACAGGAGCTCCTGCACCCACACACCCACATACCCACCTGCACCCCTTGCACCAAATGAGAGCTGCCCAGGTAAGTGCTCCACACCCAAACCTCCTGCCCCAACCCTGAGCCCCCTCCCTTATTCTATCTCCTGGCCAGACCCTGCACCCCAACCCCCAGCCTGCTCCTTCACCCCCAGCCCTGTTCTCAGTGCACTCCCACCCTCATCTCAGTGCAGAGAGAGGAAGAGAATTGGCCAGAACCAGGGAAAAACTAGGTACCTACTCTTTGTGGACAGGGCTGGGACCCCAGACTGGCAGCGGGCTGAGCGGGGCCAGCAGCCGGGACCCTGGCTAGCAGGAGCCGGCGGACGGAACCCCAGACCGGCAGTGGGCTGAGCCGCTCAGTCCACTGCCGGTCTGGGGTCCCGGCTGCCAGCCCCGCTCAGCCCACTCCGGGCTGGGGTTCTGGCTGCCGAGCCCTTGCCAGCCGGGGTCCCAGCCGCAGGCCCCGCTCAGCCTGCTCCCGGCCTAGGTGAACAGAACCCCAGGCTGGCAGCGGGCTGACCGGGCCGGCGGTGTAAGACAGCATTTTAATTTAATTTTAAATGAAGCTTCTTAAACATTTTGAAAACCTTGTTTACTTACAACAATAGTTTAGTGATATAATATATAGACTTGTAGAGAGAGACCTTCTAAAAAACGTTAAAATGTAGTATTGGCACGTGAAACCTTAAATTAAAGTGAATAAATGAAGACTTGGCACACCACTTCTAAAAGGTTGCCAACCCCTGGGTTAGATAATCACCGGTCAGGGATAGTCCAGATAATACTTAGTCCTGCCTTGGTGCAGGGAACTGGATTAGATGATGTATCGAGGTCTGTTCCAGTCCTACATTTCTGTGATGTTGCAACCACAACTCATGATAGTCACATGTAACTAACTGCAAGGCAAATACTGAATGGTTGCTGTTTGGGTGTGGGAATTTTCTGAATGTGATCTTAAAGATCCCAGAGTTCTTTCCATAGGACTGGGGGGGAGGAAGGAAGGAGAGTCAAAATTCCACTCCCTTATAGTTGTGCAGTGATTGGGCTGCCCCAAGGTGCTGTATTTCAGTGATGGAGCTGTAGATTTCAGAGTAGCAGCCGTGTTAGTCTGTATTTGCAAAAAGAAAAGGAGTACTTGTGGCACCTTAGAGACTAACAAATTTATTAGAGCATAAGCTGTTAGTGCAGTGCTTTGGGTGAATAGATGTTTTGAGTGAATGCCGCCTGTTGCTCATGGGGTAACCTTGTGAATTCCACATCTTGTCTTCATGAGTCTTTTGCAATAACTAATTATTGTGGCAACAAAAGAGTTTCAATCACACCTTCAAGCCCCATATTGAATCCACACCTCAATCCTGGGAGGACAGCATTTGTGCAGTGTTATTCCAGTCTGCTTCACTCAACATACGGATTCCAATCTGGTTCACTCAGCAGATGGAATATAACGAGGGATGCATAGTCTTAAATTCAGGCAATTACACTGAGTTGTCAGAATTTCAGTTCATTGTACTGATGACAATTCTCAAGAGAAAAGATTCGAAATTCCTGAAAACAAGGCATGATCAGATCTGACACATGTCTTAGACATATTACCAGGCACAGAAGTTTAGTTGCCTGCTAGCTGTGCAACTCCAGGAAGTCTGGTTGTATGTCATTAAAATTTACCCAACCTCACACTCATTTGATATGATATTCTCTTCCTGATTGGCAGCATTGCCTAGTGCAAGTATGTCTGACATCCTTTTGCAAACTGACCGCAAATGTGTGCACATGAAAGGATTAAGCCTAATCAAATGATCCAATCAGACTAAAGAAATTGTAGTGTGTATCCTTGGTCTAACCATCAGACATTTGGGACTGAGCCTGGATGAATGCTGCTGGCTCCTAGGTCTTCCGTGATCTGGCTTTATCTGTCAGCTGTTCTGGTGTACTGAACACAAATTCTGCCTGTGACTTTATTTTCCCTTTTTGAGTCATATATTGCTGTTTCCTGGCTTCCATTCCCATAATGCAGGACTAGGAGTTGAGAGCTCTGGGGACTGTTCCTAGCACTCCCATAGCCTTTTGCTGGGACCTTCCTCTCTATGGTCTGCATTTTCTCAGGAGTAAAATGGTGATAATTATTTCCCTGCCTCCAGGAATGTTACGAGGTTGAGTCCATTAATATTTGTAAAGTACTTTGAGATCCTCAGATGAGCGGAACCAGAGAAGAGCATTATATTAATATCCTCCTAAGCAGCGCACTGAGCCGAGATAGGCACTGGTTTGGTGTGGAAGATTAGTGGTCCCCAATTAGATACCAAACTCACTCCTCTCTTGTGACCACAAAAGAAACTTCTACTGTGATTTAGATTTCTTTTGCCCTGACTTTATACTTCAGTTCTATGCTACTGATCTCAGTGAAGTTACTCTTGACTTACACTGGTGTAAATGAGAGCAAAACCTGGTATTTCAATTATGGTCCAAGAACAGAGAAGGGGACGAGACTGCTTATGCAGCAGGCCTATTTCATTTGACGTTCGTCAAGGGGAAAGCCTAGCAGGGATCCACACTTCTCTCTTCTCAAATTATCCATCATTTATTTCTCTGATTTGTCCTAATAACATTAAACTCATGGACATGTGCACATGACGTATGGAATGTAGTTCCAATTCCACCCCCATCTCAGCATGAATTAATGTACCTCAGATGGTGCTGCTGGTATTAGCCGAAGGAGGCGACGATGCCATGTGGCATTGATGAATTGCTTTAGCAAGTCATTTCAGTCTTGTGATAGGCCTGTTTATTTTGTGTGCATTTTGCCATTAGACAGGCAAGGTTCTTCATTTAACAAGTTAATTACTTTACTCAGGAACAGTTACCTGTGTCCCAGTGTGCAAACGCACATAAGTGGTGGTCTGAAATTTCAGACTTGAGGGACGCTAATTAAGGCAAGTTTAATATGCAATTGCCTAATATCTCCCCTGATGTATAAACCAAGAAATGTAGGTACAGTATACAGCTGTAATCGGTATTTGCAGGGGATGCTTATACTCATCCTTTGCTCTTCTCTAAGGCCTTTCATCTGCCAATCTCAGAGCACAGGTGATAAATTAAGCCTCGTAATAATATGTGAATTGGGAATTATTATCCATTATTGTAAGACTGGGGAAATTGAGGCACAGAGAAGAGAAGTGTCTTGCTTAAAGCCACAGGACAAGTCAGTGGCAAAGCTAAAAGCTGGAACTCATGACTCCAATTCTAAGGTCTAACTCTACCTTCTTATTGTCCCATTGTTATTTCCTGTGGTGGAGGCTAGAGAGAGATGCAGGAGTTGATCCAGTGGTTTATAAACAGCTTGGAAAAACAGCTTGCCAGCCCCATTTAAATCAGATACTTAGTCATTGCCTACTGCTCCGTACACCAGGGTTTTGTAGCTAGACTCCACCTGCCCTCCTTACAAGGTGTCTGGTCTCCAGTTTCACCCACTCATAGCAGCCTTGGGGTCCTGCAGGCACTACTGCAATACAAATAATTAACATAAATGCTGCTTTAGGTCAGGCCAGGCCAGGACTTAGGGAGACTCTGTGTAGTGACATTAGGCAGCAGTCTGGAAACTAGAGACCCAGAGAGAACCACAGGGTCCATCTCCATCCACCAGCCCCAAGGAAGAATCCAGTTCATATGCTGTAGCATGAGAGAGTCACCAGTGCCCTGAAGTCATAGGCTTCCATTTATTTCTGTTGGTGGCTGCAGAGCTTCTGCACCTCCATAGATATGGCTATACTCGCAGGTGACCTGGATGGCTGGCCGTGGCTAGATGTGCCCCAGCACCATGATGGTGGGGTTGTCCTGCTTCAGTTACCAGAGGGAGGAGCCTGAAGAGAAGAACAAACAAGAGATGGTCTCTAGAGCACATGGCTCTGTAAAGACAACAGTGAAGCTAGGCAACTGAAGTGTCAAAACTTGTCAGGCTCCTGAGGGCTTTCCTCATCCTAGACCCCTTGGTCTGACATGTGACATCCCAACAGATCCTCACACAGTCAGAATCAAAGGCAAAGTCACTGAGCGAGTATCTCTCAAATGCATCAGCATAGCCCCCTCCCTCACCCCCATGCACTGTAGCCGATTCACCTATTGAATGCAGCCCTGGTCTGTAGCCGATTCACCTATTGAATGCAGCCCTGGTCTCTTCCCTTTTCTCAGAAAAATAAGAGTAATTAACTGTGCTGTAACGACATGATGCATGCCAGGCTGGATTTGCACGGTAAAGCCTCCCAGATCGCAGAGGAGTCATCCTAATTATCCTGATTGGGACATTAAGATGCAGAGTTTACAGGGAGATGCTGGAATGTGTTTTTCCCCTGGATCTGAGAGCATCAGGGGAAGCGGGGAGGTCTCATTAAAATCCCACCAGAAGGATATATAATTTATTTCGCACAGAACAATTGATGTTTCCAATGCTACAGAAGGACTGAAAATTAATTCCAGCAAATGGAAGCCTTATTATTCAGCTGTTCGTGTTTATGTTCTTAAAAGTAAAGCTTCAGGGGGTTATTGTGTCAATATTGGTTCAAAGCTGTATCTTGGCACAAAATGTCTCAGCTCAGGAGCAAATGTTTATGTTGTTGGGTATTTTTTTTTAATTGCATTTGTTGGAGAGAAAAAAAATCTGTTTGGAATAAAATAAGAGTAAAAAGGTAGGATAATCAGTTTTTAATTTCAAAGGTGACTCCCCCTCCCCCCCCATTCAAGGCAGTTTCCATGCAATATTGCAATCTGTGTAGCTCAAAAGCTTGTCTCTTCCACCAACAGAAGATACTCCCTCACCCACCTTGTCTCTGTTATATTCTGGGACCTACATGGCTACAACAACACTGGAAACAATTTGCATCACAGTAGTGCTTAGAGATCCCAGTCAGGGATCAGAGCCTGCTAGGCACTACACAGATCTATATCCAGAAGATGGTTTCAGAGTAGCAGCCATGTTAGTCTGTATCCACAAGAAGAAAAGGAGTAATTGTGGTACCTTGGAGACTAACAGATTTATTTGAGCATAAGCTACAGCTCACTTCATCGGATGCATGCAGTGGAAAATACAGTGGGGAGATTTTATATACACAGAGAACATGAAACAATGGGTGTTAGCATACACACTGTAACAAGAGTGATCAAGTAAGGTGAGCTATTACCAGCAGGAGAGCCGGGGGGGGAGGGCGGGGGGAACCTTTTGTAGTGATAATCAAGGTAGGCCATTTCCAGCAGTTGACAAGAACATCTGAGGAACAGCAGGGGAGGGGGGAGCGGGGGGGGAGGATAAATAGTTTTACTTTGTGTAATGACACATCCACTCCCAGTCTTTATTCAAGCCTAAATTAATTGTATCCAGTTTGCAAATTAATTCCAATTCAGCAGTCTCTCATTGGAGTCTGTTTCTGAAGTTTTCTTGTTGAAGAATTGCCACTTTTAGGTCTGTAATCGAGTGACCAAAGAGATTGAAGTGTTCTCCGACTGGTTTTTGAACGTTATAATTCTTGACGTCTGATTTGTGTCCATTTATTCTTTTACGTGGAGACTGTCCAGTTTGACCAATGTACATGGCAGAGGGGGCATTGCTGGCACATTGTGATATATGCAAGCTGCTTCCGGGAGCATGATTTGTTTCATGGTAAATCCACTCCTAGCCCTTGCACACACTCATTTATGTGCATGGCCTTGTTGGTGCACATAGTCCAACTGGGACAAGTTCTGCTCCTTTTGACTCTGATGGAAATCCACTGAATTCCTTAGTTACTTCAGATTTACACTGATATAACTTGGGGTAGAACTTGGCTCTTGTATTAATCACGAGTAGGGAGCTGCAGAGGCCAGGCCCTTAACCCTTAGTAATAGTTGAATTATTCAGCTGCCAAGCCTGGGAGAATGAATTTGATTGAGTCTGACCTCCCTGGAGAGGAAGAACTGAGATTCTTTCTTACAAAGGCTCAGCCACAGTGAGTGGTGGCATAATTCCAACACTTGTCTGCAACAGGAACTAATTGTGTTTAGTGCTGATGTGAGGTACCAAGCTGACAACTCTGGAGATCTTTCTGGTGGGTCTTGTCTTCCCAAATGGTCCCAATGTAATTTATAAACTTTTTTCTATAAACAAGGATTACTTTCCCACTACTTTCAGAGTAGCAGCCGTGTTCGTCTGTATTCGCAAAAAGAAAAGGAGTACTTGTGGCACCTTAGAGACTAACAAATTTATTAGAGTATAAGCTTTCGTGAGCTACAGCTCACTTCACCGGATGCATTTGGTGGAAAAATTATCTTTCCACCAAATGCATCCGATGAAGTAAGCTGTAGCTCACGAAAGCGTATGCTCTAATAAATTTGTTAGTCTCTAAGGTGCCACAAGTACTCCTTTTCTTTTTCCCACTACTGAAATGCAGCTACCTCTGAGATGTAATGCTGCAACACAGCCTGTTAGGGCAAGAACTAGTGATTCTGCTTTCATTTGCACTGAGGTAAATCAAGAGTGACTCCTTTTGAAATCAGTGCAATTATTCTGGTGGGAAAATGGTGAGAGAGGAAAATAAGACCCACTGTATCCAGAGAAGAATGCAGGAGGAATTCCCCAGTTGGAAATTGGTTGGGACACTGATTCCTTACTCTTAAATGCCATGGGATCTCTAATGACCACCAGTGATCTGGACTGGCTGAATCCCTTGCACAGAATGGCACCTCCATGCTGGCAGCATAGCACCACATAATGCTGTGTGCATGTATGTTTCTTTCTAGCAATGCACACTTATGTGCGTGGGTGGGTGTAAGTTGTCTGTTTCTTTCTGATGATGAAGGACCAGGATTCTTGTTCAGGCTCCCCAGGGGTGGATATGATTTCTCTGTTGCCTGCAGCTGATGGATTCATTGCACTGGGGACCACCTCAGAAAGAAGAGTTCCACCAACAGTAGCGTGGAGGGGAGCCAAAGTGTTTGTGGTTGTATAATGGAAAGGAGGGCACACTAACCAGCATGAGGGGATGGGCATTCCAATCAAAGCTCTCCTTATTTTGTTGCCTAATTATTGCAAATCCCCTCACCAATGCTCTATTGCCACACCCACTTATGGATCCTGCCTAGACCCCCAAAAGTGCCCTGTAGGGCTGCAAGGAATAAAGAAGCTAGAGGAGGCTGTCAAGAAGCAATATAATCTTTGTTGGTCATTGTATCATTTGTGCTCACTGGATGTAAGTTAAACAAGGCACGAGGAGGCTTATCTACTTATGGTCCCTGTAACAGCCAGAAGGATTAAGACAAGAAGCCTGCGAGGAGTGGGGGCAATGGGCTAAGAATGCCGAGGGCTTAAATATGCCTGCCTAATGGTTCTGCTCCCACTGGTGACTGTGTGATGGATGAAATGTATCAGTTTAGTGATGTGTGAGGATGCACAAAACTGAAGAAGCCATATCCTGCCCCCAGCCCAGAGCCAAAGTGATACTGCTATTGGCCCCACCCACCTCCACATGCACACCAAACAGCTGCAAGCATCTAGATTTGCTCTGCACAGCAGCTGCAACTTCCTCTCAGGGCGGATTGGCAAAGGTTGGGAATGGGGCATGAGTTGAATCACTGCATCCTCAGTCAGCAGAGCTCTTGTAGATCCTTGGCCACTAGCTAGGCATTTCTCTACCAACTGCTGGGCAGACAAGCCACGAGAAGATGGCAGAAGTAACATCATCTCTCCTACCTTGGAGTAAATCCTCATGGCATGGACAGATCAGATTTGTTAATTTGCAACATGCTGCACCAGCTCCATTGAGTCTGGTTCTGCATCTCTCACCGGCAGCCCTGTGATCAATACTAAAATTAATTTTGTTTAGTTTAACCTCCTGTGAGTTTCATTTTCTCATGTACAAGATTGGCTCTCGCCTCTCAAAGGCTGGGTTTCCCTGGAACTGGGTGAGCTGTTCGCAGCAAACAGTTTACACAGTTCATTTCATTCCTTTGTAGCCTAATCTGTAATTGTAAGATTCACTCTAATTTAGCATGCCATGATCTGAGCGGGTTCAGTCTCCAGCTGAGCTACAGTAGTGAAGCTGGCATTAGAATGTAGACCCCGAGACACACATGGGAAACAATTTAATACTTTTACTTTTTTATTAGCAATTTTTTAACAAGCCAGACAAGATTGTACATGCTGCAATATAGCAAAGGAGAGAGAGAGAACACAGAATGTCCAACACTTGCATTATTCACATCATCCCTTGTGGGCAGCCCTGAGGAAGGTGAGGTGATGCCTAAAGTGTCAATAGGTGGTCATCATCCTGGTGCCTCTCATAGCACATAGGCCAGGAAACAAGCTTTTATAATGTGTTATTATGATACCACTTTGTCTTATACATATTCATGAAGGTTTCAGCCCGTCCACTGAACTTTCATACCCTACTTACATTGAGTTCCCCAGTTTCTATAGTTTAACCATTTACATCATACTCATGAGCATTGACGTCATTTGGTTGCCATAATATTACTATAGTCAAATCTTGTGCATTTCAATCGTACATATTGCTTAAACGTATCTTAAAATACCAATAATTCATGTTCTGCACTTTCTCACTTCACACTAGTCAATTGACTTGTCATTCTTATTCACTGCTGTACTTCATCTTGTGATTTTAAGGTCACTTGCCTGTCAATTACTTACATCAAGAAAAACTGTAGGCCTTGATTAGTTACGCTAAATATCTTACCCTATGGGCCCTAAGTCTACTGATTCTCTCTACTTGTCGCACCGCCTCAATCAATACTTGTACCTTGCCTATACATTCACCTTTGTGAATGATCTGCAAACAGATCCTGGTTTTTATGACCGTGTTCCGAAGAATTATTTGATGGATGGTTTATGAGAAAGTCTCCCCACCTACAGGCTGCTAACTATCTCCACCAAGGTTCCTGCTTCAAGAATTCACTATTTACTAGTTGTGCTGTGTGATTGGCCACCGATGTCACCTGGCATTGTTTTTGCTCCCTACATGGCTGACTCCCAAAGCCACAACCCACAATGAACTTTCAGGATGGTTGTATGGACCTTTCATCGTAGTTTAAACTGAGAATTTAAAGGGATTCTCTCATCATTGCACTAGAACTGGTACAGATCCACTGGAAGGAGCAATGGTGGGAGTGTTAGAACAGACCAGTAACAGGTATTTATTACTGTGTTGTCTAGACCTGCTCTGAACAGGGTGAGACAGGATAGTAGTAAAAATCTAGTCTGCTTAGGTTAAGAACATAAGAATGGCCATACTGGGTCAGATCAATGGTCCAGCTAACCCAGTATCCTGTCTTCCAATAGTGGCTGCTGCCAGATGCTTCAGAGGGAATGAACAAAGCAGATGGAGTGATCCATCCCTGTCATTAATGCTCTATGACACTCTCCTGCCAACATAGCTTCTGCCTCGCAAGGAGGTAGAGTAATTATGCCGATGGGAGAGCACTCTCCCGTTGGCATAAAGCATGGTCTGTAGCACTTCTAGTGTAGACCTGCCCTTGTTGAAGGGAGGTTATGGCCTAGGTAGCAACTGATGAGGCCTAAGCAGACAGCAGGCTAGCAAAGGGCTGAAAGAGTGAAAGGAGGCAGATAGGTGCAGGTATTGCCTGGATAGAGCCAATACCCATGGTTGAATTCAGAAAGGAGGTGACTAAGGAGGGCCAGAGAGAGAAATGGCAGAGGCCCAGGAGAGAACCCAGAGGAACACCATACTAAAGAGGCCCAGCAACAGAGGAGTGCATTCGCAACCAGAGAAGTAAAAATGAAACCAGGAGGACAAGGTGCCTGAGACTCCAGTGCAACATGTCAGCTTATCAAAAAGGATGCCTTGATCGGTGGCTTCAATTGCAGCTCCAAGGTCAAGAAGGATGAGGAGAGGGAAAGAGAAAGGGTCAGACAAGGAGAAAAGACCACAGAGCACATGGAGAATTATCTCAGGAAAAAGCAAAGGAAACTCTGCTCTCCTAGCATGCCAAATTGCTGATCTGAGGAACTATTTTGTGTCCTTTCTTGCTACTCTCTCTTTCATCTAGCTATTTAGACAGATTCCAGTTAATCAGTGGAACAGATCAAATATGGGGCTTGGCTTGTGTGAGTCAGAGGCAGAACTGAAGTGTCTTAATGGCGTGTGAGTGCCCTGACGGCATCTCTGTGCCTGCCTGAAGGTCTATTTACATGCGTGCCAATGTGACTTGATGTGTACAGCTATGTACGAGGGCCGAATGCTTTCCTTTTCCACTGCCTGTTTTGTTCAGATATCGCAATCAATAAAATGACCCCTGTTCTCAAGCCTCATTTATAAATGTCAAGAGCAAAATACACAAAGGGATAAATGCCACAGCAGATTAGAACATCAACATAGTCACTGTGCTAACAAAGCAGGTTTTGCAAGGGGGGAAATGAATGTGATGCCTGATGTTAGCCATATTGTGCTAGACAGAGACAGAGCTTGGGGATCTATTCTATGCAGCTAAGGTGAGATTCTGGTGATAGCATACGTCAGACTTTCCAAGCAGAAAGGTTCTTTCTGTGCTCTTGGTTGTGGAAGGGTCAGGGAGGTTCTGTGTGGGAGGGTCATGTGGAGATGGCTGGGTTGGGTTGGAGACCCTGTGCAGAGGTAGCTCGGTCCTCTCTTTCCAAAGGAGCTCATAGGATATGGGGCTTGTTCTGGATGGAGACAATACAAACTAAGTGAGAGCAAAGCCGCACCCCATCTTGCCATCTGGGGATTCATCTCATTGTGCCAGTGGGAACCCCTGGTGGGAGATGCTGGGCATCTGAGCCCTTGAGATCATGGATCAGAATCTCCCCTTCTGACTCAGAACCCAGTTGAAGGCTGTAAATGGAGACCCTCTGCCAGGGCCACTTTGAAACTAGCAGCAACACTGGGAAACGGCCTTGCACCTCTTGGGAAGCAGGAATGGGCAGAAGAACTGGATTGTCCGGAACCAGAAACAGGTCAGACCTACCCATGGCGACAGTTTAAAACTCTTTCCATCTTAACGGAAGGTGCTAGGTGGGGTTCGAGGAAGAGTCTTTTATTACCATTCCTGTTATAGCTTCCAGGAAGAGCTGCGATAAAGAGAGGATGCACCATTTACTACAAAAGGATTTCCTGAGCGGTGAGCAAAGTCCCTTTAGACCTTCTCATCGTGCTGCAGAAGTTACAAAATGAGATGGGCCTGAACCCAGTCCCTGGCTCAGCGCTCCTCAGAACTTTGATGTGGCCAAATTCTGGACCCACGTTTTCTGGCTTGAGCATATCTCCAGTCACCGTGTAATGCTGCTGTAATGGGACTTGAAGCAAAGGCAAATGCACCTGTAAAAATGTGGTCATCGCCCTCTCTCATGCACACTGCATGTGCATGGAGAGAGAAGGTGGATAACTTACTCTGGGAAGGCAGCAAAGGAAGGTCAGCTGCAGGAAAGCAGTTCTGCTGGTTGCCCCCTGCTAGGTTCTATCAGATGCGACCATGCATGTGAGCGGGGGTGGTCCTTTACAATTGCAGACCGACATTCATAACACCCAGAGATCGTTTTCTGGTGTGTTCACACCACACAGCATAGCATCTGAAGGAGGAGGTGTGTTCCTCTTTGGGCCAGTGATGCTTATGTCTGTGTGCTGGGCTGATAGTATGACATTCAGTGCCTTATTAGATCCCTTCCTTAATGCCTAGGAGTCCTGCTCTCTTATCATTCATGACTTTCTCCCATCACCAGCACATCCAATATGTGGCCCATGTCTTATGGGATCCTCATCAGGAGACAGCTTCTTGAAAAATACATTTACCACTGATCTCTTGTCACATGAAGCTCTGTCTCCACACTGGGCTGGCTGATGGTAGGGGTGGGAAGTTGGGGTAGGGAAGGCAGGGACACATTACCTTGTTCACTGAGTGAGATGGTTCCTTTCCCAGGGCTGCGTTGCAACTCTGGTAATAATGGTGCTGCAGTCAGCCTTGCCCTCTGCATTGTCTTTTCCAGTCCTCAGCCACATGTGGTGGACTTGGGGGGCTTGATCCTGCAGGTCAGTGTGAGTTTTGCCTGTGTAAGAACTGCAGGGTTCTAGAGAGAGACTCACCTTCGTGGTATGAGCTCCATTGCTGCCTTTCTGCTGCATGGCTTCTCAGTCCAATTCCATGTGACAGGGTGGCCTGGCATTCTGCTTTCTTTGTGGAAGGGTGGGGGCTGTTCTCCTGGCAGATGTATGAGCTGTGACTATTACAATTCTTCCATGGCTGGCCCCTTCACCGTACCTGGCCTGGGCTGGGCCTCTCAGGCCTGATACCTTTGTCTGATGCACTCAGAAGTTGTAGCCTAGGATGGCTGGGTAGCACCTCCTATTAGCCTCAGCTGGGTGCTCAGTTATTCCCATCCCATGCTATAGAGGTCATTCGGGGAGAATCAGGGTCTGGGGGTTAAATGATGTTTCACTCTCCTCCCTCTCTCCCATTTTATTTCAAACACTCTGTCATTCCTTCCTCTTTCTCTCACATCCTGCCTCTCTCTCTCTCTGTCTAATCTTTCTCTGTCCCTGTATATCGTCTTCTCTCTTTTCCTCTTGCACCCCACATTCTCTTCCTTTTGTAACCTCATTTCCTCTCTACCCCCCTCTGTCCCTTTTCCCCAGTGCTCCCTTCTCCCCTATTTCTCCCTGTCTTTATTCCACTCCCTCTCAGCATAGCCACTGGGACATCTGGCCTTGCTGTCCTGTCCTTTTTGGTGTTAAACTGTCTTTAAGAGGAGTGCCACGTTGTCCCATAAGGTTATGACAGCTTCACTGCCTGTATAATGAGATCCATTGGAGAATGATGGCTTCTGCCTGGGGCCCTGGGAAACCACCCCACTCCCCAGATGCATATCCTCTTTCTAAGGAGTCTTTGCTGCTGTTGCTACAGACACTCAAGCTCTGGAACAAAAAGCAGCAAAAGTTGTGAGTAAATGGAGATCCTAAGACTCTTTCCCTGCCATTTCCTTTCACTGCCATCCAGGAGCCTCACTTTCAAAGATCCTAATTGGGCTAGGCTTTGCCAGAATGGCTGTTATTAGCATAGTGGCTTTCTCCACAGGTGTATTTAATTGGCTGTGCCTGCTGCTGGTGCTGTGGAAATGGCACTGACAAGAGATAAAGCAGAGAGCCCTTTGCTCTTTGAAATATAGACCTTTCCCAGGACACTTTCAGGCGAGTTTCTCCTCTCTTAGGAGCTGGAGAGAGGGCCTGAGGAGGCAGCATGTGGAATGCCTGAGTCAAGAAAAACCTCATGGGAACTGGCAGAGAGGAACCTACTACAATTGATAACGAGAGCTCAGCAAATAAGTGATTTTTCAGTGGGGTGGCTGAACCAAAAAATCTGAAAAAAAAAATGCAAGTCATTTCAAACAAAAATTGATTTTTTTTTCCTTGCCAGAACAAAAAATTGTGTGTGTCAGACACAATTGTGGTACATTGTTTGGAAAAGACATGTCAAAATGAACCATTCAGACTTTTTTGAAAATTTTCCCCTCATTTTTTATTCGGCCAAAACTGATTGTCAAATTCAATCCAAATTTACAAATAGTTTTGGTCTCCTGGAAACTGAATTTTTTTGTCAAGTTTACTAGTCAACCAAAGTTTTCCCCCCAGCTTTACTGGAAATGTTGCCCTCTCATAGTGGGAGTTGTGGGGGGGCACCTCTCTTCAGATGCAGGCTTAGAGGAAGGCCCCCACCCCTGACAGTCAGGACCTGCTCATGCTGACCAATCAAACCATTGCAGAATCCCATTGAGGCTACAGCCAAGCTCAAACAGCCTTTAAGCATTGGTTTTAAAATGGGTGTAAGCTGTGGATCTTCTAACACAGCTTTGCCCTGATGTAGACAGAGACTAAAAGCCTGATCCTGGAAAGATGCACAGTGTCTTTCCCTTGATTTCAGTGTGAGTTGAGGGGCATTCAAAACCTTTCAGACAGTGCCCAGCACCTTGCAGGATTGGGCCCATATGAGAATAGACTGAGAGGTGGAGAGGGGAAAGGATGCCACCAAAGACCATTGAAAACTAAATTTCACAGAGAGCCACATTTCTGTGTAACCTGGTTATGCCCTGGAAAAAGTGTAAGCACCCACACTTGCTCACAGAGCCATTTATAGTTCTGGCTCCTCGACTCATTGGCCAGCCTGTGAAGGGAAATACAAAGTGTTTAGCAGCATTAGGCTTGCAGTACAGGATCAGACTGCACACAGGCCTGGAGCCAACCAGCTTGAGAACAAATGTCTTTATTGTACACGAGATAACAATATGGCACTCTCTGAGAGCCAAATACCAGCAGCACGAAGTACACAAGAGGCCTTAGGCCCCGCAGACACATCCAGCTCAAGCTTTGCGGACAGGCGGATAACTACACATGTTTGTAGCATACGCAGGGAGCTTTGGGGAAATCCTCTCAATTTAAACTCTGTTGGTCTTGATCCCTGGAGAGGTCTGTGCTGCCTGCTCAGAGATGTGTGGGAAATGGCCGACTCCTGCAGGGTGGCAGAGTCTCTACCACAAGGACCAATATCTCTGATTCACACAAAAATTAAATGAGCCTCCTCCCTTACCTAGGGGAATGTTTGATTTGGTTTTGCATTTTTGGAGCCTCTGCCCAAGGGGATTCCCTGTCTCCCTGCCTTACAGCCCCCACAGTTCCTGTTCCTTGCTCCATCCAAGGAGCCTCATCCAGAATCTCTCAACACCACTCCCTGATCACAGCCAGCCTTTAAGCACAGACTATAGGGAACAATCCTGCTCCTGCTCTAGAGTGCTGTTCTGGGGGAATCTAACGGACCTCCTCCACCTCTCATGTCTGTGATTCAGGCTGTCCAAGTGGGGCCCTGCATCCCCTGCAAGTTCCGCAATCCATAGAGCAGCCCCAACTCCCTCTCTGGCAGCAGACCCAGAAGGGATAGGGAATTAGCCCCCGCCTCTCGCCTCCAAACCCCATTCTCCCGACTCCAGCAACAAGAGTGGAGAAGGCGCAGCATGGGGCCCATTGCTGCTTGGAACCTGTCCTGGCTCTAAGAACTGGGAGATGCTATTGAGTGACAAGGCCTCAGAAGCTGAGCCTGCTGTCTCCACACCAGGCACAGCCCCTGACTGACCAGGGGAGTGTGGGACATTTTGTTTTATGCCTGTTTTGTGAAGAAAGGACCTATTCGTTTTGAAGATCTTCAGTTCAATGTAATAAGACCCTGCTCAGCTAGCAGTTAGTGGGGCACTGGCTTGGACAGAAGGGAAGATGAGCTGCTGCTAAGGGGATTTTCAGTCTCCATGTTCATCCCCTCCCAGAACTTTCCTCACTCAATCAGTTTCTTTTATTAGAATGAATTGGAATCAATCTCCACTGGCTACCCCTTCTCACCAGAAAAGGAGCCACAATCCTCCCTCCTTCCCACTTCCTTACCCAACTGGAGGGTGACATGGGATTTATTCGCCCTTCTTGAGAAGAACAAGACTCTCCTTAGCAAACTCCCAGGCCCTGTTCCTTATCTCTCGCTCCCGCCTCCTGAGGGAAGTTATTGGCCAAAGTGCAAGTAACACAATAAAGCTCCCCCTAGAATCTGCACGGGTGAGTTAAATTCCATTCAGTCGGGATGGGAACAAAGATCAGAAGAGGAAAGAGTATGTTATAGACTTAAAGAGCTGGCTGCCCACCCATCTACATTTATCCTCTGGGGCAGAGAACAATATTGGGAGACTACAGTATGGTCATGGGATGTGTGTGGTTACACGGGTGTATGTTGTTAGAGAAATAACTGTCTGACTATATGGGGTTGCCTGCATGTGTATCAGCTAGTGTGGCTATTGGTGAATGTGTGGGCATGTTCATGGGTTTTGTGTACTTATATACACACACATGCCTACAAATGTGTGCGTGGTTTCTGAAGAACATTTTGTGGTTGTATGTGTGACTGTCTGTGTGTAGCTGCATGGAAGTGTGCAGCTGTGTGGATGAGTGTGTGATTATGAGGATGTGAATCCGTTCCTTTGTGCCGTGTGTAGTCTCTGTAGGAGTGCGTGTGCAACCGTGTGTTGTTGTAACATTTCTTCTACATCAAACACATTTACAACAGTCACTTGCTCCTTGTTTAACAAGCAGCTTAAGGACTTTCTTGACTGTCTCCTGGGACTCCTGTGCAGACTATCAATATAATCCCCCAGCATTTAGCTGATCCATGTCCCTCTAACAGGTGAAAGTACCTCGCAGTCTCTGGAGAGATAGAGCTGCATTTGCCAAATATGGGCGTTTTGGTTTTAACTGGTAGTATTATCATTATCCTCTGGAAGTCCCTTAAGCAGCTGCATTTCCTCAGAGCAACCTCCTCCCATTCTCTTCCTCTACACACATCTGCCTTTCTGCACGCTGGCTTGTTTGGAGGAATATTTAAAAAGCCACCTGTGTAATATTCCCTAATGAACATGCAGATTGATGGGCACAGAGGGAGACTGAAGGAGACGCATGAGGGAAGCAGGCTCAACTGAGGGAAGCAGGCTCAAGGGGATGACTATGTACAGATCAGTTGTTAAGAGCAGCAGCTTTGCTCAACTGTGTGAAATCCCTTGAAGTGGTACAATCACTATCTGCCAGAGGTCCTGATTTTGCTTGCAAATATATAGAGACAGCTTGTCAAGGCCCCAGCATCCAGTTCCTGAATATTCATAGGTCAGCCAAGCAGCACAGCTCACTGGAGGCAGGTTGGGACTTCACCAAAAAGTCCAGAGGATCTTGGCAAGGCAGGAGTTCCCTCACTAATGCTTGTGGGTTTGTTCCCCAGGCACTTTGAAGGCTGCATTGCTGAGCAGTTCCTTGTCTTTTTGCTTCTGGAATTTAAGCATAGGCCTCGGTAAGCTCAGTTTTCTAGCCCTCCGCCCACTTTTTAAAATAGTCTTTTTATGAAGTTCAAGTCTTAAAGCAAGAGGGTCCATATCAGCTTCTTTCCCAGAAACAATGGTCAAACAGTAAGGACCCAGTTGAGATCCTTTTGCTAAAGGCTGGCATGGCATTCAGTGCCAACAAAATACCTTCTGAAGACTTCTCTCTCTTCATGTCTCCCTCTCTTTTCCTTTTCCCTCCAAGAGGAGCCCAATGTTTTGTGTGAAATTAAAAGGAATTCCCAAGTCGTTCCTCAGTGGACCAAGGAACCAGTATGCAGAAGCTCTTAGATCAGGGGTCGATTGAATGCAGAGCCCTGTAATGAGAGAGGACTCGACTGTGAGTCTCCAAAGTGGAAGCCTGTAGTCCATGTGCTTCACTGAGCGTAGTCAGAAGCTACTTCTTATCCACAGCCCTCCTTACTTTGTGTCATTCCCAGAAAAGACCCCCAAAGCCATCCTTTGGCATGACCATAGAGTCTCTAGTGAACAGCAACTGTCACAGGCAGTGAGTGTGGGGAAAAGTCCTCCAGAAACTGAGTCTGCTGAGTGGATTCTGGTGCAAGCTTTAGGCACACACTGGCCTCTGTTGCGCTGTTGTTGTTGATGGAACTACTGTTGCGGAACTGCTCCTTGGCAGGACGGATGGCCACCATGAACTGGCGCTTGAAGGTCTCACTCAGGGCAATATAGAGGAAGGGGTTGAGGCAGCTGTTGGCATAGCCCAAGCTAATGGCAAAGTTATAGGCATAGAAGAAGGCAACAGAAGGTGTGTCAATGCCGAGATGCACCAGCTGGAGGATGTAGAAAGGGGCCCAGCAAATGAAAAAGGCAGAGCAGATGGCAACTGCCATGCGGGTGACTTTCTTGGTACGTACCTGGAGGCTCCTCTGGGGAAGGGGGACCACGGTGGTAGCCATGTGCTGGAGGATCTTAAAATAAACAACACAGATGACAATCAGTGGGATAGCAAAGGCCAGCATGAACTGGTAGAGCGTGAACCAGTAGACATCAGTCTCGGGGTTGGGAAGCAAGAGAGCACAGCGGACAGTCCCATCCTCCAGTGGCATCAGGCCTGCATACATCCACACAGGAATGATGGTCAGGAAGGAAAGGAGCCACACCAAGCAAATTACTGAGGCCGCTACACATGGTGTCCGGACATAGGTGGATTTCAGAGGGTAGACGGTTGCCAGGTAACGGTCGAGGGTCATCACTGTCAGGATGTTGGTGCTGGTGATCTGGCTGTTAGTGTCCAAGGCGGTGATGATGGTGCACAACGGAGCCCCGAAATACCAGGCACCATTACCAAGGAGCTGGTGGATGAGGAAAGGCATGCCCAGCAGGAAGAGGAGATCCACGATAGAGAGGTTGAAAATGAAGATGTCGGGCACGGTCTGCTTGCACCTCAGCTTTTTCTTTTTGACAATGGTGTAGATGACTATGAGATTCCCGACAATGCCCAGGAAACAGATGATGCCAAACAGGCTAGGCATGATCACATTGGTGTAGGGGGCTGCCCTTTCTGCCACTGCCAAAACAAACCAGAGCCATGAGTCTTAACAGCCTGGGCTTCATACCCCACTGTGCCAATACCCCTGTGTAGCTGGATCTCTCCTCAACTCAGAGACAGGTTTAAAGAATTCTGAAATTGTGTGGTTTCAGAGTGGTAGCCGTGTTAGTCTGTATCAGCAGAAAGAATGAGGAGGACTTGTGGCATCTTAGAGACTAATGAATTTATTTGAGCATAAGCTTTCGTGGGCTAAAACCCACTTGATCAGATGCATGGAGTGGAAAATACAGTAGGAAGATATATATATACACACACACAGAGAACATGAAAAAATGGGGGTTGCCATACCAGCTCTAACGAGACCAATTCATTAAGGTGGGCTATTATCAGCAGGAGAAAAAAACTTTTGCAGTGATAATTAGGATGGCCCATTTCAAGAAGGTGTGAGTAACAGTAGGGGGAAAATTAGCATGGGGAAAAACTAAAAACTATTTCCCCATGCTGATTTTCCCCCTACGGTTACTCACACGTGCTTGTCAACTGTTTGAAATGGGCAAGTACTCCTCGTTCTTTCTGATGAAATTGTGTGGATACTAAAGTGGAGGTAACTTGCACCTTTTCCTGCCCAGCCCAATGCACATGGCACAGCAGCTTAGTTTCACATTTACACCCACTTTGCCATATAAGCATCCCCATAATGCAGTGGTTTTCAAACTTTTTTTCTGGCAACCCAGTTGGAGAAACTTGTTGATGCCCATGACTCAACAGAGATGGGGATGAGGGGTTTGGGTGTGGGAGGGGCTCAGGGCTGGGGCAGAGGGTTGAGGTGCAGGGGTGAGGGCTGCAGGGTGGGGCCAGGAATGAGGGGTTCAGGATGTGGGAGGGGGCTCTGGGCTGGGTCAGGAGGTTGGGGTGCAGGAGGGGGTCAGGGCTCTGGGCTGGGGGTGCAATCTCTGAGGTGGGGCTGGGGATGAGGGGTTTGGGGTGAAGGAGAGCGCTCTGGGTTTAGGGGGGGTCTGATCTGGGGTAGGGGTTTAGGGTGCAGGAAGGGGCTCCAGGTTTGGGGGGGGATTCAGGGGTGGGGCTGGGGATTGGGTTGGGGCTTACCTCAGGCAGCTCCCAGTCAGTGGTGCAGCGGGGGTGCTAAAGCAGACTTCCTGCCTATCCTGGCACCACAGACTGCGCTGCACCCTGGAAACAGCCAGCAACAGGTCTGGCTCCTAGGCGGAGGCACACAAGCAGCTCCGCGTGGCTCTCACCCACAGGCATCACCCCTCCCCCGCTCCCATTGGCCTGTTCTTGGCCAATGGGAGTGTGGAGCCGGTGCTCGGGGCAGGGGCAGCACGTGGAGCCCTGTGGCTCCCAGTCTAGGAGCCAGACCTGCTACTGGCCGCTTCCAGGGCACAGTGTGGGGTCGGAACAGGTAGGAACTAGCCTGAGTTAGCTGGGCAGCACCACTGATGGGACTTTTAACGGCCCAATCAGTGGTGCTGACCAGAGCCACCACGACCCAGTGCCTTACATTCCACGACTCAGTACTGGGTTGCGACTCGCAGTTTGAAAACCACTGCCATAATGTACCTCAGTCCTGACTTGAAACAGCTATGCCAATGTATCTCAGCTCTGACCTACCTCCTGCAAGAGGTCTCTAAAGCTTCTCCTAAATACTAAGGCCAAAATTTTCAAAAGCAGATGACTAAAATTAGGCCCCTGAGTCCATATTTAGGCACCTGATTTTCAGTAGTGCTGAGAACCCAGCTGAAGTCAATGGAAGCTGCAGCTGCTTAGCACCTGTGGAAAGCATTAGGCCCAGATAACCAAATTCATTTTCACTTGTTACGTAGATGGTCTCTGTAGGTTAATGGCCCAATGGCCAATTACAGCTCACACCTGATTTCTCTGCATGACACCCCAAGTCTGAGTTAGTGTTTGCTGAGCTGACTGCCTTGTCAGGAAGTGCCATGTACCATATGTGCAAAGAGAAGACCACCATCCCCAGCTGAGTCAGATCACTTTTTATCTCATTATTTTTCTCCTATGGGGTATGTTGATTCCATGATCAACGAGTCACTATGTAAATTTTTTGTGTGCTTGTTGAAATGATATGCACTGCAGTTCTAGCATCCCCTAAGCCCACTCTATGACTGGCTCTCATTGAATTGCAGATGATTCAAACTGATTTTAATTGGGAACACTTTTCAATTATTCCATTCTTCTGTCTCCTTAACAACTTGTTCCTGCAGAGGTGTAGTGCAGGAAGGAAGTGGGGGACATTTACAGTAGAACCCAGAGAAATAAAAACTAGCAAATATGTCACTAGTGTTTGGCCCTTCTGAACAGCAGATACCCATTCAGAGCCAAGTATTGCCAGTTAAAACATCTTGAGTCCAAACTTTTATCTGTTACATCAGAGTAAATCTGGAGTAATTTGACAGAAGTCAATGGAGTAACTCCCAATTTACCCCGAGGGTGGGGTGGGGGTCAGAGAGCAGGATCAGACCCAGAACTAGCAAAACAGACATGTGCCACCTCAATCATGTCATGTTTGCTTTCTAGGGAGCAGAGACATGACAAGTCGCTGGTACCACTATGCTTTTGACACTTGGAAGCCTCAGGATGAGTCATAAACAAAGCCAGGTAAGAACATTTTGAATCTATAGCCATATGCGTCCTATCTCAAGCATCCACACAGCTGACAGAATGCAGCCAATCAGCCACAGATGGGAAGAGCCTTGTCACAGGTAAAGCAGACTGGTTTGCTAAGGATTCATATTTGTATCTCCAGCAAAGACAGCCCCCTGCTGCTTCATCTGCTGTTGATTAGAAACGGACGTGAATGATGAGAATCTGTTTGGCTGATGTCTTAGGAACACTCTGTCCAAACTAACTGAAAATATATCACCCATAAGAAAATAATCCATATGCCTGTGGGATTTTCCTGCCTGCGCCCACCCCCTACGTTCAGCTCGTAATAGAAATAACTTTGGCACAGGCTGTTTCCAGAGGATTAGTGACCCCCTGATCTTAATGGTCCCTGTCATGGCTGTGGTTGAAGTGTATCAATTCCTCCCAGCTGGTCATTAATCCCCAAGAAAAGCCCTGTGCTCTATGGCTTTAAATAACATTCTGACATAGGAACACAATTGAGACCTGTTGTTGCTCCCACATTATCAAGCCTACACATCTCCAGAGCATCCAGCCTGGCCTCCCTCTTTCCCAGGGCCTGGAGGTGGGAGACTAGAAGAATAAGACTCTCCCCCCAAGCTGCTATATGGTAGCTAATATGAGATGTGTTCCCCTACTCCCCGCTTCCAGGAACAGGGAGGATTGTGTTATTAAAACACAGGACATTTTAATGGCTGGGAGTCTGAATATAATGTATTTTGCTGGTGTACAATTGAGTTTTTTTAAAATGCTCATGGTGGTTTTGTAATGTTTGGTACAAGCACAAATAATCTTATAGCAAAGTTTATGTAAGCACAAAGGCCTCACATAAAAGATTATTTATATAGTGCCTTTCATCCTGAAGGATCCCAAAGAGCTTTGCAAACTTTGTACTTAAAGCACCACCAAAAAGCAGCCAACACTGGGATAGAGGGCAGCATGTATGCAGACAACTGGTGCAGTGTGTACTACAAGACAGTGGAATGAACGGGAAATTTTAGCGAATGAGACACAAAGACAGTGAGTGCAATGTTGGCAGGACCTTAAGGTTTAAGGCCATATTAGTAAGTGTTGCAATGAATTTAGTGTGTATGTGCTATGCCTTCCACTGAATAAAATCAGAACTACTCAGCAGTGTGGATTAGACTCTGTACTGCTACCATCTGAAGGAGATTCTCCTTTAGCTCAAGTGAGTAGGGACTTTTAGAGCAGAAAGATCTGAGCTCTATCTCCATGGCTCCTGTGAAAGGCCAAGTGGCCATCCACTGCAGAATTATGACAACTACTTGACTTCTTATATGGCAACAAGATTTGTCACAATTTCATTTCTACGTCTCATCCTGTGATCCATACTCAATCAAAACATTCATTCACTTTAGTGGAAATTTTGCCTGAGTGAGTATCATAGGACCTGGCCTACAGACCTTTATCTCTAAGGTGAGAATGTACTTGTAAAAAATGTATTCAACTACCTATTAAACTGTCTTTTAGTGTGTTTGCTAGTGAAGGACTTAAAGTGAAGCATTCAGTGAATAAAGTGACTGTCATCCACCTTCTGAAATAAGGAGCTAGATCCTCAGCTGCTGTAAATATTCATTGCTCTGTTGCAGTGGTTCTCAAGCTTATTTTATCAGGTCTCCCTTATTTGGGTCTGTAGTCATGTATCCCCTGCCCCTCCCGGTACATATATCGCCACCCAGCTCTGAAGGCAGAGGAGAGAGCAGCAGCTGCTGACCAGGCACTCAGTTCTGAAGGCAGCGCTGTGCCAGTAGTAGCACAGAAGTAAGTGTGGCCATGTGAAAAGTGATATCTGTAAATATCACTTTTCACAGCAGACTTAGTGCCCCATTGCCACCCTTCTGTGCTGCTTCTGCCACCCTGGGGCTGATGGCTGGAGCCCCACCACCTCCAGGTGAGGGATTGGGAAGGAGGGGGGGGGAAGGAGAGCCAAGCCTGGGCTGCCTCCCATTGAAGGATGGACCTGTGTGGGAGGACAGCCCTGGCTGTCAGCCCCGGGGCAGGGGGGGCCTCCAGCTGTGCCCTTTATCCCCACCTCCGGGTTGTGCATAGCCTTTCTGCATGAGCCCCATCCCCCCTGACTGACAGAGTTCTTAAAAAAAAACACTCACATGCGGCTTGCACTTCCCTTGACACTTTCCTGCACCTCTCCTGGGAGGCCAGCCCCCTAGTTTGAGAACCGCTGCTTCTATTGATGTCAATGTCAGATCCTCAGCTCCATTGAAGTCAATGCAATGTGCACTACTGAGCACCTGGCCTCATGGGCTTCTTCACAGGATAAACCATATTGGCTTAAGACTATAAGGTGGTAGCAGGGTCCAACGGATAAAGCAAAGGTCCCAGGACCTGGGTTTTGCTCCCAGCATTACCAGATTCCTTTTGTGATTCCAGCCAAACTGCTTACCTTCTCAGTGCCTCATTCCCCAGCTGTAACACTGCGATGATACTTACCCTCCACTGTGAAATGCTTTGAGAGCTAGGGCTGAAAGATGCTGCCATAATGCCAGGAGATATTATTATGCTCCGAATGCAGTGGAAGTATTTCAACTGCCTATTACTAATTTTAGAATAAAAAATAAAAAGGCTGAACCCAAAGGGTTACGGGCTTGCCCTGGAGGGATGAGCCTTCTCACTGGCTGCAGTGCCTGGCACTAGGGCTCTCGCTTAATTGAAAGGGAACTTTGCTGGGAACTTTGCTGGGAACTTTGCAAGCTGCCGCATTCAACGATGAAGTGAGCTGTAGCTCACGAAAGCTTATGCTCTAATAAATGTGTTAGTCTCTAAGGTGCCACAAGTACTCCTTTTCTTTTTGCGAATACAGACTAACACGGCTGCTACTCTGAATCCCTCCCTTCGCGCTCTGCAGGGAGCCCCCCGGCGGGGTCCAGAGAGCGGCCCCCAGTGGAGCTGGGAGACCAGCGCAGGAGCTGTCCAGCCCGGCTGGTTCTGAAGTGTAACAATTTCACCAACTTGCCGCGTCTCTAATTGGGGTGGGGGCACGGACGAGGGAGGGGAACCGAAGCGGAGAGCGCAGCCCTGTTCCCCGAGGCAGAGGCGCTAAAGCAGAATCTCTCCCCTCGGCCCAGGCTCCGGGCATCTTCTTGGAGCCGGTTCCGATTCAAGCCCGGAAAGTGCAGGGCGTTATAGCGCGGCGGTGTAGATGGGGCCAGCGCTGGGCTCCCCCAAACCTCCGTGTACCGGTAGCCGGTACCAATCAAAGCAGCAACAAGAGACCCCCCCCCTTGCCAGAGGCTTCCCTGCCCACCTGCCCCAGCCCATCCCGTAGGGTCTGCTGCTGCTCTCAGCCCCGCCGGTCCCCCGGCCCGCACTTACCGGACCCGTTCCTGGGAGCCCAGGCGGAGCAGTTCCTTGGGCACAGGGGCGGGGAGTTTTCCGAGGCCATCTGGCATCTAGGAGGGGAGCCACGAGGCGAACCTCAGCCGGATTCCTCGCCTTGCCTGGACGCTTGCCCGCTCCCCGGCATCTCTCTGCAGGCCCCGGGGCGTGGGAGAGGGAAGGGGCCGGCGGCAAGCGGGGCAGGGTCCCTTGGGCAAGTTGGCAGAGAGCCGGCTCCCCGCGCCGGCCCCGGGGGACTTCAGCGGGCCGCCGAGCTGGGCGGCTGGAGCCGATGTTCCGGGCGCTGCACGGGTCTGGCGGCGGCTGGCATGAGCTTGGCCGCTTTGGTCCCGGCTCCGGAGAGAGCTGCGGGGGAAGCCGAGCCTGCAGTCCCTAGTTGCGGGCGCCGCCTCAGCCTCCAGCGCCGCTCCCCTGCCCGCCGCGGGATCAGCCCCGCAGGCACTGCCGCCGCCGCAGCGCGCTGGCTGCCCTGGAAGAGCGGCGGCCGGGGCTGGTCTCCAGCCCCCACCCCGGAGCGCTCGGCGCCCCAGCGCTGAAATCAAAGAGCAGCTGACTCTGGCCGCCACCCACGAGCGTGCACACACAGCGGTGTGCTGCACGGCATTGGCAAGCGGCGGCGCCGAGAGGCGGAGCGGGGATGGAGGGGGTCGTGCCCAGGAGCCAGCGAGCCAGCCAGGCAGCCGCTTCCTTCCAGGACGGGACTGTGCCCTGGCAGGCTGGGGGAAGAGGACGGGGGCACAGGGTTCATCCTGGTGTCGTAGCCCTCCGCTGGGCTTTGGATCAGGCGGAGTGGGAGGTATGGGGGGCTGAGGAACCAGCTCCTCCATGGAGGATACCCTCTCCATTCTCCTGGTAAAAAGAAAAGGAGTACTTGTGGCACCTTAGAGACTAACAAATTTATTAGAGCATAAGCTTTCGTGAGCTACAGCTCACTTCATCGGATGCATTCAACTGAAACCTGTCATTCTCCTGGTGTATCTCCTCTCTTCCCACACTCCTCCCACTCCCAGGACTGACCCCCAGCTAGGACACGGTCCCAAATACAAGGAATTAGCACAATGATTCCCAAACTTCCTCATACTGGGTCCTTCCAGGGCTCCCTCTCATCTAGCCGGGAGCTCCCCCCATTTACCCAACTGGAGAAGGGCAGAGTGGTCAGGAGTGCCTGACATTGGTTCATGACCCTCCATAGAGGCATGAACCCCAGTAGACAAACCCTAAATTACCACATGGTGCCACCCCCGATTTCCCCTTCCTGGAGCTGAAATCCAGTAGAGATGGTTCTGCTCAGCCCAGTCAGACACAGCCATAGATGTCGGTGTATTGTCGATGAGCCCCATATGGACTGAGGCAGAGCTCAGCAGTGCTCCCTTGGTTGTAATGAGTCATTTTCTGGCCACAGGTTTCAGAGTAGCAGCCGTGTTAGTCTGTATTCTCAAAAAGAAAAGGAGTACTTGTGGCACCTTAGAGACTAACAAATTTATTAGAGCATAAGCTTTCGTGAGCTACAGCTCACTTCATCGGATGCATTTTCTGGCCAGTGAGAGTTTGTTGTGATCAGTTTTTGTCTTTTCGATTGTTCTGTTTTTCTGGCGGCAAACACATACACACAAAGTCCTTTCCTCAGTGAGTCAGAGCAAGCACCACTAACAGATTTGAGAGAGCACTTCTGTGAGCTGTCAAGACACCAGATAAATTACCCACCGAAAAGTGTGTAAACACCAGTTTCATCCTCTGACCCACCTCAGCGCCCCCTGACTCAGGCTGCATGTTTCATTCCACCTTTGAGATACTTCTTCTTGTAATCAATTCAACATTTATTATTGAATTATTTATTCATTTGATTCCTGAACCTGAAATTATTTTTTTAGACTTTAATTTTAGATCTAGCTCTCTCCATGTACCATTGTGAGGGCTGAGATCAGCTGAGTGGTTGCTTTTCAAAAGTGCTGTGCACCCACAACCTTAGTTGAAGTCAGTGAGAGCTGAAGGGACTCAGCACCTCTTAAAATCAGGCCCTTGGTGTGCACTTCTCATGACTCATACATGGATTGTCCTTTCAGCAGGGTTTGACCCTAGCACTGCAGCTTGGATCCCCAATCACTTAAGCTGAAGGAGTCTATCACCATTAACTGGCAGCAGCAGTAGGCTGTTATGCTCTAGTGGATTCGCCACTAAAAGGGAGATGTGACATGTGCATTGCTGATGTGTTATGCACATGGAAGGACTGGAGACAGGAAGTGGCAAATTTTCCACTGAAGTTTCAAGGGTGTAAGTGAGTGAAGAATTTGACCCAAGATGTTTCTCAGCAGTGGGATACCCATGGGATATGAGAATGTGTGGAATCAGTGAAGCTTATGGAAACATAGTCCAGAAGGTAGGTATATTTCTTTAAACAGCTTTTTCCAGGCCCAGTTTTAAAGTCTGTCTTACCTTTCCCCGGGGAGTAAGTGGCTTTCTGAACAGACACCAGTTTTTCTACAAAGTGTAAGTTTAACATTTAAGATTCAGCAGGTTTCCAAAGCAAAGCAATATTTTGGCACTTACACCTCTAACATTATTGTTCACTTGTGAAACAGAGTTGCAGCATTAAAGGAAACCTGCAACACAACTTCTCAGATACCTGAGGCATGATAGACCACAGTGTCAATATCCCCCAATGCACAAGTAACATGGGCTTATCTTCCTGTAACCTGATACTCTGCACTTTGGATTCGCTTTATCATCAACATCATAATTTTATGGTATTATTCCATGTTGTATTATTCATCATTTCTCTTAAGGCCTCAGCAACATTGGGATCCTATTGTGCTAAACCCTGTACAGACATACAGTAAATGACAATCTCTGCCCCAATGGATTTATAGTCTCAAAGACAAGCCATAGCAGGTGGATTAAACCAATGGGGAAGAGAGGATGGGATAACAAAACAATCAGATGTGTTAGCATAGACTAGCTGCATGCACAATTCATAGCCCATAAGTAGAAGCAATAGCAGTAATCACTCACCACCTGCCTGGCCATTGTGAGACAGCAGTTTTCTGTGTTCATTATGCCGATTTATCTAACTCCGGATCCTGCAGGCAAAACTTCCATTGAAATCAGTTGTAGAAATTGGAAATGTAGTATAAGTGTTAAACTAACCACTCTATCTAATTGTAATGAAAATAGAGTCACTAACCCACAGTGAAAACATGCCTTACATTAAAAGAGAGAAAAGGAGTACTTGTGGCACCTTAGAAACTAACAAATTTATTTGAGCATAAGCTTTCATGAGCTACAGCTCACTTCATCGGATGCATGCAGTAGAAAATACAGTAGGGGGATTTTATATACACAGAGAACATGAAACAATGGGTGTTACCATACATACTGTAAGGAGAGTGATCAGGTAAGGTGAGCTATTACCAGCAGGAGAGAAAAAAAACCTATTGTGGTGATAATCAAGGTGGGCCATTTCCAGCAGTTGACAAGAATGTGTGAGACTAACACGGCTGCTACTCTGAAACCTGTCATTAAAAGAGAGAGTAATTAACAACCAAACAGGGGGCTGCTGTCTTGCTAGTTTAATGAAGTAGGTTAAGGCACAGGAAATGGAGGAAAGCCACTTGAATGCATAAGAAAGGGGAGACTTCCAAAGTTGTTGAAAGGCAAATTCTATTATTGGGAAACAACAGTTTAGCACTGAAAGTCTCTTGCATTCCAGTGATGAGTTGCATTTCCTGTGTCTGTACCTATGTCTCTCTTATGCAGTGTGAGCAAAACTGCAGCAAGCCCTGGGGGAGATGCTGGCACAATCCACTGTTACAAAACTATTATAACAGTTTCTCCAAACAGTTTTGCAAATGTATTTTTAAATTCATTCTTACTTAGTAAATATTTACTTAATACCTTGATACGACTCTGATTGGCACTTTATATGCTAGCTAAGGGCCTAACCCTGCAAATCCTCATGCACATTATTAGCCCACTGGCATCACTATTCATGCAAGTCAGGGTTTGCAGAAATGTGCTTGATGATATTAATTATTGATATTACAACCATTTTCCTTTAAACTGATCAAATGAGCATTGTGGGTAAAATTCAGTCCTGTGCAGAAAACCAGCACAAGGGCTATACACCACTTGCATGTCAAAATCAGACTTATATGGTTCATTGGCCCTCAGTACAGGGTTGAATTTCACCCTGTTTGAGCTGGTGGTATTTTGCAATCTCTGTGTAATAATCATATTTTGCACTTTTACAACCCCTTCTAGCCAAGAATCTCAAAGCACTGCACAACCATTCATTCATTTAGCCACTCTCACCCCTCGGAAGTAGATAAGCATTATCACACTCATTTGACAGATGAGACAAGTGAGACACAGAGAAGTTAAGAAACTTGCAAAAAACCATGCAGTGAGTCTGTGGCAGCGCCAGGTGCAAACCCCGTGTTCCTAACTCCAGGTCTGCCCCTAGCTACAATACCATCTTCCCTCATCTTGTGTTTTGTGCCTTCCTAATGAACTTTTCAGTGAAATAAGTATTTTCTCAGCTGCTCAATAAAATAACCTGTATACACACACACACATCCCTTTAAAAGCACAGATGCTGGCTAGTTGGTCACTTAAAACTTCTTTTTATCAGAACTCAATGTCAAACAGGGCATTCATCTGAACCTAGAAAATCACTTCTTCTCTCACTGCCATTTTTTTGCCATTGAAATGAAAGATTAGAACTGTCTGGTCAGCCTATTAGTAATTCTGGTCCCAAACTGCTAATTTGAAGCTTTGGTCTTTATGCCCTGCTTCCCCTGGCTGATTGCAGCAAACCAAAGGTCAAGGTAAGTGGCTTCTGCAGCTTTCTTTTCCTTGTTAAAGGTTAAAGAACCCCAAAGACAAAAGAGCAGCCAAAAATAACAAGGAGGAACAAGTAGCTTTCCACATTGCACAGGGAAGTGGAGAGACCTCCTGGCACTGGGCTGCCATGGCTGTAACTGTCTCAATAAGGTCAGGGATAGGGATATGTGCTCAGCAAATGAACACATTCAGTTGTTATGATAAGAAATTCCAGGGTTGTACCAGTATCTGGTATCAACAGCAAGGAGCCCTGAGGGAGGCAGATACTGCCTCAGGGTAGAATGCTAGTTACTTCTCATTTATAAGAACAGATAGGGCAAGGAGACAGCTGCAGTTTTAAATGCTGCAAAGTCCAGAAATGAAAAAGTTTGGGGTTGAATAGTAACTCATCTACAACTGTGTGCACAAGGCCCAATTCTCCCTTCGCTTACTGTACTGTACTTCTACTGCCTCCAGTGGATTTACACTCCTGATTTACACCAGTAAGTCAGAGGTGTAATAAGTCCCTGAGCTACATCTGAGCAACTCCCAACAACGTCATTCGGAGAGGTGGGTGCAGATCTGAAGGCAGAAATGGGCCCATTGCATATGACATATATCAGCATCACTATTAGTCCACAATACTAGATGGGCAAGTTTCCCTTCTCGCTTATCATGGGGTATACCCATTGACTCTGATAATGTCACACCAATGAGACTTTGAAAGGAGAATTTGGGCCCATGAGTGTAATGTGGACAGGTTAAGGTTACCTAGCCTCTGTATTTCCTATAACTATAGCCTTATCGTTATGTTAACATGTGGTGGTGTTTTTAGCTTGGAAGTGAAGTGACTAATATTCAACACTGCTGCAATCAATACCTGCCTCTCTCTCGGGGCTTATGTCTTGATCCAAGCTCTGTCCTCAGACATCATATGGGGGATTGTCTGCGTTCACAGCAGCCTGACAATCAAACCCTACCCTTTGGTGTCTGAGTTTTCATGGGAGCAGAGAGCTGCTCTTTCTGTATAACTGCTCATAAAGGGTCACATCAGCAATAAATGCAGCCAGCCATAAATTGTAGTCACATTTACCTTCTCCCTGAGCAGTGAATACAAATTGCTTGCTGCCTGCTCACTAGCAATAAAACCCATAGCTGATCAGCTCTGTCCTCTTCTTGCATGGGGCAATTGGGGGCTGCATGTTAGGACACAGAAGGTCACATTGCAAGGCCAGCCCTAAGCATATTAGTGCCCAGGGTGGAATTGTTCCCCCACGTCAATAAAACAGATTCCTCCATCATTCCTCCTTTCCCTGATTTGCCTCCCATTTGCTGTTTTCCCTAGGGCAAACTGACATATCTTTCTTGCCTTCCCTTTGCTAGGGCAGGGAGTCCATCATCAGGCTGGCCAGCCTTCTGCCACCCCCCTGCCCTCCTAGGGATGGAAAAATCCCCAGAGCATCAAATCTTCTGGCCAGCCAGCTGGCTTCATGGTCTCTGGACAAACCTTCTGGGCATCTTCTGAATCTGCTGGCCTGTCTATCTCTACTTGCACTCCTGGGATGAGGTACCAGTATGTAGGGGGGTTTCTCATGGGATTGTGTCCTCAGAAGAAATCCTTCCCCAATCACCATACCTATAACATGGCGCCTATGCCCAAACCAACCCCTGCCCATCACAGATTATAGTTGCCGCTTTGGGTCTCACTGATTTCACAATTACTTTTAGCTCTCTTAGAGTGCTTTTCCTTGCTAGAACTTGATAGGAGAAGGTAAGTGTCATCCCTATTTTGCCAAAGTGAAACACACAGAGAGAAGAAATGACTTGTCCAAAGACGCACAGCAAGTTATTGGCAGTGCTGGAATTAAAAAGTTCCCTAACCACTGGACTGTGCTGCCTCCCAATGCATGGCCCTGATTCTTCACTATGTCCAAGCTGTGCTCATCTGAGGACGGCTGCAGATAGTGGCTTCCTTATCCATGGTCACCTGGCTCCAGAGGAAGTTAGAGCAGCAGATGGCCAAAAGGTCTGGAATGGATCTCACAGCAGGGGAGGATCAGGCTTAGTGATCCCACCCATGCCCTGACCCCAGAACACCTCTGACACAGCCTATCTCTGCTTTTATACTGGGGGTCAGGGAGCGGCTGCCATAGTTGTTTCTGCCTGCTTTCCATCAGTAGACAGTTCCCCACCACAAGCGGACAACTCTGTCAATTTAAGGTCACTTTGCACCACTGACATGGCATACACTGTCCTTAATAGACAAGAGATCCTGATTCAAGTGCCACACTTTCTTTTACGAAGAGCAGTTTGGCAGTGAGAAAAAATGTAGCCAATTAAATCCAGCTTCTGAAAATACTTTCTAAGCCATGCTAGGGGGATAACAAAGCAAAAGCCCTCTCCATAATCCTGCTCTTTCATCTCCCAGGAGCTCTTTCCCATCCTTTCTTTTTTGTATGTGTTTTGATCACAAAGAGAAATGAGAAATAATTTCCACTTAAAAAATCCCAAACAACTAATCTCTGCAAAAGCCAAGCTGGAGGGAGCTGAAAGGATAGAGGTTTTAATGAAGCTTCACTGGGAGCTTGTCCAGCTTGCATCATTTGTCTGAAGAGTCCACTTCATTCACACTCATGGATGAGTCAAGCAAAATTGGGGCCCCTTGCAAAGCTATTCAGTTGGGGTCTGATCCAACACCCATTGCGCTGAGCGGAAAGATTCCCACTGACCTCAACCAGCTTTGGATGGGGCCAGTTGGCCAAAAAGACCAACAGTCATTGTGTGACCTTCTGGCCACCATCTTCCCCAGCTGCTGCGTCATGCCAGCTGGCAGGGGTGGGCAGTTCAGGCCCATGATGAAAATAACTCTTGTATTCAAAGTGGGGGAAGCTAAAGAGGGGTAAAATGCAATGTTCCCCAGCCAGGACTGCAATGAAGGGAGAAATGTCCCAGTTCTTCAGGGGACACAAGTTATCACCCCAGAGCTCCCTGTCAATATGAAGCAGCTTGTGCCTCATACTATATGGCTCTAGAGCAGAATTTCTCAAATGCAGCCACCAGTGACTTTTTTGTGGCCACAATAGCCTCCTGGGCAATGATTGGGGAGGGGTCAAAGCAGTGACCCTGTATGCACCTTGGTGTTTGCTGGCACCGCCAGCAGGGGACCACATCCTGCACTGCCTCTGGAGACACATGGGGCACAATGCCGGAGGAACCTTGGACTTCGCAAGAAGCCAGTGAGTTCCTGACCCACCTTCCCAGGGTGGTGGGGCTCCAGCCATGGGGCCTTGGGCTTTGGCCGAGGGGCAGCAGGGCTCAACATCCACCCCCCATCACCCTGGCCCCCACTGCCTCCCCCACATCCAGTGCTTAATTTGTGCTGGGGCTGAGTCCAGGCACCTTTAAGCTTGGCAGGTCATAGCCAAGGCACCTCTGGGCTTGCCGTGACAGTTACCACCAGTCCCAGAGCAGGCAGCGGGAGACTTATGTTTATTACTATCACTTTTCACAGCCTCCCAGCTAGCTAGCAAGTCTGTGCTAGTATATGTGCTTATTTTTTTCTAAAGTTAATTAAGTATTTTAGGAAAAAGTGTCAGAGCAGCCACCAGCAAGAGTTGGTGGCTGCACTCTGAGGCCACCAAAAGAATTTGTCATGAGCCCCCCTGCTCTAGAGAATGAGCAGCGACTTCCCACTAGCAATCAATCCTGTCCCTGGTAGAGTGCAGGTTGCACAGTGGCCTCTGACGGGCACCACCTCCCTGTTTGGCCAGAACTCTCCGCATTGCCCAAAGCCCCTGGCACTTCCACAGGCACTGATCAGTGGCTCTCTCACGCTCCAGGAAAAGGTTAGCGGGCTGGTAGTTCATTCAGTGTCTAATTCAAAGATCATTAAGTAGGGACCTGTGAAGGGAGAGGGAAGGAAGGGGCATGTAGGAAAGGAACATGAGTGAAGAGAGTGTGGGTGAAGGGGAAAAAGATGCAATGGGGATGAGTGTACCAAGGATGGAAGTGGAGGAGACCGGAGCCTGATGGTTGCTAGTGTGGGAGATGGGAACTTGTGGAACAGGTGCATGTCAGCAAGGTCCAGATGACAAAACTTGCTCATCAAGGCTGATGCGTCCGATAACACCCGGTGTCTGTATCTAGTGCCTATATTTCTCTTTGTCTCAAGCCAGCCCAGAAATGCATGTTTCCTGAGCTTGGCAGATAAAGAAAGCTGCTTCATTAATCAGCAGACCTGGAGAGTGGGGTCACATGAGGCAGGCGCACTGAAAGTTAATCTACTTTGGTCCAGCATGATGGATGGAGCTCATTTCAGGCACTAATCTAGTCTGTGTGCATGCTGGACAAAAATAGATTAGCCCCTGCCTGGTTGACAGAGGAGCTTCCAGAGCACTTGGGACATTGCAAGAGGGCTCTCAATGAGGTGGGACACTCTCCAAAGCCTGGGAATAACCCTGTGAATACTGGGCTAAGTGATAGCACTTCCAGCAGTGCTGAGGTGCAGGGCTGCAGTGGTGGGGGCTGGAGGCATTGTGGTTGCTCTGGACAGAGGCAAGCAGAATTTTTCTTGAGCACTGTGGGGAGCATGCTTTGAAGAGGCTCCTTAAAACTAGCGCCACATGCACTGGTCCCAATGCCAGCCACCAGGCGCTAGTGGGGGACAAGGAGTTTGCCCTCCCTCCCACCTGGATGTGCCTCCTTTTTGGAGTGCACAACTCCAACTGACGTGTTTGCCAGCCCCCTGCTGCTCAGGGAGTGCTAGCTGCAACATTCTTGCATCCTCCTCTCTGAGGTGCACTGAGGTGTGTGTGAGAGAGTCAGTCAGAGTGAATCCATTTATTGGCTCATTCTCTGCGCTTCCATTGACTCATGTAGTAATGGGGGGTCCCCGTCCATGGGTCCATCATCTCCCTACAGTCACTGCAAGCTCCCACTCAGTGGCTCTGTTGTCTCCTTATAGTCACTGTGCACTGCCTGTCCATAGCTCCATTGCCTCCCTACTGTCGCTGTGGGCTCCCTGTTGATGCTCTCAGCCTCTCCCCTTGGCAGTCTCACGGCCCAAGGAGCTGAGCAGTGACATGCGTTTGTGAAGTGACATTTCAAATGGTTTTGGGATGTGCCCATGGAATATTAATGAGGCCCCTGGAGTTCCCGAGCTGCTGCCTGGAACCTCTGCGTCATTCTCCAGCCACACTATCAGAGGCTCCTTCACCTGCGCATCTACCAATGTGATATATGCCATCATGTGCCAGCAATGCCCCTCTGCCATGTACATTGGCCAAACTGGACAGTCTCTACGTAAAAGAATGAATGGACACAAATCAGACGTCAAGAATTATAACATTCAAAAACCAGTTGGAGAACACTTCAATCTCTCTGGTCACTCGATCACAGACCTAAGAGTGGCTATACTTCAACAAAAAAGCTTCAAAAACAGACTCCAACGAGAGACTGCTGAATTGGAATTAATTTGCAAACTGGATACAATTAACTTAGGCTTGAATAGAGACTGGGAATGGATGAGTCATTACACAAAGTAAAACTATTTCCCCATGGTATTTCTCCCTCCCACCCCACCCCCCACTGTTCCTCTGATATTCTTGTTAACTGCTGGAATTAGCCTACCTGCTTGTCACCATGAAAGGTTTTCCTCCTTCCCCCCCCTGCTGTTGGTGATGGCTTATCTTAAGTGATCACTCTCCTTACAGTGTGTATGATAAACCCATTGTTTCATGTTCTCTGTGTGTGTGTATATAAATCTCTACTCTGTTTTTTCCACCAAATGCATCCGATGAAGTGAGCTGTAGCTCACGAAAGCTTATGCTCTAATAAATTTGTTAGTCTCTAAGGTGCCACAAGTACTCCTTTTCTTTTTATTCTCCAGTAGCTACAGCGACTCTTGGGATGGTTTAGGCCATGGCACAGTGTCTCAGACTCTTAGTTCCTTTGCAGTGGCTAGGAGAGCTGGTTTCCCAGGTAAGGACTGATTGTAGCCTTTTGCTAAACAAAGAAATTGAGCCATGCTCATGCCAAAGGATTCCCTTGAGACTATTATGGTCTGACTGCAAGCTGGGTCTCAGCTTCCGGAGCCTGACCTATGTGGCAGGCAGTGCCCAAGGCTGGGGCAGGGCCTCATGAGTGTTCCATTAATATAGAAGGCACAAGTGCCCTCCACTGCCGTGAGAGCAGGATCAGGCCCACTCAGTCTAAACAGGGAGTAGAGGAGTTAACAGGACATTTAGACCAGTGAAGATAATGCCAGCTGCACATTCCCTGTGGAAGGCCCAGGGAAGAAATTCAGGCCTGCTGTAAGCAAGTGAAACTCCAGCCAAACCACTCCAAAGCCTTTCCCTGGCCTTGTTTCTTATTTAAAGGTGGCCCAGGGGCTGACTAAGGAAAACCCAGATGGGCACTTTTTCCTTAACTACTTTTGCCATGTATTCCCAGAGCATCCACTCCTGTACCTGCTTCTCACTTAAAAGTGGCCTGGTGCCTGCTCAGGGTAACTCCAGGCATGCCTTCCCCACAGGGATTCTGAGAGACAGATCTCTCTATTGAAAGTGACTCCGGTGGCATATTTGCTCCCCGCTGGGTGGCTGCTGTAGGTTATAATATCTGCTGACACTCAAACAAGCCATGTTTTCATATGATTAATTACTCCTCGTCTCCTAACGGGAGCCGATAAGCCCCCAAAGTGTCTCATGAAAACAGAATCAGGAGCGCAAGCCAGCGGCTTATGGAATAACAAACAGCATAGGGACAGAGCGTGGCTGGCTGCCATGTCACGGGGTTGGAGCAAGGCACGCTCTTTTTCCCTCCTGCAGACTAATCTGAGTGGAAGGGAACCCGCCTTTATTATCTGGGTGGCAGATAAATGTCTCTGACCTTCAGCTGATGACTTGTGTGAGTGGATGTGCAGAACCTGCAGGGCTTGTGAACAGACATTTTAGTTTCCCCCTCTCTGCCTCAAGTGCAGAGCCCAACTGACATCAAAGCAACAGAATGTCTAATCCTGTTTTGAATCAGCGCAAGCACATGCAGAGAATGTTAAACAGTGAATCCGGCAGCAGAAAAGAAAAAAAAAGGATTATCTTTAATTTCCTGAGAGAGCAAAAAGAAAGACATAGGGAGAGGAGGAAGTGACTGTACAGACAGATTCACAGATGAGTAGTAGAAGGAGAAAACCGGGCAGAAGGGAGCAGGAAAATCAGAGAGAGAGCCAGAGCGCCACAGCAGATGTGTTCTGATTGAAAGGTGAGTGTGAGCAGATAGATATCTCGAGCAACATGGAGCCCAGTGCTGGAGTATGGAAGGTCTGGTCCTTGCCCAGGGGAGATCCTTCATCAGTTACCTGCCAGAGTCCCATGCTCTGAACTGTAGAGTCGCTCAGAATTAATTGCTAATGGGGTTTGGTATGTTCGAGCAGAGTTTCAGAGTCTAATTTCTGTTCCCTCGCCCCACGAAGTGTTGTTAATGCCACAGAACTTGCTTCTGTAGTGAGCTCAGTTAGAGCAGGACACTGGCTGGAGTGAAGTAGAGGGATAGCCCCTTATTGTTTCAGTGCATGATGAGGGGCAGACTGCAGTGCTGCATAGAGGGATATTGTTTGGGGTAGGATGGGGGAATGCTTTTGTTTAAAGAGACTTAGGCTAGGTGCTGCCTGCTTGAGTAGAGCTTCCAAAACCACTGGAGGTAAATGGGAGCAGCTCCCTCTCCTTTCCCAATCTATAGCAGAGCTGACTAGCTAGCTAGGTTCTTATGCTGGTGCCCATGGCTGCAATATTGCCACCAATTCCATACACAACAACTGCCCAAACTCTGTGCCCTGGTTGGCATTCAGCAGAGTCCTACAAGGCTTGTGCTAATGGAGCTGTGTCTGGCCACAGGGAAGTAGAAAAGCTGGACTGGAGCAGTGAGGCCTTACAGAATCCAGGCCTACCACATCTGCTCTTGTCTTCCGCACGACCAAGCCTGCGAGCAGGCGTGGAGTGCACTGGCCTTGGTAAGGGAAGGAGTCACAGCTGCCAGACAGGCCCAAATGCCCATCTCCACAGCAAGCATTCGACTTCCAGAAGCGATGCATCCCCCAGCTTGGAAAGGGATTCCAGCCCAATGCCTCCGGTACCTCCTCGTTCACCCCCAGGGGACAGGGAGTGAGGGCTGTGTCCACATGAAAAGTATTAAGAAAGGGGAAATTCCTGACCTGGGGCCTTTCCTCTGGGATCCAGTTGTTTATTTTTCATAAAAGGGCATGGATTGACAGCCCCCCTTCCCCTGGGAAGCAGAGCCCTCTCACCCCAGCACAGACAGCAGCATGGCAAGTCACTGCAACCAAGCCAGCGTACCTCACTCCTGACCCAGAGGGACCTACCCTAGGCACAAAAGGGGAATTAAGTCTCCATGCCTGGAACAGGGTGGCCTGCCTCTGTAGGGTATGTCTGTTTAGCATTTTGGATTGAGCAGGAGCCAGTCTCCCAGCCTGGATGGCCAGGTTTGGGCTAACAGGGCTGGCATTAGCACTCTGAAAATAGCTGGATAGGCATCATGGTGGAGTTGTGGCTCCATCTGGACCTTGGGCTCTGAAGCCTAGGGAGGTGGCATGGGCTTCATATCCCAAGCTGCAACTTCGAAGTGCTGTCTACACTACTGTTTTTAGAGCACCAGAACCCCATTAAGCCAAGGCTGGAGCCAGGAGAGGAGGCTCACTCCCACTAGATCCAAAATGCTTGCAGACATATCTCAAAGGGCTAGGGCCATCCAGCCTATTCTGAGGCAGTGCCCCTTTAAGATCAGGTGTTTGGGCCTTGGAGAGAGAATTATCAGTCCCAGCTGGGCAGGGTCAGGTATTGCCTAATGAGCACTTTGATTCCTGGGAAGGCTAAAAGAGCTCAGGTTGGAGGGGAGCACCAGAAAGCAGGTTGGTGTCTGTGTCAGGGGAGTTGGGGAAATAGATGTTAGGAAGTTTCTGTGTTGGGGAAAGGTAGTTGTTAGATATATGTTGAACTGTATCATTTTAGAGCTTGCTTGTGCAATTGGTAACTGGTGCCTGAAGAAAGGGTTTGAATAGACTTGGGGCATGGTGTTAACCCTTCTTGGGCTGGGTGGGGGGAAACAGGCTAGGTGCCTATAATGACCCATTTAATCCCAGGCTTCTATGCCCATTAGTGCTTACTACAGAAGATACTCTTATAAATGCTGTGGCTATAGCACTGTAAATGCACATGGTACTCTACAAACATGCTCCCTGACCTGGAAAGGTTATGGGTTCAGGGACCTTTGGACATCAATAAGTGTTTTGAAATTAAGTCCAGGGAAGTGGGAATGAGCCCTAAACCCGAGGAGACATATGCATTAGGTAGTGCATGGTAGGAGCAATAGGGAAGGGTGGGGAGAGATGATGTGGGGAGGAGAAGACTGCAGGGGCAGGTAGGGCCTTGGTAACCAGAAAGAGAGACTTTCTCAGGTGGATGGGGGTAGCATGAATGAAAATGACAGAGCAGGATGGAGAGAACCTTGAGTGGAGTGAGGAGGGGGAATGACTTGAGACATGAGTGGAGTGGGATTACATGGGGACTGGAAGGGGAGGATGAGGGGTTTGATGTGGTAGGAGACTGAAGGAAAGCTGACTCGGAGTCATGGGAGATAAAGAAAAGATAGCTGGCTGATCAGCAGGAGCCAGAATGAGACCTGCTGGGCCACCCTGTGACAGGGTTTGGGGAACCCAGTCCCACCTTGAGCAGGCCACTGATTGGATGCCCTGGGACACTCAGCAGGAATGTACTTGGGCCTTTCAGTGGGTTAGGCAGGACTGAGTTTCCTGGCAGGTGTCCTTCATTACTCTTGCAGTTAATGCTGCCACCTGCTAATTGCCCTGGGAGCCTGCTGGGAAGGGCCCTTGCTCAGCAGATGGCCATAGCCCAGCACAACCAGTCCCTATTATCCCCTGTTACAGCCCCGGGTGTAACATGAGATCATAGGGACTAGCTTCTCCTGTTATAAACTGGGCAATGTTTCTGCTGGGCTAGGGCTGAAAGAAAATCATCCCCTGGATATAAACCTCATCAGCAGCATTCAACAGAGTAAATTAAAATAGCAAACATCAAGCTGCTATTTGCCCCCTCCAGGCAGATGAGTTATGGGGTAGATGAGTTTGGATGGAGTTGGAGTTTGTCTTTCTCCCTCATGTCATTGGAGGCAACTAGGGGGAGCACAGGAGTCTCACCCCATGGGCAGCATCTGGATGGCTCAAGGGGCTGGTTGAGGACGAAGCAAGGGTTCAGCCTGCACCTCTCTCTCCCCTCCAGGAAAAGCAGTCATTGCATGTAATAGAGTGTGGCCTTGATTCTGGGCAGCAGCTGTAGGGACTTGAGGAGCTTGTTTAATTAGTGAAGCCCAATTATTGAACCTGGGGGCCTAAGGCAGGATAGTTGTCTTCACATTTAGGTGTTCACACTGTCACTTAAGGCAGGTACTGAGCCCCTTACATGCAGATCTAGGTGCCCTTGTGGGGCTGTGAGTATCTAGACTTAGGTGCCCAAGGTCAGTAACTGACTCTCAACCTGCAGATTACTGAATAACTGGGCAAATGTTTAAAAATGTCCCCACAGCATCAGCAGCTGCAGCCCCTGAGCAGTCACTGTCTGTTCGAGGACAGAGACAGGAGAAATGAAATGAACAGATACACCCCTCTGGTGCTATACATTCTGCCTACCCTGCTGCCTTCTGCTCAAATACTGTACTCATGTGGCAGGATCCTTCTGCCTGGATTGTTACAGTAGAGTCAGGATATGGCATTACAGAGACACTCGTGCATACAGGAGACTTATAGCTGAGCACTATGTATCTGGGCAGCTAGTTCCTTCCAAGGTCAAAGTGCTTTGCAGACAGTGGGCCATGTGCTGCACAGGGTAGTAAGGTTGGCTGGAAAAGCCCCACAATGTAGGGAGAGAAGCAACATCACTGTATTCTCACCTTGGGGAAAAAACCCTCCCCGATGTAGTGATGGTTCTGTGGCACTGGGGGCAAAGGGAAGAGGGTGGCTCGAAGGAACAGCTGCTGCTCTCCATGGCATGTTCCTAGGGAGACTTGTACTAACTGTAATGCTCATTCTAAATGCACAGAGAGTCCACCTGAGTTGGGGCTCCTGGAGCATCCAGGCTGTCATGGGGAAGAGAGAGACCCAAGGGAACTATGCAGAACACCTAAGGATCCCTATTAGATTCCATGCTGTTGGAGCTATGTGGGTCTCAGAACATCAGGGTATTCTGTTAGCCAGTGCTCGCTCCCCTCCCTTGGGGGAATGATCCAAAGGAAGCACTGAGATGCTCCCTGGAATGGTTTCTCCCTTGTATGGAAGCATCTGCCCTATTACTGGTCCTGCTCCATGCAGATGGGAGGTTTGAGGCGGTACAAACTGCTGAGTTATCATTTGCTCGATATCTGTTTCATCTGACCCAGGTGGTGCTGTTGGCTGGCTCTCCAGAGGAAATAGCTGCCCCCTCAAATCAGGGATTTAGCCTACTTTTTGTTACTCAAGTTTGCAACTTTAGATTCTTGTTGGAATTTCAGCTGCTGGATGTCCAGACAGCAGCATCCAAATGTATTTTCATCCATCTGTGCTAGACAAGAAGGTTGCAGTCTTCTGAATCTGAACCTCACTACAACCCTCGGTCACCTCCAGGTTGGGTCACTGTAATATGCCCTGTATGAACTATATCTGGAGACTGTTCAAACTTCGGCTGGTGCAGAAAGTGGCTGCTCAATTACTTATCAGAGCCTCCCACAAGGAGCTTATTACACCGGTTCTCCAGAGTCTGCACTGGCTCCCAGCTCATTTTCAGGTGCAGCTCAAGGCATTGGGTTTTGATCTGTAAATTCCCAGATGGTTTGATTGCTGAATTTCTAAGGAGCTGCTCTTGTCTGACAGCTGAGATCAGATGGGGCATTTGAGCGGCCAGTCCCTGGCCGTTTTCATCTGGGTAGGCTATGCTTAGTGGAGGACCTTCAGCTCCAAATCCTACTCCCTCAGCATGGTCACATCAAGCCCACATTTGGTAACCTTCAGGCCACACAGCAATACCTCCTTCCCCAGGCTTTCTCTGAAGCTGTTGAGGAGGGATGAGGGTTTATTATGTGGGGGGAGCTATGAAAGCTTTGTTGACGGTGCATCAGTTGACTGGTTCTATGTCCGCCTCTAGGAAGTTAGATTTGTACATGTGCCTAGAGCTTTGTACAGCACCAGTCTATAAACCTGAGTAAACAAATGTGGCCCTTTAGCCAACTAATCCTCACAGCCCCCCACTGGGAGGCAGGGAACCATCTCCTGCCTTTTACAAAAAGAAAAGAAGTACTTGTGGCACCTTAGAGACCAACAAATTTATTTGAGCATAAATTTGTTAGTCTCTAAGGTGCCACAAATACTCCTTTTCTTTTTGCGAATACAGACTAACACGGCTGCTACTCTGAAACCTGCCTTTTACAGAAAGCTTAGCTCAGGCTTGGAGCCAGTGATGTCCCAGAGACGCCTCACTTCCTGCCATTCCATCACCAAACCAGGAGAGATGTTCATGCCTGGGATGGAGCCATGCTCTGTGGGGACTGCTGAGTTATCCCTGCCTGAGGTGGTGAATTTTGGGGTTGTGAGGGTTGTCATAAAAATACTGCTGAGGCAGAATCTATTAATCTTTAGAATGGAAAAGATAAGATTGTACCAAGGGTTGGGAGTGTTTAAAAATAGGGATAATCTTCTAATTTCCCCTAACAGCATCTTCATCCCACTCCGCTGTCCTCAGTCACATGGTGCAAGCTGCCCATTGTGCAGAATCCTCTAGTGTTTTCAGAGGTTGGGTATTTCCAGCCAGTGCCCTTAATCTGTCGATTTCACTGAGCGGTGCCTCCACCTCCTAGCCTGGCTCTAGTTATAAGAAAGCATTTTAATTTAAATGTGTTTAAATGAATTCCCCCGCCCCTTCCTTCCACCTGCCCCTCTGCAGCATGCACACCCCTCGGACAAAGGGCTTAGCTCAGAGACAGGAGCCCCGTGTTAAAATAGCAGTGGCACATCACTGATTAGGTGTTCCTGATGGTTATACCACTAGACCACACTGCTCCCTACTGTATTTAAACAGAACAAGAGGGAAAGGCAGAGCTTTGTCTGAGCTGCAACTAAAAAAAAAAAAAATTATGTCTCCATCATGCTGTTTCATAACATACTTACCATGTTTTGGAAGTCTGTCTATTCTCAACCTGTCACTTTCTTGGGGGCTCTTTCCTGCCACTAGGTGGAGATAAAACAGCTTCAAACTTTCAAAACCTTGCAGTCCATGAGCAAATCAGAGATTTTTAATGGAAAGTTTTGTGCCCTTGGGCCCAGACTGACAAAGGTATTTAAGTACCTAAATCACAGTTTTAGGCTTCACTGTGATTCACAAAGCCCTTGCTTGGTTGGCGTCTAATCTTATTTGGTGCCTAAATTTTCAGGGTGAAAGGCACTTTCATGTCTGCTTCTGAGCATGCGCACTGCGGCCTCATTGCCAGCGTTCAGACTGTCAGCCTTCTCATATGGAAGCCCCCGCGCAATCTACAAAGTGGGGGACGACAGGTGTTCCCCTGCCTGTCTTGCCTGCAGGACCCAATCCAGTAGAAGTGCTCTGAGCACACTTACTGGATTGGGCCCCATTCAAAATTCAGGAGGAGGAGATGGTGCTGGCCACCATATAATTGTTAACTGAGGGGTTAGAGCACTCAGCTGAGAGATGTAGGGAACCCAGGTTCAACCCCACTCTCTGCCTGAAAGAAGAGAGAGGTTTTGAACAAGGGTCTCCCACCTCTTGGGAGAGTGCTCTAACCAGCAAGCTCTGGGATATTCTGATGTGGGGGTTCCCTCAATCTCTCCTGTTGGAGCTGTTCCACTTTGGATAAATAATTAGAGTAATCAGAACTGAACCATGGGTCTCCCACCTCCTGGATGGGATGCCCTAACTACCTGGCCATAGGGTTCACTGGTCCACTGACTATTTAAGTATTTATACCCAGTGGAGTAGCCGCAGCTGGAGAGGTTGAGGAAGCCCCCATAACAGCATATCCTATAACCCAGTGGTCAGGGCAGCTCCTTGGAAGTGGGAGACCCTGGTTCAAATCCTTTTTCCCCATGGGGAGAGGTGATATTGACCCTGGGTCTCCCACATCCCACTCTTACCCCTGGGCTAATACTTAGAAGATTGCTATTACCAACACCATCTCCTCCACCAACAGTCTCCTTCTCCGGCTGTTTTGTGTGGTCTGAGCAGGGCCGGCTTTCCAAGCAGGTGCTTGGGGTAGCATTCAAAATGGGGCAGCAGTCTGCGTCCTGCGGTGGCAATTCGGCGGCGGCCCCACTGCTCTTCCCGCCATGGTGGCTTTTGGGCAGCAATTCGGCAGCGACTGCTTAGGGCGGCAAAATTGGTAGAGCTGCCCATGGGTCTGAGGTAGGCACCTCATTCGTTCTCTCAAGAACATCTACGGTGCCTGACTCCAAGAGAGGGGTTCCCATCTGTGGATCACAAGCAGATAGGCACCCAACTCTGTGAGAGGGATGGGGCTTAGGACAAACCCCTCTTGTCTGCACCTTCCACTGAGTAGTTCAGGCAGCTCCCCACCTAACATGCTGGTTCTTGTGGATTGCATTCTTAGGCATCTATCTCTCCCCATGCAGTGTACAGGGAGCCTAGGCGCCTAACTCAGGCTTTGTGGATCCCATTGTTATTCCAAGGATTTTCTTGGTGCCTGAAAGTTAGATGTTGCGATGCCTATGTCCCTTTGTGGGTCTGGCCCTTAGTTTTTAAAGCCCTCTCTTGCTCTTAGCTGGGGCTAACAAAGCCAGCTGGGGGTGCTCTGGAAGTTCTGCAGGATATTTTGCTTTTGGTCAGCAGGGCTGATTTTTTTTTTTCCTGACAACAAATACATCATTTTATTTTGACTATTGCAAACAAACAATGAAGGGATAATCTCAGGAGTTAGATGAAGGAATAAATAGCTGCAGAGACTGATGGAACAGCACAGATGAAGCTTTCAATCACCCCTCTCCCCCCAAATGTGGGCTCCAGGGACATAGCAAAGGAACAAGCATAGCCTGGGAAAACTCTGTCTGGTCCTGTGTTGGCATTCCAAAGGGCTGTTGCTTTCTCAGACTTCCAGTGACCTACATGTGAGGGGTAAGATGATCAGTGGATGAGTCAGATTAAAGGGCTGGTTTAAATATGCTGACTGGAGAATGAATTCTGCTCTTGTTTATAGCAATGTTTAATGTCCTGGAGGGGGGCTGTATGCATATGCGTACTGTATGGCACTGGAACGACTCATCTCTGTGTCATAGCTCTTGTACTGCAGATGTGAGTCTCCATTAGTTTCCATGGTAGGGGGCTTTGCTCTTGGAGAAGGAAGATGAGAATTCTAGCTCCTTGAAGTTCTGAGCTGCACACAGCAATACCTGCGAGAGTGAAGGGGAAGAACAGATCTGTTACAATATGAACTATGTGGTTAGTATATTTTCTGTGTACAGCAAGCCAAAATATATTGCCTCAGATAGCAAATTCTCTTTTCTTCAAATTCTCCCTCCCTGAAAGGTGCTCTCAAATGACTCTTTGTTTAAAAAGAATACTATTCTAGTATAATCAATCCCTACCAATAGCCTGCAACGGGAAGGTTGTACTACTCACCTCTAGATGGCAATATTGTCCCAACTAGACAGAGCTTCTCTTTAGTGCAAAAGGAAAAGTCCTTGAGGGGATCTGAGCAGTTCTGTCCCATGTGCATAGAACTCACTAAGGGCTGGATTTTCAAAGCTGTTAACCCACAATTCTAGCTGAAGTCAATGGGAGCTGCAGGTGTTCAGCACCTTTGAAAACCAGGCCTCGCGAAAGTGAGGACTTGGGCTGGGGTGAGCTTTTAGCTGTGCTCCTCCATGTTCCTTCCCCCAAAGTCACACCAGAAATGCAGCAATAGAATTCATTCAGCTCCAGTCCACTGCCCAGATTCACTCCAAGGAAAAGAATTTTAAAAAGGATCTTGGAACCCACTCCAGTGCACTAGAGGGGGTGATTTGTCAGGCAGAAAAGAGCCCTTTCTCCCCATCTCTGGACAGGAGATCTGTCCCACTTCCCCAGCCTCACAGGATAGCTCTGGACAACAACACAGCTCTCTTACTTGCTATGGGATATTTAGCTTTGAGAGGGAATCTTGTGTAGGGTTTTTCTTTGTTGATGATCATCTCTCTTGGAACTTGTACTGTGGATGCTGTGAAAATAAACCAGACATCCCAATGCTTTGTCTGTAGTGCTACAAAGCACCTACGCTGGAGTCTGGTGTTCTGGGACACCAACAGTTCTTACTAAATGATCAGGAGGGAGAAATATTAGCTTTCCAAGGGTTAAAAAGCTGTGTGGTTTACTGATAGGTAGCAGGACTCTACTGTCTTCTAATCCCAGCCCTGGCACAACAGTTGCTCTGTGCCTTCAGGCAAGTAACTTAAGCCAAAATTTTCAAATTTAGTTACATAAAGTAAAGAACCTAAATACGTGGCTTAATGTTCAAAGTTGTCATTGAGAATTGTTGTGGCTCGGTATAGCTGAAAATCAGGCCAAGTGCTTAATTGGCACCCTAGTTTAGAAATTTTGGCCTTGACTCCTGTGTCTTAGAACTTGTCTTCACACAAAAGTTGTACCACTTTAGCCATACCATTATAATTAAAATGGCACAACCCTCCTCATGGGGAGACAGTTATTCCAGTGCAAAGGTGCTTATATCAGTGTAGCTTATTCCTGTATGGGAATGGAAGTAAACTGTGCTAGTATAAGGTGCCATTATGCTGGTATAACTGCATCCATGCTAGGGATTGTATCAGTGTAACTATATTGATAGAAAGTCACATCCCTGAAGGAAATAGTGACACTGGTACAAAAACCGTGTAGACGAGCCCTTAGTTTCCCATCTACAAAGTGGGCTTATCTGCTTCCCAGGGTGTTGTGAAGCTTAATTAAGATCCTTAAAAGGACAAAGGTATTACATAAATTTGGGGGATTAGTATAAATGTCAATGCGCTTTACAAGCGCCCACAAAATTCACATAATGAATAACAAGACCTTTAACTTCATATTGCTTTCTAGCAAGATTACTTATAGCACCACACTTCAAAATAGCAGCTGTAAAATGTTAATATTTCTAATCAAATGTGCATAATCTTTTTTTTTTTTTTAGTCAGAATTGAAAAGACAGGGTGTATTTTAGAACTCCAGCTCTTCCTTCTCAGCCAGCCCTGCCATTTTCCTCATTATTCATGTTGCTCAATAAACTATAGTTTGGTGTAATTTCTTAGGGGCTGATCTGGAGAAGTGCTGAGTACTTACGACTCCCACAGAAGCCAACAGGAACTGTGGGTTGGGCCTTTAGTGAATTAAGCCAATGTATGGGGTTTTTAGTCTGATTAGCTGTTGATAATCCAGTGGTATCATGCAGTGAAAGCTGTCCAGCTTTATTAGGCAACCTCCTGTTCTAAGAAATCCTCCAACAAGGCAGTCCTGACTACAGTTTTGCTCCACTTTTGTTAGGAAACAGCCTTCGGTAACTAATTTTTGATGGTCACTTATGTTCGCTTATTCACTGTAGTAAGATTAAAGGTGATTAACTATTACTTGTATAGTGCCATAGGGACATAGAATGTTTTACAGACAAGGAAGAAGGCAAGGTCTTTGCCCTGAAGAGCTGACAGTCTAATGCCCCAATCCTGCAAGGAGCTCTGCACCCATGTAGAACCCCACTGAAGTCCCCTTTGTGCAGGATCCTAATACACAGAGCTTGTTATGGGATTGAGATTGTGAGACCTGAGCTCTGCACACGTAACATCTCACAGGATTGGGGCCTACCCTCCAGCTCACACAAAATCCATAGAGGCTAGTGAGGGAAGGAGAATGCATCACAGGTACGGTGACAAAGTTCCTGCTCTATCTTGGTGGGTTTTGTGCTTATTGGCAGATTTGCTTGTCTTGGAGCTTCACGGCAGCCCTCAGCTTGGCCGTTTTTCTGAACCCACAGTCCAAGTCGACTCCTCCTGTGTCTGACCAGGAGTTGAGAGGATTTTGGGGGAACCCGGGCCCACCCCCTATTCCGGGTTCCAGCCCAAGGTCCTGTGGAATGCAGGTGTCTAGAGTGCCTCCTGGAACAGCTGTGTCACAGCTACAACTGCCTGGGCTACTTCCCTATGGCCTCCTCCCACCACCTTCTTTATCCTCACCACAGGACCTTCCTCCTGGTGTCTGATAATGCTTGTACACCTCAGTCCTCTAACAGTCTGCGTTCTCACTCTCAGCTCCTAATGCCTTTTGCTCCTAGCTCCTCACACATACACACAGCACAAACTGAAGTGAGCTCCTTTTTAAAACCCAGGTGCCCTGATTAGCCTTCCTTAATTGATTCTAGCAGCTTCTTGATTGGCAGCAGGTGTTCTAATCAGCCTGTCTTAATTGTCTCCAGAAGGTTCCTGATTGTTCCGGAGCTTTCCCTAGAGGGAGGGATAGCTCAGGGGTTTGAGCATTGGCCTGGTAAACCCAGGGTTGTGAGTTCAATTCTTGAAGGGGCCATTTAGGGATCTGGGGCAGATATTGGGGATTGGTCCTGCTTTGAGCAGGGGGTTGGACTAGATGATCTCCTGAGGTCCCTTCCACCCCTGATATTCTATGATCTATTCTGTTACCTTACCCAGGGAAAAGGGACCTACTTAGTCTGGGGCTAATATATCTGCCTTCTGTTACTCTCCTATAGCCATCTGGCCCGACCCTGTCACAGTACACAGAGAGATGGCTTCAGAGGTGATTACAGATTTTGAAATGCACCCATGACCCTGTAAAACCAGTAATGAGCCGCCCCAGCAACCCCCTGGTAAAGAATCCAATGCTGGGAGGGAGGTGCAAGGAACTCCTCAGAGCTGAGCTTTCACCGGGGCTGCCGACCAGCAGGGACTAAAGTGGTACTGGCAGTGTTTTAAAGCACTTAAACTGAATCTCACAACTGAGTTGCAAGGAAAGAGAGGAACCAGTTTGTTGTGAAGCTCTTCCCATCCCTAGCGCTGTAGTTCTCCCTGCTCCCATAGATAACCCATCTGCCCATAAAGCTTGGGCTCCCTGCAGCTGGAAGGGAATGGCACAGGGTAGTATTTAAGGGTTGGGACGCCTCTCTCGACCTTCCACCAGGCTCTGGCTGGGGAGGAGGCTCCAGTCCCAGGGCACGCACACCTGGGCACTTGCTCCCTGTTGTAGTTACACTAGAGTCTCAGGTTTCAGAGTAGCAGCCGTGTTACTCTGTATTCGCAAAAAAGAAAAGGAGGATTTGTGGCACCTTAGAGACTAACAAATTTATTTGAGCATAAGCTTTCGTGAGTCTCAGGTACCACTCTCCACACGCCCCTTCCCTTGCCCAAATCTGGAACCGCATCACCCTGACTGACAGCAGCCCTGGCCCTGCCCAGCTCCTGCAGCCCCCTTTGCTTTTCCAATCAGGAGAGACGGACCGGAGGTTGGGAGGGATTTCCTGCAGGGAGACAGACCGAGCGGGCAGGGGGAGGTGGCTTGGGGGACAGAGACTTTTCAGAGTTCCTAGGCGCCCTGTGAAACTGACTAGAGGGGTCAATTTCAGCAGCAGGGTCGGCGGTGTCCGTGGGACATTCCTAGCAGGCCAGGCAGGGCTCTGAGGACTAAAGGGGATATTGTTGCAGCAGCTCTGCTTTGCAGTTCTAGCGCCTGGAGACTTGATCCCCTCTTACAGTCCCGGACTCTGGGGGAAAGAGATCAAAGGCATTTTTGTGTGGAAGTGGAGATCTGCTCTTGGCTTTTATTACACCAACTCTGCGGGGTGGGGTTGGGGAGAACGCTCCCTAGCCAGGGACAGACGTGGCTGAGAAGGAATTGGATTTGCAACTTTGCCTGTTGGAAACGCAGGGGAGTTCCTGAGGAGGTGAGTTATGGAGAAGAAAGAGCGGGGGGCGGGAATTGGTGCGGGTTGTTTGCTGCCTGCAGAGAATGACTTTCCCTTATTCCCCTTGCTGGGTCACTTGTGCCTGGGCAATAGCTTTCCAGTTCTTTTAATAGGCTCAGCTCCGCTTGGGTCCCGTTCAGCGTTTTGATCTGAAAATATTTGTTTAAAGAAGGAGTTCAAAGATCCCTTTTGTCAGAGCTGCCTAGTGACGTTTTTCTGCCCCAGGTTAAGTTTTTCCTTACTCTTTTATAGTTGTAGTCTCTTAAGAGAAGTGCTCCAGGTTGCCTTTTTTTTCTCTCTCTCTTCCATTAGAGTGTGTCCCCCCTCCCCCGCCTCCTTCCTTTATAATCCCCCCATTTGGCTTTTGTTGCAACTTACTCCTTGTGTGGTCTTGGGCAAGTGCCTCGAACATCCCAGCCTCAACTTCCCCATTTGTGATATGGGGGAGCGGGTGGTGATTAAGTATATTTGTGGTTTTTGTGGGTGGGACTAGATCTTCCTAGGTCTTTATAGTGCTTGGTAGAGGAGATGCCTCAACAGTAAGTGTTTACTGTTATGATTGTAGGGTGTTTCCATCATTTCTGAAGGTAGGGGGTGTGGATAACTTCCCCAGACTGCCTTTTAAGGTTGGGTTTCTTTGTTTGTTTGTTTTTTAAATTGCTGTTCAGCATCTCTACTCCTCCCCTTACATAATTCTACCGTTTCCCCCCACTCTGAATTGTTTTGATGAAGGAATATTTCAGATTCCTGGGTTCTCCAGGTGAATTCCTGGGTTGAAAGATTAGCTTTCTCAGGTAGGGGGAGGGTTGTTTGCTATCACTATATACAGCAAGTCACATTCCAGTCTATTGCCAATAAACACCGACAGGGAGCGGAGGGAGAAATTCTTCTAGCTGAGGACTGCATCTGATATTGCTGCACTCTTGTGAAGCTTGAGAGGTGCAGATTGTTAACCCTTGGTTACACAGAGTTCCTGGTGCCTATTATGGCAGAGTCTTGGATGAGTAGCTGGCATTCAGATATGAGCCTGCTTCCTAGTGTAGATTGACTTAAAAAAAATGTTAGTATTACAAAAAGTCAAGTGCCAGTGTGTTCGGCTGATATCAAAGTAAAGCTGGGTAAGATGTGCTGAAGCAGAATGAAACCAAACAGCTTTAAGCTGGTGCAGTAACTGAGGTTTCAGGAGATGTTCTATTAACCCAATTCACATTTGCTTATGGCAAGGAGCAATGAGGATGGACACAAGCATTAGACTTTAAGCCAACTGGCCGCAACTTGATTATAACATGAGGATCGAGAGAAATCCCTAAAGCAGCCTGACCTGGCAGCAGTGAAGTGGGGAAGTGACCGCCAACCTGAGTTGTGATGCATATCACATAGCAACCCGCTTTTGATGTGAAAGTTCAGAACAACCTAGCTGCCCAGGGCCTAATCGGCCAGCATAAACCCAAGGCCTGCAATCACATGTAGGCTACTGCATGGGAAAATCCCAAGCCTTACCATGTGAGTCTGGGTATCCGTGCAAATCCAATCCCTTCAGCACAGAAGGTGAGCTAGCCTGTAACTTGTAGGAAAGGCTGCTGCTCCAGCTCTGTGGTTTGGAGACTCGGTGTATCCAAATAATTCTAAGTGTACCAAGCAGGGAAGAGTCTAACCCCTCTGCCAGGGCAAACACAGATGCCACTAGGCATGAGTTTAGCTGGCAAATCCCACCAGCAAACAGTTCTCAATTTCTGGCAGTCTGTCCAGGTTGAAAAGATCTTCTGTTTGCACAATGTGCACACATAGGGCCTCCCAGGCTGAGGTTCAGCATCTCAACTCCTGCTGAATGTGCAGATGTCCTTGATACCTTTCTATGCCCATTTGACCTCCATTGGTCTGCATGTGCCTCTCCAAACTGCTCAGACCAAGATGCCACATCTGCTGGGAAGAGCTGCCTTGTCACCTCCCTTCGCTCCTATGAGCAGTTCAAGCCCCTTGTCCACAACGAAAGAGTTTTCCCCCAAGATGTAGGACTATGACTTCAGGAGTGGGGAGAGTTGTTGCCAAAGCTCATAAATCAAGAGCATTGGCTAGTCCCATCCCACACCCTAGTCCGCATTAATCATCCAGGGTCCCAAGAGAAACCCAGTGGCAGGGGTATTTGGCAGCAATGGCGGGAGCAAGAAGAAGCCCAGTTCCACCTGGTATCCCCTTTATAGACAGCACCCTAACTGTGAGAAGCCAATCACAGGATTAGTAGTGTCAAGACTGATCGGTGGTGCCCCTCCCCCACAAGGAAGGTCATTGCCTGGCGGGTGCCACTGTGCCGCCCAGAGGTGTGTCTACCCTCTCAGTTCCATCCTGCAGTCACGCACTGGTGTGTGTCCCTTACCAGGCAATGAACTTAGCTTTATGGGTTTGCACTCTTCCCTTTGCAATATTTTTCCAAGAGTCAGACGCGGTGCTAATGTGTGAGGGTGCAGGAGGCTAGATTTGTCTCTCTCCTGACTTACTTTTCATCGCCATTTGTTAGCCTAGGTGGTTATAACATCATATGAATTTTCATATAATTTTTACAGTTGATTTTAGAATCAGGCTAGATTTGTAGTCCCAGTTATTACAACAGAACCCAACATTATAAACTGCCAAGGATGCTTCTCAGGAGCTTTAAGAAAGGGAGGTCTAGGAGAATCCATGGCTCAAGTGACTGGTAACAGAAAGTGGAGCCTTGTAGCACTAGTTTGCTGGTTCTAATTTGGTGCTAATGAAGAATTGTAGCTATCTGACAGCAGTTTGGCAGCTTGTGTCAATCTTTCATATTTTCTCTCTCTTGCACACACTCCTTCTCCCAAGATTTCATGACAGGGTGAAGAGAAGCTGCCAGATGCATGGCTGAAACATGGGAGGTTTCAGAGTAGCAGCCGTGTTAGTCTGTATTCACAAAAAGAAAAGGAGTACTTGTGGCACCTTAGAGACTAACAAATTTATTTGAGCATAAGCATTTGTGAAGCGAAGCATCCGATGAAGTGAGCTGTAGCTCACGAAAACTTATGCTCAAATAAATGTTAGTTTCTAAGGTGCCACAAGTACTCCTTTTCTTTTTGTGAAACATGGGAGAAGTCTAGAAATGTACAGAATGCAACTGAAAAATTTCATGTGAGGATAAATCTAAATTTAGAGATTGGGAGTGGGAAGGCTTGTGGTGGGGCCCCCATCCTGTAACACTGGACGGAAACCTCAGTTTCTGAAAAGATGCCCTATGCACTGAATTGGAGACACAGTCCGCCAGCAGAGAATTGGCTTGCTAGGGGCTGAATTAAATTTTGATTCTCCTCTGTCCTCTGAGAACAGTCACTCTGCCAGCTTGTGCTCAGCTCATTGCCTGAGAATGCTTCTGCGCTAATAACCTTCTTAATGGGTATCTTTTAAATCCCAATTCATAGATTCATAGATACTAAGGTCAGAAGGGACCACTCTGATCTTCTAGTCTGACCTCCTGCACAGCGCAGGCCACAGAATGTCACCCACCACTCCTATGAAAAACCTCACCCATGTCTGAGCTATTGAAGTCCTCAAATCATGGTTCAAAACTTCAAGGAGCAGAGAAGCCTCCCTCCAGTCAACCATGCCCCATGCTACAGAGGAAGGCGAAAAACCTCCAGGGCCTCTCCAATCTGCCCTGGAGGAAAATTCCTTCCCGACCCCAAATATGGCAATCAGCTAAACCCTGAGCATATGGGCAAGATTCACCAGCCAGATACCCAGGAAAGAATTTTCTATAGTAACTCAGATCCCATCCATCTAATATCCCATCTCAGGGGATTTGGCCTATTTACCCTGAATATTTAAAGATCAGTTACTTACCAAAATCCCATTATCCCATCATACCATCTCCTCCATAAACTTATCGAGTAGAATCTTAAAACCAGATAGATCTTTTGCCCCCACTGCTTCCCTTGGAAGGTTATTCCAAAACTTCACTCCTCTGATGGTTAAAAACCTTCGTCTGATTTCAAGTCTAAACTTCCTGGTGGCCAGTTTATACCCATTTGTTCTTGTGTCCACATTGGTGCTGAGCTTAAATAATTCCTCTCCCTCTCCTATATTTATCCCTCTGATATATTTATAGAGAGCAATCATATCTCCCCTCAACCTTCTTTTAGTTAGGCTAAACAAGCCAAGCTCCTTAAGTCTCCTTTCATAAGACAAGTTTTCCATTCCTTGGATCATCCTAGTAGCCCTTCTCTGTACCTGCTCCAGTTTGAATTCATCCTTTTTAAACATGGGAGACCAGAACTGCACACAGTATTCTAGGTGAGGTCTAGAGCTAGAGCTTCCCATTTAATTCTGAGGGCAGTATCTGTGTTTGCAAGGCGTAAGGAGAGAGGAAATGTTCAGCAAGGCCAAGGCGGCCTGACTCGGAGTAACAGGCTGAAATGCAGTCCTCCTAAATGTCCAGGGAAAGGGCTGGAAGCTCATCATTGGGATTCTTTAAAACTGCTAGGAGAAAAAGTAGCAGTAGGGAATATAGATTACAGTCCTGTCCTGTACTGACTGGTGGAGTGACTCTCAGTGAGGCGCACTGATACCATCATGATGGCCATATCATATCTAGATAGACATTGAAGTCCATCACACTCCAAGAGGGTTGTTATACTTTGCACTTCCATCATACCTTTTATCTGGGGGTACTAATTACAGCTCCCTTGAGAGAGGGGATTCTTAAAGCCACATAGAGATGTGTACACTGAGGCACAGAGAGGTTAAGTGACTTGCCCAAGGCCATGCATCAAAACGGTTACAGAACCAAGAGAAAAGGAGTACTTGTGGCACCTTAGAGACGAACAAATTTATTAGAGCATAAGCTTTCGTGAGCTACAGCTCACTTCATCGGATGCATTTGGTGGAAAAAACACCAAATGCATCCGATGAAGTGAGCTGTAGCTCACGAAAGCTTATACTCTAATAAATTTGTTAGTCTCTAAGGTGCCACAAGTACTCCTTTTCTTTTTGCGAATACAGACTAACACGGCTGCTACTCTAGAACCAAGAGAAGAACCCAAGGGAGTCCAGATTCCCTGCCCCTGGCTCCAGCCCCTAGACCGTGCTCCCACAGTAGTCTATCTCCCCCACGGCCAGGGCTCTGCTGGGGTCGGGGAGGAGACACAGCACCCAAGTAGTGGTTGGGGAAACATTCTGCCTGCTTGTGTCCTATGCAGGCAGAACACTTCTAGGGCGCTGGGGAGAGCGCACAACCTGGAGGCTTGTGATCCACCTTTAGAAAGGGTGTAGTGTGCACAGACAATTACTGGTGTGCAAGGAGGGGCAAGGCTGTGCCCATGCTCTTGCTCCTCCCACTGCTGGCCCCATTCCCTCCTGCATGCATGTGTGGCAGGACAGGGCACTTGTGACCTTCTCAGAGCATCCATGCTGGGGGTCCAATCTGACCTCTTGTTTCTTGTGCCCACCAGGCCAGCCCACAGCACCTATTGTTAGAATGTCTCCAATACAGGGCCTCTCCCTCTCTGCCCCTGCAGCCCTTTTAACACGAGGACAGTCTGACTTCTGCCAGTACTAAATATAGTCAAACTATTTGTTCTTCGGTGTGGCCACAGAAGCAGTCACAATGGACTGTTTTAATGATGCTGATAAATAAATAGCCTTTGAAACCTGACCCTGCTGTTGCTGTTCACAGGTACTGGGAGCACCACGACAACGACAACCTCTCCTCTAGGGCTCTGTGACCAAGGTTCTGAACGCTGCCCAGCGCAGGGGGTCTGCAGTGTGGCTGGCAGAGACGGCACCAAGAGGAATGCCAGTATGAGGGGGATAACAGAGAGAGAGAGGATCTATAACTTCCAGATGGAAAGGAGCACATAATCCCTTTGGGAAGAATTAGGGAATCATCAGCGCAGCTCAGCCTGGCGCGAAGGAAGCAAAACATGACCCCTCGATCTCTGAGAGCTTTACACAGGTTCTGTTAAGAGGCCAGACTCTTCTCAAAGCAGACTCTCCCGGCCCCCTCCTCCAAACTGCCTGGCTTTGTCTGTTGCTGCTGGGAGTCAGTCCCCAAGCATGGAACTATTTTTTGTTTAAGTGATTTCATGTTCTTTAACCAGACTGCATCCCCATCTCCAGCCCCTTCAAAAGGAAAGTGATTCCTATCTGCATTTATCGCTATTAACGGAGAGATCTTTTTATAAAGGCTTTTTTTATGTCCCGTGGGATTTTAAAATATTTTTTGCTGGGCTTTTCCTCCATTTGAGAGCATTTTGAGGAGTTGCTACGTGTACACCCATGGCTTTATGAACCAGAGGGATCTGAGGACCTCTTCCTATCACTCCCCTACCACTCCGACCTGTCCATGATGGGGCGAGAGCAGGAGCTGATCCAGGCTGTGAAAAATGGGGATGTACCTAGTGTGCAGAAACTGGTGGCCAAGGTCAAAGCATCCAAGAGCAGTGAGTACCTTTGCCTCTTAATGCAGAAGCAGAGAGCTGAAAGAACCTGGGCATTGCTGCTTGCTTAATTTCTTGTCAGTTGCTGTGAGTTCTACTCCTAGGGCCTTGGTGTGAGAGTCCTTGGGAACAGGGCATGTGAAGCCTGGCACTCGTGCCCTGGAGTGGAGACTACTCTGCAGTCAGGGGCTGGGGTGTGAATCCAGATCTCGCTGATAATGTAAAAGATGATGCTTCTAGTAGCCTCTGTGTGGGAACCCTGAAATGTGGGGGACAGATGGGGGGAAGGGTGGCAGAAAATCACGAAAGGAAAGTGAGCAGCATAGCTCCTATGGGGCATGCTGGGGCAGAGGGTCCTTCAGTCATTGCTACTTACTTCTGGTCAGATTTATCTTGTGAAAAACTACCATCCAAACCAGTCAACAGGAGCCAATTGTCAGGCCTTGAATTTGAGATTCTTTAAGTCTGGTAATGTTTAACCCTTCAGTAGTGCCCATCTCTTTCCTGTATACTCTTAAAGGTCAGCTGCAGAACTGAAGTAGGAATGAATTTAAGGCCAGTTCTGTGTGCTTGTACTGACCAGGCTGTGATAAAGGGGGAGACCCCTGTCACTGCAGCAAAGAAACTCATGGGGACTGGTTATGTGTGTGCATTGTTGGCCCGTTGAGTGGGAACCCAGAGGGCCCCCCAAGCAGCATTCAAGGGCTGAAAAGGTCCTAGATGAAATATGAAGGTGGCAGGGGAAGGAGAGAGCTGAGTTACTGTGTATAATGGAGACAAAGGAAAGCAGGATCACTGGGATGGGGAGAGAATTACACAACTCTATGGGGCACAGCCCTCCTTTTGGGGAAAAAACATTGAACTACACCCAGGAGAGGGCAGGCGGTATTGGTAGGAAACACTATGGTTAGAGATTTCAGAGTAGCAACCGTGTTAGTCTGTATTCGCAAAAAAGAAAAGGAGTACTTGTGGCACCTTAGAGACTAACAAATTTATTTGAGCATAGAGTTGTGGATGGTACATTGTGCAGTCATGCCCTGATCATGCACTGATTCTCCTAAAGATCAGGATACAAGAGATTGTGTCCTCAGTGGACGAGTTCCTGGTAAGGAGCAGGGAAGAAGACCCTGTAAGTTTTGGCCCCAGTGACCTACGGGGAGGGAGACAGACTGGGAGTTCCTAGGGTTTGAGGACCTAGAGAAATAAACAAAAGATCATGGTGTTACTAGGATCTTGTCAGCAGCCCGTGTCCCAGACACCCCCACACAGGATAATAATTGGAATGAAATGGAGGTGGGTGGGAGGGTCTGAACTTTATCCTAAAGCTGGGGCCCCAGGGACAAAGGTTAAGATCTGAACGTCTCAAAAGTGTGGGGTGTCCAGCTCCAGAATCTTGGTTCAGCTCCTTCATTCTTGGGGTTCTTCCTGGAATAGGTGGGATATGTGAGATGGGTGACACCCAATGCATATAGGTGCACCAGAGTGTTGGTTAAGAAGAAGGAAGACGGAGCTATAGGAATAGCTCATATGAGTGTGGGAATCAACAGAAGACGGCAGAAGAGTAGTGGAAGGAAAGGCGAACTAACTGGACTAATCAGCTGAGTGGATAAGGAAGCCATTAGGATGAAGAAGTAAAACAGGGTAGTCTAAAGCATGTGAGATACTGAGCCACTGGGGAACAATTGGAGACTCTGTGTGTGTCTGTTTGCAGGGAAGTTCTGAATACGCATTCTAGATTCTCCTTTGACTCTAATGGTCTTGATTGGTGGGGAGACAAGGGTGAAGAACCATACTCTGGATCTACAAAGCCATCCTGCTAAGACGCTCTTTAAGGCTAATGTTAAAAGACTACCCTTTCTTCAACCAGAAGGGATATGGATTTAAGCTGGACTCTGGGCACAGCTGGTGGGGGGAAGAAAGTTAATGTCGGGAGAGCGGGTCCTGGTCCAGTTCCCCAGAGACAGGTGTTCACATCATAAAAACTACCACAGTTAATGGTGCTCTTGGCAGAGAAGCTAAGGGCTGAATGGGTCAGGGATAGCCAGCAAACCTTTCACCCTGGGAGGTGTCCATCCAGGGCAGGGTTGTGGTGCAGCATAGGGGAAGCTTGTCCTCCTGCTGCTTGCACCGTGCTTGTGCTATGGATACAGGCATCCCGTTGCCAGGTCTGTCAGTCTGGCACGTCTCATGAGTGCAAAAGAATTCACGTCAAAGCTCATAGGAGAAGAAAAGTGTGTGTGTGTGTGTGTGTGTGTGTGTGGAGGGTGGGGGGGAATATTTGAGACTGACTTGGAGAGACGAGGAGCTGCTCAGGGCTGTGTGTTCAGTGCTGGGAAATCTAAGTTAGTGAGGCTCGGGATTATAAAAACAAGGCGGGCATAAACTCTGCTGGGTCAGACACTGCAAAGTGCTGAGCGGGAGGAGGTAGGGGTTAACCTCTGAAAATCCACAGGGCTGGGGTTACGGAAACAAAACTCTCCCTAGACGGCTGCACCAAATGCAAATTGGAAAGAACTTTTCCAGTCAGTACAAGGAGCTAGCCCGGCCCATTGGCTTATTGCAAGGCCAGGTGGCACAGGAAAACCTCAATGATACAGATTTGTCAGAGTGCAGAGAGATACTTAGCTCTCAGGAGGAGGAGGAAATAAGAATCTACAGCGTTCTGAGAGAGGCTAGTGATGACTACAAGGGAGAGCAGGAGCTGATGTTAAGGAAGGGCTGAGAATAAGGACAACCCCAGTTTCTATCTCTAGATTAAATACTAAGGAAGAAATGAGTGAAGCAGGAACTGGCACAGCTGGTGTGCTTGGCTTGAAAGGGGAGCCTGATGAGGTGTAACATGCAATGGGGTGAGAATGCCCCCATACTAGGAGGGGAAGGAGCAAGGCTGGCTTCCTCCCCTCCATCCTAGGACCTTAATCACCTGATGACTCTCTCTCAATCAAATGCAATTGGAGAGCATTCTCTACTGCCTTGCTCTGGCTTTGTCTCTTCCTTTCTCCCCACAGGGGCTGAACCCCCAGTCGGAGATGGGGTCAGTCTATTACATGGTGGCAGGATCGGTCTGAAGTTTCCCCTGCTGCATGAGGCTCTGTCCCTCCACCAGAGGAGCCTTCTACTCCCAACCCCTTATAGTTCATTCTCTTGCTCTCTCTCTCTCTTTTTGTTAAGATGCCGGGTGAGCAGAATGCTAGCTGCCTTTGTTGCTCATTAAAGCGCCTTTCCATATGACAGGCCAAGATGCTGATTTTTAAAATCCCTCTAAGAGTCCTTCTGCTGTCTCAGTGGATTCGGAGCTGCATCTCTGTGATTAGCCCTCGGGGATCTCCTGTGCCTAAAAAAAGTCGCTGCACGTAACCAAGAATCAAGCGCCAGTCCCGGCAGCGGGAACTTCAGGGACACACAGTTAAATATTCAATGTGCATATTCTTAGGCAGTGCATGGCGTGGAAAATGTTGGTGCACAAATGGGTCAGAGCACCTATTATTTCAAAGCCCCGGGGGCACATGATGGTGTTGGTTTTTTTTGGTGGGTGAGAGCACATTAATCCTGCAGCTCTATGGAGCTGCGGAACATCAGTATGATATTGTAAGGCAGAGGGTGTGGGAGATGCCCATTGTTGTAGATACCTCTGCAAGCGGGGAGGGGTTCTCTCTCTCAAACCATATACCTCCAGGGAGGGCTTCGACCATTCCCCGTGGACCCTACTGCTGTTGGGGTTGTCACCTGGAGCAGTGGTAGAAGTTTTAATTTCCTTCTCTCTCCTCCCCTTCAGTGTCTGAGCACTGCAGAGTTTAATTGAAATTGTTAAATGACCCGTCACAGCTTTGGCCTTTTCTCCTTAGTGATCAATCACTTTCCTGGCTGGACGCGCTTGTTAACAATGAGCCAGTTGGCTGGGCAGGGATGAGCACAGTAGCCCTGGAGTTTTAAAAAAAAAAAAGAGGGGGATTGGGGAGGGGGGTGTCACAAGATTAGATTCCTGGGGGAGGAGACCAGCAGAACAATTGGGGCTGTGGCCATTGTCCCTTGGAAAGGGGAAAGTCTCTCAAGCTGCGCCAGCCCTTATGAGGGAAAGACAGAGTTTAATTCAGCTGAGCCCCAAGAGCAGGCTCCTGGATGGAACTTACCGGGGGATTTGCTTGCTAGTCGTTCATCCTGAAGAATCGCAAAATGTCTTCAAAGTTTGCATGCTCACAGCTTTGCTGAAATTTAGCCATTTCTGGGGTGAAGGCAGTCTACTAGTTTCTCCTCTACTTGCATGGAGGAGGAGAAACTTTTGACCAAGCACGATAGGATAAATCCATACTCTCAGGGAAAGAGCTTTAATATCCATGCAGAGCAAGCAGGATCCTGGATTTTAAGGCAGAGTCTAAGAAAACGGGTATTTCCTGCTTCCAAGTTCCCAGGAGGTCTGTGAGGTTCATTTAATTCATGTGTGTAAAGTGCTTTGAGAAGAGGCTCCAGTTGGGCAAAACAGTATTAACTTGGAAGGATAAAGAGCTACATCAACCCTGTTAGGCTTTGAGCCTGATTCTGTGCAGTCCAGATATTTTCAACCTGACGCTGACCTTAGCCATCCACAAAGCGTCTAGAGTAGCTTTCTGAGCTCCCAGACATTGTATGTATCAAGTCTTCCTAGTAAGAAGGCATGATAACCCGCTAAATACAGGTATTTGTCATTGTTCTAGTCCAGGGGTTCTCAAACCTTTTTATCATGTAGATTCTGTTCTAGTAGAGTACTAGTAAGCTCTCTCTGTTTTGTGTTTGTACAGCACCCAGTGCACTGGGCTCCTGGTCCATGACTGGGGCTCCTCCGGTAATGCAAATAATTCATAATGAGCTTGTCCAGTGGTCTCCTCCCCTTCCAATGGCCACTTCCTCTTCCATTGTCACATCAGATCCCTGTGGTAACCACAGCAGTCCCTTATGTGGAGTAGCAATGTTAGACATGTGTTTTTAGCAGCTTTTAATGTGATGCAGTAGCTGGAAACAAACAGGCGAGCTAGCACCATGTGAACAGCGAGCTCTGCACGGACCTCACTTTGGGAAATGCTTTGCTAGTCTGTCCCTCCAGAATTTCTCAACGGGCTGAGAGTTCCTGGCTTGCTCCTCCCCTGCCTGCTTTCCAGCTGTGGAACGTTGGCAGGGGTGCAGAGCGGGGCGTACCCCTCTGGCTGCTGTTGCCACCATTCTCTTTCTGCCATTGACAGAATAGTACTGGTAATGCCCCCTGTGCCTTATATCTGTTACCTGTCCCACAAGCCATCTCGTCCAGTATCCGTTCCCTGATAGTGGTCTTCAATCTCTCTTCATGTAAGAGTTTCTCTAGGTCCCTAGTCCTTCTCATTGCCCATCTCGGATCCCCCTGTAATGCCATATTCTTTTTGAGAGGGCGTGACTCGTAAGGCACATGTTATTTCAGAGGAGGCCACACCATTCGTTTGAGTGTCCCTGCTTAAAAGCCAGTCCTCTCCTAGATGGTGTGTGCTGGCTTCCCTGCCCCATGAGCTGGAACAGCCAGTTATCTGCTTCCACTTTGGATTGTGGCTCCATTCATTGCTCCATCAGCCCCATGTGGGAACTCGTTCTCTTTCTGTGTGTGGAGGAAGGATGGAAATCATCAGAGTCTATTGCTGCTAAAGCAGCAGAGTCCATAAGCCTGGGCCAAGCCATTCTTTCCTATGCAGATCCTCTGCCTCTGTCAGGTAACAAAGCAAGAAGTTGCATCTTCCACCATGGCTTTCTGTTAAATCTGAATCACCCAGGCCATTAGGCAGCCAGGGCAGGATTATTTTCTGTTACGTTATGCTTGGTTTGTGTTTCCTCAAGTCTAGTTTTAAAACCCCGAGGCAGCCTAGTTTCTATTCCTTGTTCTGCCACTGACTCAGTGTGTCACCTTGGGCAAGTTCCTTCACGTTCCTAGGCTTCAAGGGTTAGTACCTGATTCTCCTTAGTAAAGTGCAGAGAGAGCTACAGAAGGAAAGTGTCTAGAAGTGCTAAGTATTAAGTGACAGAGATTCCAGTGGTTCTCTTGAGTGTCTATTTAACAGCCTTCTAAAGCGTGTCGCCGTATTACATGGATCTCTGTAAAAACTTCTTGAAGTGGGTGAGAAGGAGAGAAATGGACTTAAAGGTTTCTATATTTACATCGCCCTAGTCCTAAACCACTGCTTGGAATAAAGTAAATTGCAAGTGTCGGGGAAACTAATGGAGTGTTTAAAATTATTTAGTCCTCCTCTTCCTCACCCCCGGCGCTCTATCCCACGGAGGAGGTCTCTTCCAACGCTTGCCTAGTCGTGTGCCAGCCGTCGAGGTCGCTTGGCATTCTTTGTGTTGGGACCTCTGGAATGCCAGCTGCTTCTCCCGGTGGGCAGGGTCCTGCTGACAGAAGGAATGTGTTCCTCACGCCTACTGCATGCTTCCACTTGAGCTGAGAGTTCAGCTATTTGAGCTGGGAACAATTTTTATCCCTCATTTCCAATCTCTGTACGGTTGGTGGGGGGGTGGGGAAGAGAGCAAGAGCAGTCTCTGCAAAAGGAATAAACTTACTGTGAAGATACGGTGTCTGTTCAAAGCCAGCCTCTAACGTTTGTTGTGCTTGGAAAAGGGCCATCCCTGTCCTTGGCTAGTCATGCCCTGGCTGGGCTGCCTTTGATGGGCCGAATGTTAGCAAAGCTGTGGCTGCACTTGCTAGCACAATCAGAGAAGCCTGAAGCAAATAGGGAGATAAGGGGCCTGCGGGAACAAGGGATAGCGCTCTCTTCCTGGGAATTGCCCAGCTCCATGGGGGAAGGGGGCTGGGATTGGGAATTGCTGCTGTCCCTGTGAAGCCACCAACGTGTCTGTCTGATCTTCCGGATGGTGGCAGGGGAGAGCAGTCCTCATGGTGTACAAGGTTCAGGGGCAGTCTCTGCCCTTTGTAGAGGCAGCTGGAGTTAAGCTTGGTGGGGGGAGGGAGAGGTTGTCAGCCCATACACAGGTTTCCCCTTGAGTTAGTGCAAGAATTCAGCTGCCAGCTGCGGAGGGCAGGCGAGGGGCAGCCGCTCGCATTGTGCTTGACCTCTCATGAGAGGCACCAGAGCGCCTCACTGAACGGGCAGGGCTGCCCCTTGGCACCAGGCCAGCGCTGCCTGTAGCTCTGCAGGAGGAGGAGCGTGTTGCTAGCAGGTTCACACTGACTGCAGCAAGGCCATTTGGCAGCTGAGGCCCCATTTGGGTCCTGTATGAACTCCCGAGAAGCAGCCAGCATTCTCCTCTTCCTGGGTGAGAGACAGGCTCCCTTCCACAACCTGCTGAACAAGGAGATGCTTTAATAAATGGGCCAGTGGCTTGGGTGAAAATCCAGCACCCTACTGACTCTATGGGGCAGCCCTGAGTCAGACCTCTGTGCTCACATGAGCATAGGCTGGCATTGCTGTGTTTGGGGGAGGATGACTTTATCCCGCATCACTTTGCAGTGCCCTGACCTGTATCACCTCCCCCCAAACACTCTCTAATGAGTGTTTTTCTGGGTACCTCTGGCAGGCAGTTCTTGGCGTCACTGCCATTGAATGGTTGCCCCTCATAGGCATGTATTGGAATTGCAGTCTCTGGGTTTGCACCCTGAGTGAAAGCTGGGCAGAGCCACCCATGGTTTCTCTCCCCCCTTCTGGACACAGTGAGTCCCATCTCTTGGCTTCCCTTTCCCAGCAGCGCTTTGCAATACCAAAAAGTTCCTGCAGATAAAAGATGAAGTTCTAGTTCTGGCACTGCTCCCAGAGGGTTTGGTTGTCCTTATTCCTTATTATAGCAGGGTATGTTCTTAACACAAAGCAGGGCAGAGCTGGGCGACACTGTACTCAGGGAAGGAATATTCTGGAGAGCCACGTGTGTGCGTGTGCTGGTGGCTGAGTCTGGAGTGTGCCTGCCCTGGCATAAGGAGGCTCTTGGAGCTGGATTCTGTGCTTAGGGCCGGGAAGAGATTTTGGGCTTCATTCTGGGCACTACCTCCTGTCCCTTTAAGAGCTGCATTCACACTAGCCTGGTGCAAGCCCATTGGTCTCCCTGAGTGCCTGCACCAACAGGAGCAGGGGTCTTGCAGCTCGTGGAAACTACCCTGGTGGTGGGTATTTCCTCTGCAGCAAGTGCAGGGTCTGCTGCTTTGGGACTAACTGGAAAATCGGTCTCCTGCTCATGTTTGACTGTTAAACTCCCCATTTCTCATGAATACAGGGTCCCAGGTATGGATGCAGTACTGTGCAGCTGACTGATGGGGTCTTCCTAATTTGGGCATCTCTAAGTGCCTTCCAGTGGCACTGCCCCGGCCATAGGCTAAGCTAGACAAAAACATCCTGCCCTCTTTTCCCTAGGAGTCATATGAGAGATGACTTGAGCAAACACCTCTGTAAAGAAGGCAGGTCCCCAGAGGGCTGTATTTGAGGAGATGGCAAAGACACGGGCCAATCCTAAATGCCTTCCCGTGACTCCTCAGTTCTCTGTCAGGCTAAGAGATCCCTGCCACTCTGTTCCGGAGGGCCCTGGAGCAGCAGTTGGGATGTACAGATGACAAGGATGATACTGATCAGGCTGCCAGCTGAACAAATACTGCACAGGTGTGCAGCCTGCAGTCTCCAAAGAGTTAACTGCACTATGGGGCCTGGCACGAGGGCATAAGGACACTTTTCTGCTGCACCCACAGCGTGACCCATAGGACAATAGAAGGGCTTACTCCGCAGCTGTGGGAGCAACAGGAGAAGAGGGAACTTGCTTAGCTCACAAAGGCCAGAAGCCTCCTGTTCTGTCAGGCTTTACCTGGGGGGTTCCCCAACTCATTCACACCAGGCTGGGTCAGGGCACTGGAGCTGCGGCCGAGGAGCTGTCATGTTTCCTCTGAAACAGTGATGCAGAAGCAGAGAGTACCCTTTCCCTCCTGCATGCACCTGGCCTGCCAGGGCAGGGGCAGCTTGGGATCAGGGTGTACAGATGTTGCCGGTTCTAGTGACTGGCAACATCCCAGCTGTCAGAACAGCAGCAGCCTTTGACCTAAAGCTTCACTGCCTGCGAAAGTAACTCCCTTGGCCAAAGCCTGTCTCCTAACAGCTTTCCCAAGGAAACCTTCGCTGAAGTGATTCCCAGGTGGCCCCGTGACAGCCTGGAATTTGCTCTGAAGAGAGAGAGAGACAATTGCCAGGCTGCAGGGTGGGCAGCGTCTGAGTCTCCAGTGGGCTCCAGGTGGCTGGGGCTGAACGGACGGCGCCACAGATGCCGGGCTGGCAGCGTGGTGCCAAGACCTGGGAGCTTGGCTGCTGCCCCGTCCCTAGAGCCCTAGTGCTTTGTGCTCTTACCAAACAGATGGGATGGTGTTTGCATTACAAAGCAGCGGGGGAGGGGCTGTCCCTAGCATCTAGCAGTGTGGCCCCATGCATGCAGATGGACTCCCTTCACCGCAGCCTCCCTGAGGAGTCCCAGCTCCCTGCATGTGCACGATGCTGCTGCCCCCGGTCATGCCCAGGTACGATGAAGCCTGGCCACCTCACGCTCCACCCCTGCCTCAGTCAGCTGCGCTGGCTCCCTATTGGTCCAGGGTGGGGATCAAACCCTTCCATAGGGGGTGCACCAGCTGACCTCACCGACCTCCGTTTCTTCCACATCCCTTTGCTCACGTAGCCTTGGCCTCTTCTCTGTCCCTGCTGTAGGTGTGAGAGCCTTCTCCTCTGCCACAGTCCCCACAGTCCCCCCACAGCGTTCGTGCACCTGTTCCCCCTTGCTGACTCTTAATTTCTCAGTACATCCCTCTCCTCTCCATTGCTATGTGGCCCTTAATTCCTCTACTCCTCTTTCAGCTGCCTTTTAACATTGTGGGGTTGAGCTCTCCACAAAGCGGGCCTTGAGGGATACAATTTGGGTGGGGGGGAGGGATGAAAGGTGCTAGGTCAAATGAAGCTCTGCTGGTCTTGGCACTACTTCCACCACAGGTGTTCCAGGTGGGCCAGACAGCCTGGCCTGCTTGGTTTGGGAAGTTTTGCGGGGAGCTGCTGAGTGCCCCTAGCTCCTGGGGGCTGCACTGAGCTCATCTCCCATTTAACTTTGGTGGCAACTGTAGCTGCTCAGTACCACTTCAGCTCCCGGGGATCTAACATTGAGCATCCTTAACTCAAGGCACACACAATTAGACGTCACGCTTGAGAACTGGGCCCTAAGGGACTTGCCAAAGGATACCCCATGAGCTTGTGTCGAAGCTGTGAGTGGAACCCAGGCCTGCTGACTTGGGCCAGTATTTCTCCCCTCCCATGCTGGGGGACCGGGATGAACAGCACTCTTCTTAAGAGGTCATCATCCTCCCCAATGCCCCTCTCACTCCATGTCATCTCTCTCTCCTCTGGAATTTTATTTGCAGCTCCAGTAATATATAGGGAGCAGCATGGGACATCCATGGCCTAATAACTGCCAACAAGGGGCATGGTAAGGCTCAGCCAAAGACCACAGGAGTGGGGATGATGGGCAGCTGTTGTGTGCAAAGTCTAATCCTTACTTGGATTAGGGGGAGGGGGCATGGTGCTGCTGGAAGCCTGAAGTATGGAGGAGTGTTAATGTTGTGGAGCGCTGCCCAGCCACCAGATATAATGGCAGCTCCCAGAGATCAGTGGTCGAGGTGGGCTGTGTGAATGTAACCCACATGCCTTCTGGGTGTGGTGTTCTGTCCCATCTAGTGGCGCCAAGACCACTTAAAGAGAGAGATAAAACAAGTCAGCTCTACAGCCTTAGCTAACAGCCAGTTGGCTTTTAGCTCATGCAGTAGAGGCTCATGCACTAAGCTCCGGAGGCCCCAGGTTTGATCCTGCCCGCTGACAACCAGGGTCTGTTGGTGTTACACAGATACTAAACTATCTGTCCCAAACTTTACAGTGGTATTAAGACCATTTTATCCCATGAGGTCCTGGGCACCAACTTTAGGCATTTTCCATGGGATTGGTGTTTTGGAGTATATGATGTCTAGAGCATCTTCTGGGCTCAAAGACAGCGTAAGTTCTATTGCCTGTTACATCCCCTAGTGGGGCAGGGTGGGCCAGATTCTGCTGTCAGTTACACTGGTGTAACTCCCAGCATTTCACATCAGAATCTGGCCCATTCCCTTGCCCTGGCAGAGGGGATGGACATAATGTTCTAATGGGTCTTTTCTAACTCTGGCTCCTATGATCTTTGCATAGGGGAATGGAAATGGGGTGATAGCAGTCGCTCCATGCTTATTGCACCTGAGTTTCCATCTTAAGCCTTATTTTTCTGCCCTCCTCAAATCCACCAGAAAAAGCTTATTGGCATCGCAGCCGGTGGGTTGGATTTGGGGTCAGGGTAGAATTTCTGAAGTGACTCAGACACAGACTCAGAAGCATGACTCTGCTTGGGAAATGCATCCTTGACTCTGTCCTCTGAGTTCCTAACATCCTTGAAAGGTAATGTCTGTCCAAAGCACTCATCTGTGTCTGCAGCCTTAACTCCACCTTAACGAAGGTTTGCGTGTGTGGAAATAAATATTATTGCCATTGCAGTCTCTCAAGACTGCTTCAGCTCAGACCGTGAGGGGGCTTCCACCCTTGGTCTCTCTCCTCTACTTAGATTGTTACACGCTCTGCATCCTGTTCTCCTCTGGGCTCACCATGCTGCTTCAGGACCTAAAAGTCAAGTCCAGGTAACTGCTGCTGAGAGTTCAACTCAAGCCGTGGCATCTGCTGTGGCTTCTCTGGGTCTCTTGCCTCCTTGCCAGGGTGCTGCCTAGTCGGTGACTGCCCTCTGCTTAATGGGGGGAAAAGATGCCACCTGACGGTCAAGAGCTGAATTAATTTTTCTTCCCTCTCCCTTGGATTCCTGACCATTGTCCAAGTTTGAAAATCTCCAACAATGCCCCAGAAACGCTATCTAGGGTGCACCCAGAGTGGCATCAGCCTCATGCTCTGTTGTGCGGGAGACTCCTGCCTTCCAGTTTTCTGTTTGCTCCCCCTCCCCACCCCCACTTTCTCCAACAGCTCAGAGGAGTCTGCCAAAGGCACCAGCTCATATGCTCCGTGGGCCTGATCCAAATTCCACAGAACAGTGGAAAGGCTCCCGCTGGCTGCAGCAGGCTTTGGAGAGGGCTCTTGAAGAGTCTGACTGGCAGAAGGATAGGGAGAGTGTGAAAAACTTGTCCTTGGGAAGGTTGGGGGAGCAGGAGGTCTTGCATTGCCCCACCTCCACGCTCTTAGGTTCTAGAGCTACATGCCACTCTCTGCTTGTCCCTGTGTGATGCCCTAGGAGGTATTTTGAGGCCCAAGATAGCAGGACTCTTTGCTGCCTCCCTTCACCCCCCTTGTCCTCTGTGCTGCTGAGAGGGTCTTGGGGGAGGGGAGATCTCCTCTCTCACATCAGGTTCAATTTTATTATTGAATTCCAGTGTCGATTGATGGAATCTCCTGCAGAAGATGGTTTCCATCTGGAACAGAATCTCTGGAACGTGCAATGCTGGGTCTCCAGCCATACTCTGGAAAGGCCTGGGAAGAGTTAATGCATCGAGTTACTTTATATGTTCATTTCCATGCTGTGTTTTGTTTTAAAAGAACTGAGCCTGCCCTGGCATGGTGCCAGCCCTGGAGCTGCTGGCGGCAAAATGCAGCATAAATGTATGAAAGTAGAAAAGAGAAGAAACCACTGTCCCCTACTCTCCAAGGGGGTCCTGGCTGGGGGAAGCAGGGACTGTACCCCAGAAGTGCAGGAGATGCATGCCTTCTCACCCTCAAGTCACCCACATCACTTTCCAGCGGGGAGGCAAGGACCCACTCGGAGCTGGGGTTCTAATGCAGCATGGGCCTCACCTGAGTCTCTAGGCTTTCCAGCAAGTTGCAGGTTTGGAGATGACCGGCACGTCCCAGCTCCAAGCAATCTAAACTCCTGGCAGAAGGTTTGAGTGTATTGCCCCGATTCAGGGCTTACCAGAAAGCTGAGCAATGGTATAGCTCATGTGTCAGGCAGGGGTGAGTGTGCAAGGAGCTGTTTGCAGCCAGGGATAAAGGCTTGAGCTGCGAAGAGGCTCTGGAAAGATAAAAGAGCAAGATGTTCTCCTTGGAACGCTCTCCCTGGATGTGGAGCAGGTTCGAGGATCCCGCAGGCACCAAAAGACAGCGGGTGTGAGCTGAAGCATGTTCCTTAAAGCCCTGCCGGGGTCGCTGCCTCACAACATGGGAGTGTGAAGCCATCCTGTGCATCCTGTGTATCTTACAAGCTGGTTCTGAGCCTGAGCTCCGACCCCACTGTCCCAACAGGGTCCTCCAGCTGTGCTACAAAGCTTGAACGTCCCTTCTTTGGATGGGCTTTGTCCTGAGGAGCAGTGGCAGCAGCTGCAGAGCAGGTGATGGAACAAATATGGGCTGGTGTGTCAGGCCCAGGGCAGCAGAGCACTGTCTCGGGTGTGAAAATTCCCGTGGTGTTGTAATGCTGCCCTTTGCCTCTACCTGTGGGTGCTGCGAACTCACAGAAGTTGCATAATGGTTTTGGGCTTCTACATCTGCCTTCAAAACAAATCCACAAGCTCACCATATAAATGTCAGTGTGATCTAGTGAGGAGCTGCCGGTGTATGTGTGTGAAGGCAGGCTGACCTAAAATGACTTCTGAATTCCCTAACCATTTACCACGCCGCTCCCCTGTGCTGTCCCCACTCAAACCCTCTGTCCAGGCTTTCGCTCCCCAGCTACTTTTCTTTCTTCATGCCACATCTGTTAGCTCACCAGTGCCTCAATCCCCACCAGTCTTTCATTTCAACCTGTGCATCTAGGACCGTTTGCAGCCCCTCACACGTGCCTTATTCCCCAGTCTTTTGGCTTCTGTGCTGCATCTCCAAGCTTCCCACCCCACCCACCGGTTACGCTATTCTGAGTCATCTGCTCTGCAGAATAACGTGTGTGAGACACGCCCGCCGCTGAAGGAAATTATTTTAATGTTGGGAGTGTCTCGCTGTCATAGGGTCAGAAATAAACTGAGGGTGCAATTTGTCTGGCTAGCAATGTGCATGCTCAAATTCTTCCAGCTACAGTCCCATGGGCTGAGAGGTGGCCATGTGACCTAAAGCTTGTGCACTTCTGTCCTCAAAAATGGTCCAGAGTTCTTGCATTGGCTAATCATTGCCTAAGAGGGCAAGCCTGAGCCCTGTGACCTAAGGGACAGCACAGGGTAATGCTCGTGCCACAGCAATTAGGGCAAAGAGATCTTGTAGTTAAGGCAATGAAACTTATTCCATGCCTAGCTCCTGTCTATAATCATTTGTCTGGGGCACCCATTTTCTTAGCAGACATTGATCCTGCTATGAAAGGGTTAAGTGGATTCTGTGGCTTATCTGGGGTAGGTGTCTTGTCCATCCTACCTGGATAAAAGGGAAGTGGGAGTGAGTCTGAGGAGACATCTGAGGCATGGTGTGATTAGCCCTTTGGGGAGGAATCCTGCACCTAGGTATACCCAATCCTGAGGAGAAAGTGTGAACTGAACGCTGCTGTTCATTTTTGTTAATAAATCCAAGCCGCAGGAAGGGAATAAGGTTTGGGGTTGTGCTTTTTTGTTGTTTGTTTTTTTTTACGGTGTGGGGCCTTTATTTTAGGGCCAGTTGGGAAAGGTGCCTGCTCCCAGATTGGCTATGGAAATGCACTACCGAACTAAACCCTCAGGTCTAGATGCTTTGGGTAAATTTTGGATCTGGATCAAAAGTCAGGAGCATCTCTAGCTTTGTCTGTGCTAGCCCCTTTCCAGCAAGCCATGCTTATCCTCTGGTCTTGCCAGAAAAGCTCTACCACTGAGAGCACAGTGTAAATAGGACCTTAGGGCTTGGCTGGGGTACATATGCAGCCATATTGAGGGATCTGGTTACAATGGCAGTGTCCCCTGGTATGGTTAAATCTTGCAGGGTAGATGATACCTGAGACACACCTGCAAGTTGTGCTGAAGCCTAGACTGTCCTACAGCCCCTTGATACTGTAGGCAGCCCCTCTATTACCTCCTTCGCTATGCTCCTTTGTGCACAGCCCTGATTTTTAAAGCTCCCTTGCCCAGCTGACCCTGATGCATACGCAGGTCTGGCCCAGTTGCTGGGAAAGATTTGCCACTGATTGCTGTCCATTTGGCATGGGGTAGGATTTCAGACACAAATGCAGAACAGGCTGCCCCCTGGGGCTGATTCCTCACCCCCAGCGTCCTTATTCACATGCAGTGGGATGTTTACCAGGCTAGCATTAACCTGCCATCTCCAATACTCCATTCAGGAACTGGAGGCAGGATGTGGGGAGGCACCAGTGCCCATCTGCACATGTTCATGCATGTGTACAATGACATGCTTCTTTGAGTTTGCTCTCAGCCCTAGGAAGGGAACATGCCATTTCCTTGTGCACTGCCGGTTCTCTGAGCTAATGCTCTATTTCTCCCTAATAACCTCATAGCTCTGTGTCTCCCAGCATCTGTTTCCATGTCTATATTTAGCAGCACTTGCTGGATCACACATGGAGGGGTGTCTTGGAGGTGCCTTTTTGTTCTCTTTCCTGTTCCCTTCACCCCCAGTGTGGAACCTGGGCAGGGAAGCTTCTGGATTCCCACCTCCCTGCCCACATGTTATGTCTGTGCGCCTTCCTGGCTTGATCACAAACCAAGCCCCTCTGCCTTTCTAGCAGCGCTGGCCTGAAGCCCTGAGACGGCAGGGCTAAGTCAGAGCCAGGTTTCCTTGTCTCCATTGGGTGTTCCCTTAGGTGAATGTTGACTGTCTCCTGCTAGATGGGTGGCATCGCCGTGTCCCTGTAGTGGGGGAAAGGGTCTTTGCTGGTGATTGAGAGGGAGCTCTGCCTTCAATCATTTTCCTTGTTACGCTGAGAGCGGGCAGGTGGCTCTGCATGTGCAAGTCGCACATGCTCTTTTCCAGCCTGGGATTGCTGTGGGGATTGCTGTGACTTTCAGGGCTTGTGCCCTTCAACTCCCTCTTTCTAGAGGGGGCCGGTGCAGATCCCAAAAGAGCCTGCTGGCCAGGGGGCTAGAGAATCTGAAGGCACCCTTCCCCAGTGGGGTGTCTCACTGAGGGTGGGTGCACTCGGCTACTTATGCCAGAGGAGCCAGGCTGAAGGTCGCTTGTACTCGGGACAGCCATGATTCTGGAGGGAGGGGAGTGAAATGGGCGTAATGAAAGTTGACCCACCTCTGTTGTTCGCCCCCCCCCATTCTCTCTCCACTGTCCCACCCCAGCTGTGGGGAGAGAATTCTACAATTTGTTCCACTCACTAGTCAGCAGGCAGATTTTTCTATGCTAAGCTCCTGCCCTCTCTGCTGCCTCGGGCTTGCCAGGGCCATTTTCAACAAGCACCTTTGCTGCTCCCTGAATGAGTAAACAGATCAGGTTCCTGGCAAGGGCTCCAGGGGGCTGGCAGGCCTCAGCTTGAGACCCAGCACTGCTTAGCTGGTCTGGAATGGGCCGGAGCAAAGGATCAGCATGTAGTCCAGGTCCTCCTACTACCCACCCCTTTGTGTCTGTAACTGCATGGGGGAAATACAGGCCCAGTAAGGGGGAGCCCGGCACGGGTTCTGGAAACTGTCTCCATGTAGGTTTCAGAGTAGCAGCCGTGTTAGTCTGTATTCTCAAAAATGCAGTCTGTCTCCATGCAGAGATGGTCGGCCTTTCCCATTGGGACAAGGGGTGGTATAAGTGGTGAAACCAGGGGTCTAGGTTCTATTCCTGACCCTGCCACTGACTCACTCAGTGACCTTGGACAAGCTGCTTCACCCCCTCGGTGCATCTGCTTCTCCTGTGACTCAATGGATCGTGCTGATGCAGCTCTGTCAGACCCTTGGAAGAAAGGGTCTGTCCAAGGGCAGGGTCTGATTTGTGCTGGAGGTTGGAAGAGGCAGATGCAGTTTACTTAATGGATTTCCCTGAAGGCCGTTACCCCTCCTGCAACACTGGGATTCAGGGGATAAATGACCATCTTGGGCCTGAGGAAGGGCAGGGCACCACTGCCTTTGCTCACTGTAAGCCAGTAAGCCCCAGGCCTGGGAGCCTGGCCTTTCTCCAGTTTGGGCTGAACTTGGAAGCCTTACCCCTGGGCCAGGAAGAACCCTCTGGTATGTGTGGTGCTGTTGTGGTATGGTAATGTAAGGGTGGGAAGGAGGACCCAAGGCAAGATGCAGGCACCTTAGGGGATAGGTCCTGGGTGGCAGCATGTTACTAGCTGCTTGCGGGGAGCAGAGGCTGAGTCCTAGCTGCCTGACAGCTTCTGGCAGATAGAGAAGGAGTGACACATTGCTTTTGGCAAAGGCAGGATTTGTCTTTATCTTTGGTGCCAGTCTGGCCATCCTACTTTGCCCCATTCCTGATTTCATTTGCCCACCTGGCTTTGTCTCCCTAACACATCTGGCATCTCCTTGTAGTGGCTTTTTCTTTCTCCTTCACACTGGTTGAGATCTGGGGGGTTGTTTTAAAGAGATTCCTTCTTCCTCTTTCCATCTGAACATAAGAACAGACCTACTGGGTCAGACCAATGGTCCATCTAGCCCAATATCCTGTCTTCCAACAGTGGCCTGTGCCAGATGCTTCAGAGGGAATGAACAAAACAGGGCAGTTATCGAGTGATCCATCCCCTGTGGTCAGTCCCAGCTTCTGGCAGTTGGAGGTTTAGGGACACCCGGAGCATGTGGTTGCATCCCTGACCATCTGGTCTAATAGGTCCGTCAATGGCTATCTTCCATTAATTTATCTAATTCTTTTTTGAACCCAGTTATACTTTTGGTCTTCACGATATCCCCAGGCAAGTTCCACAGGTTGACTGTATGTTGTATGAAGAAATACTTCCTTATGTTTGTTTCAAAGCTGCTGTATTAATTTAATTGGATGACCCTGGTTCTTGTGTTATGTGAAGAGGTAAATAATGCTTCCTTATTCGCTTTATCCACACCATTCATGATTTTATAGTCCTCTATCATTATTGCCCTTTAGTCATCTCTTTTTTTTTTTTAAATTGAACAATCCTAGTCTCTTAATCTCTCCTATATGGAAGTTGTTCCATACCCCTAATCATTTTTGTTTCCCTTCTTTGTACTTTTTCCAATTCTGCGACCAAAACTGCATTTAGTATTCGAGACCTGGGTGTACCATGGATTTCTGTAGTGGCATTATGATAGTTTCTGTTTTATTATTTATCCCTTTCCTAATGTTAGCTTTTTTGACTGTCACTGTGCATTAAACAGGTGTTTTCAGAAAACTATCCATGATGACTCCAAGATCTCCTCCTTGAAGGCAACAACTAATTTAGACCCCATCATTTTGTATGTATAGTTGGGATTATGTTTTCCAATGTGCATTACTTTGCATTTATCAACATTGAATTTCATCTGCCATTTTGTTGCCCAGTCACCCTCTGTAACTGTTCGTAGTCAGCTTTGGACTTAACTATCTTGAGTAATTTAGTATCCTCTGCAAACTTTGACACCTCGCTGTTTACCCCCTATTTAAGTGATAGGTTGCATGCTACAACTAGTTTCAGAGTAGCAGCCGTGTTAGTATGTATTCACAAAAAGAAAAGGAGTACTTGTGGCTTAGAGACTTAGAGACTAACAAATTTATTAGAGCATAAGCTTTGGTGAGCTACTGCTCACTTCATTGGATGCATTCAGTGGAAAATATCCGATGAAAGCATCCGATGAAGTGAGCTGTAGCTCACAAAAGCTTATGCTCAAATAAATTTGTTAGTCTCAGGTGCCACAAGTACTCCTTTTCTTTATACTACAACTAGTAGTTCTTCAGTTTCATATTCGTTTCTTCAGGACTCTTGGGTGAATACCATCTGATCCTGGTGACTTATTACTGTTTTTAATTTATCAATTTGTTCCAAAACCACCTCCTGTTGATCTCTCAGTCTGAGACAGTTCCTCAGATTTGTCATGTGAAAATAATGGCTCAGGTGTGGGAATCTCCCTCACATTCTCTACAGTGAAGACTGACACAAAGAATTCATTTAGTTTTTCTTCAACGGCTCCTTTAGCGCCTTGATCATCCAGTGGCCCTGCTGATTGTTTGGCAGGCTTCCTGCTTCTGATGTACTTTTAAAAAAAAATACTGTTGTTTATTGTTCCTTTCGATAGTTGCTCTTCAAATTCTTTTTTGACCTGTCTAATTATGCTTTCACACTTGACTTGACAGAGTTTATGTTCCTTTCTATTTTCCTCAGTAGGATTTGACTTTGTTTTTAAAGGATATCTTTTTGTCTCTCTCTGCTGCCTCTTTTATTCTGTTTAGCCATGGTGGCATTTTTTGGTCATCTTACCGTTTTGTTTTGGTTTTTTTTTTTATTCGGCATATACATTTAGTTTTAAGCCTCTATTATAGTGTTTTAAAAAGGTTTCCATGCAGCTTGCAGGCATTTCACTCTTGTGACTGTTCCTTTTTAATTTCCGTTTAGCTAGCTTCTTCATTTTTGTTTCATTCCCCTTTTTGAAGTTAAATGCTGCTCTGGTGGGTTTCTTTGGTATTTTCCCCTCTACAAGGATGTTAAATTTAATTACATTATGGTCGCTATCACTGAGTGGTTCACCTCTTGCACCAGATCCTGTGCGCCATTTAGGACTAAATCAAGAATTGTGGATTCCAGGACTAGCTGCTGCAAGAAGCAGTCATTAATGGTGTCTAGAAATTTTATCCCGTCCTGAGGTGACATGTACCCAGTCAATATGGGGATAGTTGAAATCCCCATTATTGCTGGGTTTTCTGTTTTTTCTAGCCTCTAATTCCCTGAGCATTTTGCAGTCACTGCCACCATCCTGGTCTGGTGGTCAGTAGTATATTCCTATGACTGTACTCTTATTATTCAAGCATGGAATTTCTATCCATAAAGATTTTATTGTACATTTTGATTCATTTAAAATTTTTACTGTATTGGACCTTTCTTTCACATATAGTGCCACTCCCCCACCGCCAAGACCTACTCTGTCATTCCTATATATTTTGTATCCTAGTATTGCCATGTCCGATTAATTACCATCATTCCACAAAGTTTCTGTGATGCCTTTTATAGCATTATTTTCATTTAATACCGGGCACTCAAGTTCACCCATGTAGGTATTTAGATCTAGCATTTGTATACAAGCCACTTATAAAATCTGTTAATATTTAGTTGTCAGCCTTTATGATGTAATTGAAGTGGTCTCTTTTTTGTTTCTCTTTATCAGCTTGTATCCTCTCCTCTTTACTAGGATATAGTCTCCTTTAATAAATCTTCTCCTAAGAGATGTGTCTGTCTGAAACGTGTGCTCCTGTGTACCTGTCAGCTTTCCCCCAGCCCTTAGTTTAAAAACTCCTTTACGACCTTTTTTTAATTTTACAGGCGAGCAATCTAGTTCCGATTTGGTTTAGGTGGAGCCTATCCTTCCAGTATAGGCTCTTCCTTTCCCAAAATGTTCCCTAGTTCCTAATAAATCTACATCTCTCCTCCAAACACCATTGTTTCATCCATGCATTGAGACCCTGCGATTCTGCCTGACCCTGCATTTCAGAGAATGCTACCATGGAGTCCAGGACTTTAATCTCTTAGCTAGCAGCCTAAATTTGGCCTCCAGGACCCGTCTCCTACTTCCTGCATCTGTATCACCATCCACACTCCCACATCATCCAAGGACCTGCCTTGCGAGCCAGCCTGCTGATCAGAGCCCTTGTCAGTGCTCAGAAGCGCTCCAAAGGAAGAGGGGCTGTAGGGGGTAGCATGGAGGTGATGGAAATCAGCTATCACAGTTACTGAACTCTGGAGGAGGGGTTGGCAAACCCAAAGCATTTGAGGGTTTAGTGTTAAGAGTAATGGTCTGGGCATGGAGAATGGGCGGTGGGAGAGAACACCTCCGTTTGTCCAGTTGCTGGCCACCTTCAGCCCCATGCTCAGTGAAACCCATTCCCTGAGCACAGGGAGTTCTGAGTTGGCATTGCTGCCCAACTGTGTTCTGACCCAAACCTGGTTCTGGTCTACCCTGCAGGTCTTGGGCTCTACCATGGCAAACTCAGTCCTTGGGACAGGCTGGTGTCTCCACACAATCTTCCTGTCTGGCTCATCCTCGATACGATCTGTCTGATTGACTTAAAGCACGGCCTATGGAAGATAATGAGAGCAAGATTGAGGCCCAGGTTCCCTTGTGGGCTTTGGGGCATGTGCACTGACAGAGCCTCCTTTTGAGGAGCCGTAATGTGAGCAGGCCCAGCCATACAAAGGGAGCAAAGGAGTTCCCCGAAATCCAGGCTGGAAGTCAAGAGGGTGAACACCCCCTCCCCATGCAAGAAGAAAAGGAGGACTTGTGGCACCTTAGAGACTAACAAATTTATTAGAGCATAAGCTTTCGTGAACTACAGCTCACTTCATCGGATGCATTACCCCATCCCCATGCAAGCACGCACATGAGACCTGCAGGTGCCGCTGGGGAGGGGAAGGGACTGAACGAGGGTGAAGGCAACCTCCAAGGGCAGGTCCTGTAGTTAGGAGGTGTCCCTGTGCCTGTATCCAACCTGGGATACCAGGCTGAGGTGGAAGGGGAATCCCCAGTCCCTGCCAAGCCAGAGGTTTCGTCATAGCCTTCTCACCTTTAGATTTGTGTAATTCAGTGTGTCCCTGTGTCTGACCCAGTCTGTCCACTCTTCTGTTACATTCTGCTCCCTGGGCAGGGGAGCACACAAGGAGGCAGCCAGCTGTAGTAGTTGAAACAGAAGACTGGGATCAAGGGCTCCTAGGTTCTTTTCCTGATTCTGTCATTGCCTTAACAGCAGTATCCTTAACCTTTCTGTGCCTCAGTTTACCCATCAACAAAATGGGGGGAGAGGGGGCTAATAATACAGCGGCCTCACTGGAGTGCAATGGGGTTTAATAGGTGTTTTGGATGCTGCTCAGGGGGCTGTGAGGAGCTATAGAAATGCACAGTAGTGCTGCTCAGACACACCCTGTTCACTTTGCTCTTCCCCCGCCCCACAGCCGTGTGTGAGTGGGTCTGTTGAACTGTTGGGAATGAATTGGCTCTGAGTTTAGTGTGTGTGTTTGTGGGGCAAGGTTCCTGGCTTCCCCACACATCTAAACCCCCTCTATTGTTCCAACAGGGCCTTGTGCTGATACCTCCACCCTGTCTGTAAATCACCAACTGTCTATTATGTGGTGTTCACTTTGCAGTGGGACGGGGGAGGTGGACCCCTCCCACCATCACCTTATCCTCAGCTGGTCTCTAGGCAGCTGCCCGCTCTTCCTACAGATGGCCAGCTCAGGACATAGCATATGGAACAGTAAAGCAGAGGCTGGACAATGAGGGGAACCTAATAAAATCTCCTCTCCCTTTCCCCTCCCCAAGAGAGCAGGTGTTTGGCAGGGAGGGAGGAATAGCACGGCCCAGAATAATTGTGGCAAGCACCGCACTGTGCCTTGAAGGTGCCGGCAAGCTGAGTGAGGTGTCCCTCAGGGAGTGTGAGAAGATGAATGGGACTGTGGGGGTGTGGACCCAGTCTGTGCAGTCCGAAACCAAGAGGGACTGATTCAAAGCCTACTATAGTCATTGGGAGTCTTGCCACTTATTTCAGTGGGCCTTAGGGTCAGGTGTTCGTGTGGGAAGATGTGAACTTAGGACTCTGGGTCTGGGTCTCTTCCCACCTGGACCTGTGGTGCTGACACCTCCTTGCATTCTCCTGTCAACTCATCACCAGCATGTGTCTGTCCAGCGCTTCAGCTCCCCTGTCCCACCAGTCCACCTCTCCTCACCCTGATAGCCGAGGCTTGTAGATGTGGGGTTGCAGCAAGCTGGGGTTCTTTTCCCACAGTGAAAATGGATGGATGCTTTGTACTCTCCCCCCACCCTCAGATAAGGGAAGGAGAGGTCTTTGGCGGACACTAACTGCAGGTCAGTTTAGGACACCCATAAGGAAGTGCAGGAGGCCTTGGGATTCCTCCCCCAGGAGATTAGTGAGGCAAACGCTGTCGCTGGGATTCAGAAGGGGCTGGCAAACATTTTGCCCACTACTATCTGCAGTGATAGTGTGACTCGCATCAGTACAGCATATTGGGTTTGCTTCAGCTGGCTGTAGCTACATCCCCAGGGCTAAAGCACCCCACTTCAGGCAAGGGCTCAGATAGTCTCCGGCTTCAAGATCAGGAAGGGATTCCCCCCCAACACACACACTCCTGTGTACCTATGTACACATTGTACATAGCACTGTCCAATATGCTAGAATGCCAGAGTCAAAGGACCAGCAGTTTTACCTGGCTGACAAAACCCTATGTTCTTTCCTTAGGCCAAGCCAGACTCTCTCCTCCCCATTCTCAGCTGGAGTGTTGAGAACAGAATAAAAGACAAACTCCTGTCCTCTAATGTGCATGTTCCAGACCCCTCAAAGCAGGGCAGTGAATACCCTTCTGCAGCCAATGGATTTCCACAGGCTCTGCCCCCCCCCCCCACCCCCATCCTGTCTGGAGAGTCTTGCCTCTTCATTACCTGCCCCTGGGATCCCTCCCTCAGCTGCCAGAACTCATTCCTGACTTGCTGGGAGGGGAAGCTCGAGGGTAGCAAAGGTACCTGTCAGGTCCTGGGCAACCAACCCTGGCTACTTGCTTGGGCCAGAGATGGTGCCTGGTAGCTCTGTTGAGGCTCCTCTGGCTGAGTTCCCAGAAGTGAGGGTGGCGGGAGGACCTGGCTGGTTAAGCTCAGACCCCTCTGGCTACATTCCAGGAGTGGGTTGAGTTTGAAGGACTGGCTGAGTTCCCAGGGAAGGAGGTACATGTTCAGTTGTGGGGGGCTGCCCTTGCAGAGTTTCCCCTAAAGAGTATGAGTGGCAGGGAGGGTGCCTAACCCCGATTGTCTGACTGTTTCTGAACATCCTGGCAGACTAAACATGTTGGCATCACAAAACTGCAAAGAGGGAGGGGGAACCTCCAGCTTGGGCTGTCCTGAGGTCTGGTCCAAATTCTGTGCTGTTACACTGGTGTATAAATCCAGAGTAACCCCAGCGGAGTCGCTGGTGCTGCTGAGAGCAGGTTCTGGTCCGCGGTGTGCTGGGGGAATTCACCAGATGCAGATAAACCCTGGGGATGATGTGAACTGCATTAATGCTCCAGTCCCACTGGATCTCTGGGAGTCCCCAGGAACTAGCTGGTCCAACAGTTCCTTTCTCCCTTTGAGTGTTGGGATGTGACTTTTTCCTCTCCAGTGCTTTCTCCTCAGAGCTGTTCCATATTGCCCCCACCCCACAGGCCTGAATTAACCCTAGTGGCAGACATATCAGCATCTCTTAGAACATTGCTGTTATTGCAAATTTCAATTTAATCTCAGACTCCCTTGAGGGCTCTTTCCTTCACTGCCTGCCTTACATCACCTGGATGTGTGTGGGGAAAACTCAGATTTTGCCCTTTGGTATCTGATCTGTCCCTTTCTCCCCCTACGGGGGCAATGTAGAGGTCATTTCTACTCCTCTTTCATCTGTCTAGGTCTGCAGTCCACATGGGGGGGACGGGAGCGAGAAGGAACAAAAACCACATTGCTCCCTTCCTATTGTCCAGTTCAAGAGCCATTCCTGATCCCTTTTACAATGGGTAGAGAGAGGGTGTTTTACAAGGAGTATTTTATAGCCCCCTACGCTTGACACATCTTTGAATCCCTTCTTTGCTGGAAACTGCAGATCCTCCTGTGTCCAATTGAATCCTACCCCAAATTGCTGCCACCTGCCCCCCGTAACTGCCGAGGGTGGATTTGAGAGGCAGGAGCCCTCACTGTGTACTTCCAATGCCGAATTCTCCAGAGTGTGGGGTGTTCGCGTATGGCGTTTCGGTTCAGTTCACAACAGAGACGGGCAAAATGGCAGAGTTTAATTCCAAGCTTCCCTGCTTACTGGAGCTGTTCAGATCTGGGTTTGGTTCAGGCCCGTCACTAACAGGAGCCTGCAATCTGTGCATTGTTTGCCTGAAGTTCGCCATAAAAAATAAACTACCTATTGTTTTGCCTTGGTGCCACTAGCCCCAAAGAGAGGCAGCAACCTCTTCCTGGGGGTGGATGTCCTCCTAGGAAGGAAGAGGATCTGCATTAATTCTCCCTTTTCATAGATTCATAGATAATGGTCCCTTCTGACCTTAGTATCTCCTCTGGGACTCTCTTGATCAACAGCATCAGACTATCCCCTTCCCATCCCCTGCCCAGATTGGACAAAGTGTGAGTCCTGCAGGATCTTGGCTGCACGTTCCTGAGCCAGGCTGGCTGATAGGAGGATAAGCCTGGAGGGGGTCAAAGTTCAGGAAAGGCATCTGTGAGGTATTTTTAAACACTTACAACTTCAGACACCAGCCATAATGCTGCAGACTGGGAGCAGGGGTTCGAGGCTAGCTGTCTATCCCAGATGGCTTGTCATCCCAGGGGCAGTGGCTGCAGAGAGGTGAAAGGGTTTATTGCAGGGAGATTTGCTCTTGATTCTCAGATGCTCCAGTACTGGGCCAGTAACTCAAAGGAGAGAGAATCCTAAAAACAACACTCGGCCACCATCTGATCTTGAGCAAGTCCCTGCACCGCTCTGTGCCTGTGTCTCCTCCCATCCTGTGCGTGTCTGGTCTAGATTGTAAACTATCCAGGGCTTGGACTGCCTCACTCTCTATAACGCCTAACACAGTGGGGCTCTGATCCCTGCTGGAGACTCCAAATTCTACCGTCATAAAGACAAAGCACTTGACAGACTAAGGAACCCCACAACCCCCTGGGAGTTAGGGGTCATTGATATTCACCTATCTCTGATATGGCAAACTGAAGTGCAGAGAGATTTATCTAAGGCCATATAGCGAGCTAGAGTTGGAGAGAGAATTAAAACGTAGGGTTTCCAGCTCCTGGGGGCCTGTGCTCAGACTCTCTCAGCTAGACTCTCTCTCTTTCAAGTAACCGCTCCAGGGGGCACCGTCACTTAGATCTGTGCACTGATGATAGCAGGCTCCCGTGTGATGTGGCAACACAAGCTAGTGGAGCCCAGGCAGCCCCCTCTCTTTCACCTTTTACTGCTGCACCTGGGTATTGTGTCCTGATACACCCCGAGTTAACGCACTGAGTTACCGGTCGAGGGATAGCTCTTAGGCCTTCTTTGGTAGACATTAGTGATGGGGGAATGCCCAGATCTCACCCTCTGGAAATCTTTCACAACGCTTAGCTTCCACTCTTCCATTCATCGTTTCATCCCATTGCTCCTAGTAAGGCCCATAAAATGATTCTTCCCCCTCCCAAGAGATTTGCAGACTTATTTCCCCGCCCACCTTCCCAAATCCTTGCTGAGACAAGCCAGGTTTATTTAACTCTCTTAGTCCTTCCTTGTAAACCAGTCCCTCCAGCCCCCTGATAGTTTTTGGTTTCAGAGTAGCAGCCCTGTTAGTCTGTATTCACAAAAAGAAAAGGAGTACTTGTGGCACCTTAGAGACTAACAAATTTATTTGAGCATAAGCTTTCGTGAGCTACAGCTCACTTCATCGGATGCATCACGAAAGCTTATGCTCAAATAAATTTGTTAGTCTCTAAGGTGCCACAAGTCCTCCTTCTCTTTCTGATAATTTTTGTCATTCTTCTCTGAAATCACTCCCCTTAGCTGATACTGTTCTGGTAATGAGGTGCCCAGACCTACATGCGTGATGACTCCGGGGTGGTGGTAGCAGAGCTGTATAGAGAGGGGCCATTTATCCCTACCTTGCTCTGGGTTGCCTGGCCTCTGTTTATGCAGCCCAGGATTACACTGGCCTTTTCTAAAACCATTAATCGCATTGCACGCTCCTGTCTCATTTGCTGTTGCTCTCCTGGATAGTCCTTTCTCTCAGCATCCTGCTTCTCCGGTTTCTTCTTTCCACTGAATAAACTGCCCACTGAATAACTGCCCGCTGAATTATTTCCCCCCAGATGTTGTACTTTGCAGTTTTCCCAAATTGAATCTGCTTCTGTTTATTCTCTGCCCATGTTCCTAATCCCTCTAAATCCTTTTGTATTAATTCTGTGCCCGCATCGGTATCCCAAAGTCCTCCCTATTTTGTGTCAGCAGCAGATCACATTAACGCGCTGTTTGCTTGGTCTTTCCTAAATGAAGATAAAATCAGACCTAGCCCCAATCCATGTAGGAGCCCCCAGTGCCGCCTCCTTGCTGAAATGTTTTGAGGTTTAAATACTTTCTTTATGGCCCTTGCCCCAGGAACTGGGGCAATGTTAGTATCCAAACTGATCTGAGTGACACTTGAGGCCTTTTGTCGAGACTGCATCGAACGCTTTGCTAACAGCCGGTGGTGCAGGGGGACCGTGGTTCCGTGTTCCCTAGTTATTTTGCAATGTCTCTCTTGATGTTTGTCCCATTATTTCACGGGGGGCAGAGGTTGAGCCACGTACAGACCGGTAACTTTCCCACACTATACATCCAACAAACTGTCCTTTAAGCAGAGTGGGGCCACTGTTGGCAGCAAGGAGCTGAGGTTGGCCACTAGTCCTCCTATCGCACAGATCTCTTCCCATTCTGGGAGGTGTCCTGTCCTTTCGGAAGGATGGGGGAAGTGGAAAAGAGTCCGCCTCTTCCCTATACAAATAAACCTCTGCTGAGTTCATATCCTGGGGAGAGGAATGGCCGGATCCCAGCAGAACTGGTGACTTCACTCCCCGGTAACGTGTTTCCCCGGCCAGCTGGGAAAGGAGCTTTCGTATCGCTGAAGGAACCGCCTGGCTTCCCTACCTAAAGACTTTCCCAGCTGTTTCCATCTTGGCAGGGGCAGAGGGAGGGTGAGGACAGAAGATTTCAGCCTCCAGAGGGAATGGGAGTTCCCTCCTTCTCCTGGTGAGATGTCCCCAGGCAGCCAGCAAACTTGGTTGGGGTGTTTTTCCCTTTTGTGACTTTGTCGTAAGTCAGTAGAGGTTGAATTGCAGGGGTGGGGGCGGGGACTTCCCCCTTCCACCTGTGTCCTCTTGGTCTGTAGAGGAGGAGTCTTCCACTCCAACCCAGCTGACTCCCAGAGCCTGATTGGCAATTAAGCCATGACTCTAGCCACCTCATGCAAGTAGAGGAGTCCTTGTGGGGATGTAAATCTTATTGTATAGACTTAATAAGGGATGCTCCCTAGTCTGTCTAGTTGGGCATCTCACCCACTGTGCTGCTGGATCAGACCATTGGTCCATCCTGCTGACAGCTTATGTGAGGGTGCATTATGCTCCCTATAATGCACCCTCCTGTCGGCTTGCCCAGTGTCTAATGGATCTCTCACACACGCACAGTGCTGAGTCCAGGGATCGCTGCATGGACAGACTGCAGCTTGAGAGATTGTTTGAACAAGAGCTTCCATTCTGAATTTATGGACTAGGTGGGAAGGGTCAGGGTGGAGAGAGAGAGAGAGGGAAATCCAGCCAGTGTCAATCAGCATGTTTCACTGAAAACATTGCAACTCCTTTTTGGTCAAACTTCATGCCCCATATTCAATAGCCAGGCCAGGTAAGAAGAATAAAGTATCAGATCCCCCATATGCTCTGGGTAAGGAAATCATATTGTCCCATTTCTAGTGAGAATGGTGCTTGAACATGCTTTGCTGGGAAGGTGCTAGCATGGTTTCCCTAGCCAATGTAGACCAGGCCATAATGGGCAGTGGGGCTAAAGCTGGACATGGTTTGTGGACGTGGGGACCAAAATCCTGGCGGAGGGGTTTTGTGGGCATGACTGGATGGAGATAAGAGATTTTTGTAATGAAATAGCCCTTGGCAAATCCATTTGTGGAATGGCTCTACATTCCATGGTACAGTTCTGTCCAAGTCCCTGCCCTCTGTCCATTACCAACCCTGCCTTCTGCATCCTCTTCCCTTGGAGGAGCTGATCCTCTGTGTTCTTTCCTTAGCAATTACTATCTCAGTGCAGCCATGCCAGGTCGAGAAGCGAGAGCTGCACGTTCCCAGCCGTGCGGATGGGGACGGGGCTTTCCACATTTGCTTTCCTTTCATTGTTCTGTTGGGTGTTGGTATTTAATGAGCCATGTGTTTGTTTTCCTGCTCTGCTTTGGAGAGTTCTGTGTGGTGGCACCTTGATTCCTATTGGGATCAGGCAAGGAAGGGTGCAGAAACCATGCCTCAGTGCATTTTTGTCAGTGCTGGAGTTGCCCAACATTTTGGCTTAGTAATCATGATATTGCATTGCAAATCAATCCTTTCCTCCCACTGTTTCCTGCCCCCATCTTTATCTGACTTTCCAGAAGGTGCTGATGGAGGCAGAATAGCATGGAACAGCCCTTCAGCATCTGCTTGTTATTTCTAATTTCTTTTAAAAATGGATTCTATTTGACTGGTTTTACTGTAAAAGCTAAAGGGGAAAAAAATCTCCCAGATCATTCTGTTGTCCCTGCTGCCTTGGGTCCTGAGTTCTGCATGCATAACCCTCTTCCCCAGACTGGGAAGGCTCAGTGCATATATGCACGGCAAATCATCCCCGCCACTCCAATTCAGGGCCAGCCAAAGGGGGAAGGCAAATGTCTTCAGCCTCACAACCCCTTTCCCCTATTCATCCCTGGGATGCAGTACACTGATCCCACGCTCTGCTGCCACGCATCTTAACACAGACTGGCCATGTGGTACGTCCTTCCTAGGACAGATTAGGTGCTACTGTAATAGATTCCCCTTCCAAGATGGATTCCCCCACTGCATTAGATGCTGTACAGACAAACAAAACCATTACAGTCCCTAACCCAAACAATTCATGTCTTGTAATTCTAGATTGTAACAGATGGATGAAAGAGACGGACGGGGCAGGGAACAGTAAAGGAGGCATGTTATGTGGAAATCTGTGGTTAGAGCTGGCCACCAGCCTAACCGGTATCAGACAACAGCTTTTTTGGGGCATCACAGGAAAGGTGAATTGTAAAAGGGACAAAGGTATTGGTTTTGGAGCTTGGTTAGAAGTGCTTCCCGGGTGTAAGGGTCAACGCATGTGAAAACACAGCGGTTCTCGTAGGAGAATCTAACGCCCAAGGGATCAAAGGCAGAAGCATTGACAGAGCAAAGACAGGATCCACCTTGTCATAAGCTACTTGACTCAATAGGCAAGGCAGGATTAAATCATGAAGGGCCATAGAGTTACAGACAAGGACCTTGTATCTGATGCAGTGGAGGGAGGTGAAGGGGCACTGAGAGTCAGGAATACAAGCCAGGAAGACTAGTGTAGTCGCAGTATTTTGAATGACCGTGAGGGGAGCAGCGTTGGAGCAGTTGTATGAGATTCAAGGTGCAAGATGACAAGGGCTTGGACAAGAACTTTGGCAGCCTGTATGGGCGGAAAAGGGCAGAGCTTGGAAATGTTATACGGAGGAAGCAGCAGCTAGATTTAGATTTAGTTTGTTGGTGTCAGTCCAGAATGTTTGACCTGAATGGGGTTACTCCAGACTTACACCAGCGTAACCGAGATCAGGAGCTGGGCTTTTGTGTGACCAGCTCTGAGTAGCTTGTGGGCACCTAAAGCATGTGGTTCTCTGACCCTTCTCAGACACAGCAGTAAATGGGAAGACTGCTATGTCATCTGCAGGGCATCCCATGTGCAGAGCTCCCAGACTCTGGCACGGTGAAGATAATCTGGGAGGAGATGGCTTGTGATGAAATGGAGGTTCAGTTGCTGGCTGTGGTCTGGGTGAGTCTCTTGTGGTGTCTCATGCATCAGATTCCTCATTGGTTTTCAGACAGTGTCCTTGTCCAATGGGATGCTCAGACCCTGCCTCATGCACTGCTCAGACCAGTCTCGCCACATGTGCTTTCCTTGTCTATGCCACTCTGTGCCCTTGAGACCGTTCTGTTTCCCTAGAGGTCACTACCATGATCTCGAGCCAACCTCTCAGAAAGGTCTGATACAATTAACCAGTGGACGAGCTGTGTAGTGTGGCAGCTGACACTGGCTCTGCACCTGATTAGACCCACTCATCAGGGGCTTAGCAGTTGGGTTTGTGGGGGACACATTTGTAGGTGTGGATGGTACAGATGAGACCACAAACCAAGGGACTGGCCCCTTGTGGTTAGTAAGGATCCCATGGTATTTTCACATGACTACGGGTGCTAATCCTGGGGTCCTGGCTAGCTCCCAGTTTGGCTAACTGCACCTAAATTCACTCTGGGGAAGTTATTCCTCCCTTCGCTTTCCTAAAAGTTGTTGCATTACTGGCATAGAATGGCTGCCACGTTCCTCCCCAGACGCAGCTGCATTTCAGTCATCATTGAAATGACATGGGGTGCAGTCTAGTCGCTAGAGCAGACGACTGGGATTGGGAGACCTAAATCCTTGTTCCCAGCTCTGTCACTGACTCACTGTGCAGTCTTGGTCAGGTTACTTCATTTCTTTGTATCTGAGGTTTTTCCCCATTAATCAAATGAGGATAATCTTTAACTAACCCATAGGGGAGCTGTGAAGCGTAGCTGTTAAAGTGCCCTGAGGTCCTCAGGGGGAAGACACTGGATACATGCAGCATAGTCTATAAAGCGCTTTGGGATGGAAGATGCTACAGAAATGTAATGGATTGTTCTTACAGAAGGGGACCGGGTGAATGAAAACCACTTAGGGTTGCCTACATTGTAAGTGAAGGTAAGAATACCCATGCTAGCTTTAATCTAACTAGCCAGGGTAACAATAATATGGCAGCATGGGCTTCAGCATGGGCTAGCAGGTGGAATACAAGCCTGCCAGTGTGCCACCACGTCTACGCTACTGTTAAAAGAAAAGGAGTACTTGTGGCACCTTAGAGACTAACAAATTTATTTGAGCACAGCTTTCGTGAGCTACAGCATGCATCCGATGAAGTGAGCTGTAGCTCACGAAAGCTTATGCTCAAATAAATTTGTTAGTCTCTAAGGTGCCACAAGTACTCCTTTTCTTTTTGCGAATACAGACTAACACGGCTGCTACTCTGAAACCTACGCTACTGTTGTTACTTGTGCTAGCTAGATTAAAGATAGATTGGGTGTGCCTGTTCATGCTATAATCACACCTTCCCATGCAGTGCAAATGTAGCCTTAGATGATCCCTGTGCTGTCCTGGTCTGTGTCACCTTCTAATGTCCCAATTTCCTATGAGGCTTCAAATCTCTCCTGAGTGGCTAAATTCTCCACCCTTCAGAGAGGACAGGCTTTATCCTCGCTGTAATCTAAACAAATAGTCATTACTGATATTGCCAGGGAGGTCACTGCAAGCCCCAAGGCCAAAACAAGGCATGACTCCTCCTCTGGGGTTGTTCCACGCAGGTAGGCGGGCTAGGTGATGCATGGTCGGGTTAAGCTGGCTGCCCACAGGGCAAGCTGCACGTAGCTGAAAGTAGTGCCAGCAGCTGTCTCTGCCTGATCGAAGATGATTAGCGCCTACAGCCAGTTTATTGGCTTATCAGCAGCCTCCCCCTGTTTGTTTTCCCAGAGCGTGTGCACAGGTAGTTTGTACTCTCAGACTAAGAGCACATGTTCTTTCCCTCACCACCTTTTTAACCGTTTCATAACTACCATTGCAACAGGATTGCGGCCCGGCAACTAAAGAGCTGTGCTGGAGATTTATTTATTTTATTTATTTTTGGACCCTTAATACCCAGAAATCCCTGGACAAATCACTACTATCCCACTGTAGTGAGGCCTTATTGGAAATCCTGGGAGGAGGGTAGGCGCAAGCCTAGCGGGAGGGACCACTGGACCTGGGAACCAAATGAAGATGGGGGACAATTAAGGAAAAACAGGGACAAGCTGTGCTGGAGATGCTTGTGTACCAAGTGCTGGGTGCCTGGAGTGTCCTGCACTAAGAGACCGTGTCCTGGGACGTAGGGAGAGGGACAGGTGCCATGTCACGGACTCATGTGACAGGATTGTTCTGTAAGTATGTGCTTTCCAGGGTATACCTGGTATGCAGGTAGGCCTCTTGCTGCTGGAGAGCGTGTTTTTTCTCTGTGAACCTCATGCAACTCGTGGTGAGGGAGGGTCCACAGTCATAGAATCACATAATTGTTGAGCTGGAAGAGACCTTGAGAAGTCATCAAGTGCAGCCCCCTGCACTGTGGCAGGACCAAGTAAACCTTAGACCATGCCTGACAGGTGTTTGTCCAAGCGTTCTTAAAAACCTCCTGTAATGGGGATTCCACAGCCACCCTTGGAAACCTATTTCAGAGTCCAACTATCATTATATTTAGAAAGTTTTTCCTAATATCTAACCTAAATCTCCCTTGCTGTTTCTTGTCCTACCTTCAGTGGATCTGGAGAGCAATTGACTACTGTCCTCTTTATAACAGCCCTTAACATATTTGAAGACTTATCAGCTTCCCCCTCAGTCGTCTTTTCTCAAACATGCCCAATTTTTTTAACCTTTCCTCATAAATGAGGTTTTCTAAACCTTTTATCATTTTTGTTGCCCTCCTCTGAACTCTCTCCAGAACTGGACACAGTACTCCAGCTGAGGCCTCTCTCGTGGTGAGTAGAGCAGGACAATTACCTCCTTTGTCTTACATACAACACTCCTGTGAATACACCCCAGAATATTAGCTTTTTTCGCAACTCCATCACATTGTTGACTCCTATTCGATATGTGATTGACTATTCCCCCAGATCCTTTTTAGCAGTGCTACCACCTAGCCAGTTATTCCTCATTTTGTAGCTGTACATTTGATTTTTTTACCTTCTAAGTGTAGTACTTTGCACTTGTCTTTATTGAATTTCCTCATGTTGATTTTAAACCAATTCTCCAATTTCTCAAGGTCATGTTGAATTATAATCCTGCCCTCCAAAGTGCTTGCAACCCGCTGTCATCTGCAAATTTTATAAGCATACTCTCCACTCCATAATCCAAATTATTAATGAAAATATTGAGTAGTATCAGACCCAGGATTAGCCCCTGTGGGCCCCACTAGATACACCTTCCCAGTTTGATAATAAGCCATTGATAACTACTCTTTGCGTATGGTCTTTCAAGCAGTTGTGCACCCACCTTAGAATAGTATTGTCTAGACCACATTTTCCTAGTTTGCTTATGAGAATGTCATGTGGGACTGTGTCAAAGGCCTTACTAAAATCAAGCTATATCATGACTAGTGCTTCCCACCATCCACTAGGCCAGTAACCCTGTCAAAGAAGGAAATTAGGTTGGTTTGGTATGATTTGTTCTTGACAAATCTGGGCTGGCTATTCCTCATAACCCTATTATTCTTCAGGTGCCTACAAATTGATGGGTTAATAATTTTGTTCCAATATCTTTCCAGGTATCACAGTTAGGTTGACTGGTCTCTAATTCTTCTGGTCTCCTTTATTCCCCCTATGTTTTCCCTTCTCTAGTCCTCTGGGACCTCTCCTGTCCTCCAGTAGTCCTCAAAAACAATTGCTAACTATTCCAAGATTGCTTCAGCTAGTTCCTTAAGTACCCTAGCAAGAATTTCGTCAGGCCCTGCAGACTTGAATACATTTAATTTATCTCAGTATTCTTTAGCCTGCTCTTTCTCTATTTTGGCTTGCATTCCTTTCCCCTTGTTGTTAATATTAATTGTGTTGAGTACCTGGTCACCATTAACCTTTTTAGTGATGCCTATAGCAAAGTAGGAATTGAACAACTCAACCTTCTTGATGTCATCAGTTATTAGCTCTCATTCCCTGCAAAATAGAGCATCTACACTTACTTTACTTCATTGAATGGAGGAGCACGTTTCATGGGATGTATTTGCTGGAGGCAGAGGATGCACTAGACGAGCCCCCTTTTTCAGATGTAGCAGGGACGGTTTTGTCAGCACTTGTACGCGGCAGAGGGGAGGGCTCACTGAAGGGTCTCATTTCCAAGGGCACGTGTGCTGTGTTATTCACTACCTGAGGTTAAACATTTATAAGCCACTCTGTAGTCATCTTTCCCTGATGGATATTGGTTCGAAAGTAGGAATTAACATTCTGCCCAGTTACTCCACAGTGGCTGCTGGCTGGGGAATGAGCCGTTGGTGTTGTCCAAACCATTTCTGTCTGTTACACTAGGCAAACTCAGTGAAACTCCCCTTGTCCGTAGTTTCCCTGCTCAGCTCTGTTTGGAATGTCTCCCCCCTCGCTAATCTGAGCTCCTCTTCCCTCTCCAGATCTTGTTGGTCAGGCAGCAAAGTAGTTGATAGGTTTATAACATCTGGAAGGCACACCCATGCTCCCTTAGGGCACAATGGAGCTGGAGTTGGGGCGATGCTTCATTTTTGGATCCCATGGCTGTGATGCCAGTCACAGAAATGTACTGTTTCCAAACAGCAGAGCCTTCTGCCCCTTTGAGGCCATGTCTAGCTTTCACTAAAGCCCATACTGGCAATAGGCAGTACTTTGCCCAGAATGAAATGGGGGGGAGGGGAGAGGGGAAAGGGCATCAATATCCAGTGAACAAAAAAGAGAGAGGTTGGTTTGGCATCGACAACAGGCTGATGGGTGGGGCAGCAAAACGTGATTTCAGAGCTTTTGCAAATGCACTTTGGAATAGTTCAGTTCTACGCAGTTCGAAGTCCGAAATCAGATCTTCCAGCAGAGAGGGATAGAGGATGCGTGTCTGTGTGTAAAGCCTTCATATTCCCACATTTCAGAAATAACTAGCAAATGTTTCCTTTAAAACCTGAGGAACTGCCAGTGACCCCAAGAGAGCTGGAGTGGGCAGTGAAGGGTTAACTTTTAGGGGCAGGTGGCGGGAGTGGAGCGTGACTCACTCCCCTGAGCATGCCCATACAGCACCAACTGATGGGCTGTCTGTCACGCCCACGCCACGAGTGCTAGGTGAGGACACGCCTGTCTTTGGCACCAGCACTGGGGGCTAAGCGCCCAGAGGGAGGTAAATAAGAGTTCATGCTGGCACGCCTGCCCTGCCCCTTCAGCAATCTGCAGCCCTAGACCTGCATGTTCCTACTGCCTTGTTGATGGTCCTGAGACAACAGACAGTCAGTGCCTTTGGGAAACCTCAGATAGCTAGGTGTGGCAGCTCCAAAGCACCCTGTAAACATCAGCTAACAGAGTGCCACAGCACCCCTGGAAGGGAGGGGTCTTGTTATCTCCCCTTTCGGGTGGGAAAATTCAGGCACAGGGAAGGGCAGAGACTTGGTTGTTGAGGACAGCCAGCACTCTGCAGGATTGGGCCTATCGTGCTAATTATGCCTGAGCCTCAGTAGTCATCTTCCCCCTTTTTCCTGCAACCAGCCAGTGACTATCCTGTGTCTGCAGAATTCTGGTCCCAGCTGTCTGCTCTGTCCCTCTAGGGGAGACAGGAGGGAGGGGGAATCTGAAATTCAGCCAGTGGAAGGGGGCCCAAAAGGCCAATGCAAGAGTGAGTGATTTCAAAAGGGTAAATTTAAAAAATAAATAAAATAAAATAAAATAAAATAAAATAATCAAGGGAATTAGTTAGGGAAGTTGCCTGAACTGAAGAACTCAAGGATCTGAATGTGGAGGAGGTTTGGAATTAATTTGTCAAAAGTGCAGAAATTATCTGGAGCCTGCTTCCCAAGCAAAGGACAAAATTTGTAGGAAAGGATTGCAGACCAAACTGGATGAACAAGCATGTCAAAGAGGTTATTAAGAGAAAGCAGAAGGCCAAGAAGAGATGGATCAGCAAAGAAAGCTACCTCTTGGCTGTCAGGAAGTATGTAAGGAAGAAGTGAGAACTGCCAAAAGCCAAGCAGAGTTGGACCTGGCAAAAAAAATTAAAACCAATAGTAAAAGGTTTGTTAGTCATAAGTGGAAAGAAGAAGTGGGACTGCTGAGCACTGGGGACAGGATGGAGATTAAAGATTCTCTACGTATGCCTCAACACCTAAACAAAAACTTTCCCCCAGGTTTTAATAAGGATAATTAGGAGCTTGGGGGCAGTGGCAAGGTGGCTAATGAGAACAAGGATATGGAAGTAGAAATTACGTGGAAGCCAAACTCAAAAAGCTTAATGGGACCAAAAGAGGGGGCATGGATAATCTCTGTCAAAGAATATTAAAGGAGCTGGTACCTGACATTGCAAGCCCAATAGCAATAATTTTTAAAGACTCTGTAAACGTGGGGGTCATGCCTATACATAATGTAAAAAAGGAAAAAAACATGATCTGGGAAACTATTAGCCCATTAGTTTGACCTCAAAAGGTCTTAGAACAAATTTTGAAAGAGTAATTAAAGACCTAGAAGTAAATGGTAATTGAGATAAAATATAACATGGTTTTACTAAAGGTAGATCATGCCAAACTAGCCTGATCTCTCTTTCTGAGAAAACTGATTTTCCAGACAAAGGAAATGCAGTAGATACAGTTCCACATGAGTTGCATTGCAGAAAATGGGGATTAATACAAGGTTTGAAAAGTGGGTGAGGAACTGGTTAAATAGACTATTACAACAGCTCGTGTTGAAAGGTGAACTGTCGGGCTGGAGGGAAGTTACTAATGGAGTTCCTCAAGAATGGGTCTTGGCACCAGTGTTGTTTAATATTTTCATTAATGACCTTAGCACAAAAAGTGGGACAGTGGATGAGACATAGTTGGGAGGTATTGCCAATATGGAGGAGAACTGGAATATCATATAAAGTTTTGGACGATCTTGAAAACTGGAGTAATAGAAATAGGATGAAATTTAATAGTGCAAAGTGCTAGGTCAGGCACTTAGGGACTAGCAACAAGAATTTTTGCTATAAGCTGGGGATTTATCAGTTGGAATGACAGAGGAGGAGAAAGACATGGTGTATTGGTCGATTACAGGGTGACTATGAGCCGCCAATATGATGCGGCCATGGAAAAGATTTAATGCAATTCTAGGATGCATCAGGCGAGGTATTTCCAGTAGAACTAAGGAAGTGCTATTACCACTGTACAGTGCACTGGTGAGACCTCACCTGAAATAGCGCATGCAATTCCGATCTCCCATGTTTAAGAAAGATGAATTCAAACTGGAATAAGTGCAGTGAAGAGCTACTAGGATGATCAGAGGAATGGAGAACCTACCTTATTAGAGGAGACTTAAGGAGCTTGGCTTTTTTAGACTAATGAAAAGAATGCTAGGGGAGATATGATTGCTCTCTGTAAATACATCAGAGGAATAAACACCAGGGAGGGAGAGGAGTTATTTAAGTGAATGGCCAATGTTGGCATAAAAACAAATGGATATGAACTAACCAAAAACCAGTTTAGCCTTGAAATTAGATGGTCAAACCATCAGAGGAGTGAAATTCTGGAACAGTCTTCCAAGGGGAGTAATAGGGACACAAAACCTAACTTGTTTTAAGATTGATCTTGGTGAATTTATGGGTGTGGGGATGTGTGATATGATGAGATTGTCTACAATGGCATATGGCCCATCCACGACTGCTATTAGCAAATATCTCCAACTGCTGGTGATTGGATACTAGATGGGGAGGGCTCTGAGTTAGTACAGAGAATTATTTCCCAGGTGTCTGGCTGATAGGTCTTGCCCACATGCTCAGGATCTAAATCAGGGGTGGGCAAACTTTTTGGCCTGACGGCCACATCTGAGTATGGAAATTGTATGGCGGGCCATGAATGCTCACAAAATTGGGGGTTGGGGTGTGGGCGGGGGTGAGGGCTCCATCTGGGGTTGCAGGCTCTGGGGTGGGGCCAGAAATGAGGAGTTCAGGGTGGGGGAGGGGGTTAGAGTGTGGGGGGGGGTGCAGGGTGAGGGCTCCAGCTGGGTGCGGGGGCTGGGGGAACAGGAGGGTGCTCTGGTCTAGGACTGAGGGGTTTGGAGGGTGGGGTGCGGGAGGAGATCAGGGGTGCAGGCTCCAGGCAGTGCTTATCTCAAGCAGCTCCCGGAAGCAGCAGCACGTCCCCTCTCCAGCTCCTACGCAGAGGTGCAGCACCAGCCAGGTGGCTCTGCGTACTGTCCCGTCCACAGGCGCCACCCCTGCAGCTGGGGAGTGGACATGCTGCTGCTTCCAGGAACTGTGAGGAGCGGGACAAGCCCCCAACATTGCTCCCCAGTTGCAGCGGGGGAAACCCAGACCCTGCTGTTCGGCAGGAGCTTGAGGACCGGATTAAAATGGCTGACGGGCCAGACGCGGCCAGTGGGCTGTAGTTTGCCCACCCCGATCTAACTGATGGCCATTTTGGTGTCAGGAAAGGATTTTCTCCCAGATCACACTGGCAGAGCCCCAAGCAGGTTTTCGCCTTCCTCTGCAGCATGAGGCACGGTCACTTGCTGGTTTGAACTAGAGTAAATAGTGGGTTCTCTGTAACTTCAAGTCTTTAAATCAAGGTCTGAGGACTTCAGTAACTGAGACAGAGGTTATGGGCCTATTACAGGAGTGGGTGGGTGAGGTTTTGTGGCCTGTGATGTGCAGGAAGTTAGACTACATCAGTTGTTTTCAATCTTGTTTCATTTGCAGACCCCTAAAAAATTTCGAATGGAGGTCTGGACCCCTTTGGAAATCTCAGACATAGTCTGCGGACCCCCAGGAGTCTGCCTACCACAGATTGAAAACCACTGGACTAGCTGATCTCAATGGTCTCATCTCACCTTAAAGTCTTTGAGAAAATCCAAGCCAAAGCTGAGTTCCCTTTCAAAAGGGCACCATTTTGATGGGCACGTGGGCCTGAAAATTTGGTATCAATTGGCTGGAGCTCTCTTCCTGACTGCCTCTGTGCAACAAATGAGGTCACAGGTGCTTCCTGGCTTCCCCTACATGCTAGTCTTGCCCAGGCAAGGCAGGCACAGGAGGATCAGCAGCTGTGACAGATTCAGAGCTAGGGCGGAGCAAAGGGAACTCTTGTCTCAGAGTAGAGTCCTGGGGAAAGAAGCTGGGGGAGGCCTGGACCTGGCAGCGGAGTTGGGATTTCAGGGGCACACAGGGAACTTGTGACATGGCCAAAAGGTGACCCCAAAGGAAAATGGGTATAAATAACCCACGGGGATGGACAAATTCTGGTGCCGTCCTGAGCCTCTGCAGCAAGTGGTTTCCTTGTGGGCGGGGGTCCCCTGAGCATCAAGTGAAATTCAGCACAAAGTCCACCTCAATTGTCACGGGGCGGATTCTATTTCAGACTCTCCCCGTGTCTTTCTCTCATTCATTACTAACCTCCCTTGGCCCTTTCTCTGCTCCATTTTACCCTCAGGTGCTCTTGGCATGAGGGCTGGAGCACAGGTCCCGCTTGTCCTCCCAATGTATTTGGGAAGGTCTGTGGGGAGCAGTGAATTTTCAGGTGTCTTCCCCCCAGAGGTGGGGAGTCAGTCAACAGCTCTGGGATTCCCACTGGCTCTCGTCCTGGCTTTCTTTCCTGGACTTGAGCCTGTTCTCTGCTGGAGATGGGAGCCACACGGCATGAGAGAGCCTGGCCTGGAGGGTTTTCAGCCCTGGATGACGAGCTTGGGGGAACCAAAGGCAGGCAACTGAGAGCCGTGAGGTCCCTTGGAAAGGTCAGGCAGCCACATCACAGGGGCACTGCAGGATTCTCATCAGAGCACGTAGCCCACAAGCTCGGCAGATGTTTCCCAGCAAGGGGCCTGCCCAGTCCTGTGGTCTCAGAGGCCAGTGCCACGTCTCCCAAATAGCTGGCTCTGAGAGAGTGCTCTGCATGAGAACCCCACACTGTGGCTCTCGCCACCACACTCCAAAATATCGCTGTGGGAACCAGCCCCTGCATCTCTCAGCGCGATGGGGAAATGGGCCAAAGGAGAGGTAGGACCAGACACTGATAAGGACCCCAGAGACGGGAGGGGGAGTCGGAGTCTGGGCCTTGGGGTTTCTCCTCAGAGCCTCAAGCTTGTGACGAGTATGAACAGGCTGATGGGGAGGGAGACAGGCAGAGAACTGGGTGGGGCGAATGAAGGAAGGGGTGTGTATGGGTGGGGTGGGAGGGAGGAGACGGGTATTGGAGGGGGCATGGGAGACAGGTGTGGGGGGATGGGTGAGAGGTGGGGGTGGTGTGTCCACTGCACAAACCTGCAGCTGGTTTGCTTGCCCTCAGACACCGAGCACTGCACAATGCATTGGTGGGATGGGGGTGCATGTCCCAAATTCAGTACCTCAGTTGTGGCTGTAAAGTCTGCCCCTGTAATAGCAAGTGCAGAAGGCTCCTTGGATGTGCCCATGTCCTGTTTGTGTGTCTCAGGCCTCTCGCAGGGAGAAAGTTTAAAGATGTGGAGATTTTAGGCAATGTCCCGTTCTCCACCCCTTGTTACCCAGTCCCTACAGTAGAGGCCCCAGGCCAGGTTTGGGGCACAAACGTCTGGAGAGTGGGAATCTGCCCCCTCCCCATCTCCTCTGCTGTTTCCAGTTAAACCCTTTGAATGAAAGGATGTGACGACAAAACTTCTTGCCCAGGAATTGGTATCAGGGCTTCTCTTCCCTGCCCTGCTATTTAGTGTTTGACTCTGTCTTCAGGTCCTTCCTGAGAACCAGAGCCGGGCCGGGGCCAAGACCTCCATGCTCCAAGCTGGGGGACGTGACGGCTCCAGGTCAGAACTTGGTTCTTCAGGCCCTTCCCTGTTCTTCCACAAAGCCTTGAAAAGCAGCCGTCCCCCTCCATGGGTATGTGACTGAGCTTGTGCTCAGCCCCGGCATAGCACCTACAATCTCAGGGCAGGGACTGCGCCGCCATCTCTGCAAAGCATCCCGCAGTCCGTAAGTGACAGTGACATCTCCAACTGTCAATTTGGGATCCATTCTGGTACAAGACCAGCTGTGTTGTATCTCCTCAGCCCCTGGTTGTCCCGCTCCAGGGGCTGTACAGGAGGCAGCGATCTTGGGCAAGTGCTTCTTTATCAGCCTGAGGCTTTGAGCTACACCCCAAGCACTAACATTGTCACCACTACAGGCAGTGCTCTAAGGGAACGTTGTCTTCCGTGACTTCCAGTTAGAGAATTGGGTTCGCCGGGGAGGGCCCTGACCCGCTGCTCTCTCCTTTCTGGGCTGCGTTCCCACGCTAATCCTGCTTGGCCGTTAGATTCATGCATCCTATTAGGGCTCTAGGTAATGGGACAGTGTTGAGGAGAGGGTTGTTTTACGAAATCAGGGAGGCTCCCACAGCTTTAGTTGTCCATCTCTCCTGGCTCTGTTGTGCCAAGAAGCCTTAGTTTCCATGATATGCCTTGATCAGGGATGCAGAGTGCATGCCAGGCAGTGATGAATTCCCCCCCCCCCCCCACCTCCTCTTTCTTCCCAATTTTTCAGTGCCGTAGTTTCCCTGAAACGCTGTGCTCTGTCCCAGGATTTCCTAACTCCCTGGGTGGGAAAGCACTAATCTTTTCGAAATGGGAATGAAATCTCCTGTAGCCTGGCTGAATTATGTGGCCTGGGCAGAGGAACCCCTCTGTCCAATGTAAATAATCTTGGCCTGCCGCGTGCTCTGATAAATAGGGTCACTGTTTCCTGGGGCTGTCCTTCTGCATCAGCTGTTTAAGAGGAGGCCAGCTTTGGTTGTGGATGGTGCAGAGGAGCAGCTGGAGGCTTGAATGGCTTTCAAATGTTAGGCTGACTTCCTGTGTTCCTTTTCCCCTCCAAGCTCTGACCCTCTACTGAATACTCTCCCCGTCCCTACTCTATCTCACAGCACCTTTCGCCACCCCCCTCTTTTTCTCTCTTCCGTCAGTCACACTATCTCATCAACAAAGGGCTTTGGAGTCCGAATGCCTAAGTTCTATTCCCAACTATGCCTCCAACTTTCTGTATGATTTAGGGCTAGTAACTTCACCTCTCTGAGCCCTGTAAAATGGGGGTAAACTCTGCACCTCCTTCCCAGGAAGGATGTGAGCCGTAATTCATTACTGTCTGGGAGATGCCTTGATCTCCTTGGATGGAAAGTGCTAAAGATGTGCAAGTTATGACCACTTCTTTCTTTTCTCTCCCGCATCTGCTAGCCAGTCCTCTGTTAGTACCTCTTGGCTCCTCTCCCGTGTGGTACCCTGGTTAGAAGCTATCTGGCACTCTGGAATGAAGAACTAATTTGAGGAATTCTCCTCTGTGCTGAGAGTTAAGTCTCAGGAATTCTGCCTTACAGATGTTGACAGCTGCATCCCTGGGGGCGGTGGGAGGGGGGAGGAGGGAGGGGAGAGAAGCGTACCTCATCACAGCGCTGCTTTTCAGTCCAGGTGTCTCCAGGCCACTTTCCCTTGATGATGCTTCGGTAATGGAATTTCAGGGGGCAGGGGGCTGTTTGAACTGTGATTGCTGCTAACCTTCACAAGCAAGTCCACTAGGGCCTCTAGGATCCTCCTGCTTGTGTCGGTGGAGGGAGAGGTACTGCAGTGCTCTGTGAGGAAGGGGCAGTGGCTTTCAGTGTGTTGGATGGGCTGTCACATCTGCTTATGCTGCTGCTTCATGGATCCAGGATTGAATGGGACCCCTTCTGGGCTGCTGTTTGAAGAGCGTGGGGGGCTCTGTTGATATCTCAGTGCATCTGGCTTGGCTGAGAGGAAATTGTTTTCGGTAGAGAGTTTGTTGAAAAGTTTGAGGCTGAGGTAAAAAGAGAGTATAATTCTTTTTTCTTCTTTCTGGGGGTGTTCTCTCTCTCTCTCACTTCGTCACAGCTCTATCTGCTGTCTCATTCATACCTGGAAGAGGCTCCCATTTAACTTACACCAAATCCTCCAGCCATTTTAAAAACAAGAAATAAAACCTCCTGACTCACCTATTCTGCTAAATGTTTGAAGTAGAGTCACCGTGCTGTATCTACCTGCACGTTATCTGTCCCTGTAGCTCTGTCCTAGCCTCGCTTGGGCCTTTCGAGAGTGAGCCCCTTATTATGTCTTGCTGAGCGTGCATGCGACCAATCATCGTGTGTTCTCAGTACTCTTAAAGACCCCATCTTTTTAGCAGGCATTTCCCCTTCAGGAAATCCCCTTCCAGTGTCAGGCACCAGCTGAAGTGGATGGATATAAACTCCTATAAAGTGGAACTGACCAGCCTCGTTCCTCTGCCCAAACTGCCTACAGGGCAAAAAGTAAGCAAACACTATACATGGTGCAAAGTAAATGATTGATTGGGCATTTCTTTGGGACCATCTGTGCTGATTGTTACATTGTTTAACTCATTTAAGATGTTGGTTTTGGTTTATTTAAAAAAAAAAAAAGTAAGGGAATTTTTATTTATTATATCTATCATTTTTATTTTGACCATGCGCTTTTAAAATCCCCAACAGCCTTTCCTTTTCCCCTTCCCCCCCATTGTAGGAACAATTCCAGAACATTAAGCTAGACAGCATGAGGGCTATTTGTTGCAGAAGCTTGCTGCTTTCCTGGCTTCTTCTGCGCCATTAAAGAGCAATTTGCTTTGAGAGTGACTCTGTAAAACTGGCATCATGGGGTTCCATGTTTTGTCTCTGTGACTCAGATCACATATGGCCAGTTCAAAAGTAAAACATTATTATCATTATTATTATTATTTATTATTTTATTTTAACTGGCAGTCCTGCAAACTCAGCCTGGAATCTGAGAGTCAAGCTGGACTCTTTTCTTCTCATGCATCATCACCAATAAAAAAAAGTCCCATGCCAAGTGATGCCCTCAGTGAATCTTGTGCAATCTGATAGCCTTCAATGGCGGGGCACAGATGTAGTGGATGGGAATTTAGTAAGTAGCTCTTGTGATGATGCACAAGTACGAACTGAACCCTTAGCTATGCTGGCTCTGCAGGGGTAATGGCGGGGGGGAGGAAAGTAAAAACTTATTTTTGTTCTTTATATCAGCAGTTCTATCCCCAGGGAGCAGGTCCGTTGAGTAAGGAGATGTCATGCATATGTAGACACTCTTCAGCATAGAACTGTGCATTGTTTTCCTAGTGCTTTGAAGATGAAAAATCCCTAGAATAGCTAATTATTCGGATTCCATCTAGACCTCTCCAGTCTCTTCTCCGCTGTGGGGACTAGTTACGCTAGTCAGAGTCCTCTACAAACAGTGACTTGAAGACCATTTTGCATTAATTAACCTATTTACAAAACATTTTAAACTGCAAGAATTAACAGAAAGAAAACTGCAATTACTTGGTTTCCTTTTCATTATAATTTGCATAAGTAAATGAGTCCCTCTCCCATTCTACTCTCTTATTCCCCTAGTGAGGGTCATCTTTCCTGCCATACAGCACATCTTTATTTCGTATGGCATCTTCCATACAAATTTTACAGAGAAGCTGGGAGAGGGAGAAAAAGAAAGATCGTAAGAGATGGAGAGTCATCAGGAAGAAGAAATACAGGGAGGCTGGCACAGATGTCAGGAATTTCAAGGGAGGAGGTGCTCTCTCCAGCAATGCGTGATTGACCCAGCAAATTCTATCCATGCTTTGGCTAATTATTCCACTCTAAATTGAGTGTGGCTGTTTTAGGGCCCAAATTTCCCATATGGATCAAAACAGAAACTCAGTGAAATCTAAAACACTGGCATGGGCTTGGATATATGGCCACTTTGAAAGGGAAATGGACCGTTAGGGAAGTGGCATGGTGCAGCGAGTGACCCAAGCTGACACCCAATTGCAAGGGAACGCAATGGGCAAAAATTGGTCTAGAAATGATTGATTCTCCTCACACACATATACACGCACACCTTTAACCATCTTGTCCTCTTCCTTTCATTCTTATTTAGCACATAAATTCCAGAGATTTCAATGTTTTCAAACCCCCAGATGAGAATAAAATACCCCGTGTAGGAGGAAAGAATTAATTTGAATTCATCACTGGCGAGAGTTGAGGGCTTAATTCATCAACTGTGTGATGAAGGGCAGGGGTCCTCTTCCTTTATATAGTTCTCCACACGCCAGATTCTCCATGGGGCTGGGATAGATTAAGGGAATGTGGGAGACAATATAGTTCTACGTTCACAACCTGTGACCTCAGCCTCGACCCTAGTAGTAAAATGCCAACCATCTGGTCCGTGGGCCATTCCTTGGCAGCGAGGAGTGGATAAGAAGCTCAGGGGCGGAAGCAAAACACCCTAGCTCGGCACTTTCCAGGCAGCTGACTCTATAAATGGAGCATTCCCAGAGGGGAACTGCACAGAGGCGCCATCCCGTTGGGTGAAAGCGACAGGATAGATTCTGCTGCTCCCGCTCTATGTAACGGGAGATTGAGGGGCTGCGAAGATGCTGGAGATAGGGTGTGTTGAGCAATGGTGGCAGAGGGAATGGAGGAAGAAAGGACTGCGGGGCTAGAGCCAGGTTGTGTACGCGCAGGTCAATGCAGAAGAAGCTGGAGTGAAAGGAGAAGACAAAGGGATGGGTCAGGCGCTGGCTTGCTCGCAGGGAGGTCAGTACCGATGGGTTGAGGGACACGCAAGCTCTGTCCTGTCCACACACAGGATGCTCTAGAAAGGGCTGCTGGATGTGCTCCTCTGCACAAACAGGAGCCAGGAGCATGGGGCAGGGTGGCCAACCCAGAGCCAGAGTTGGGGCCCAGGAAACCCCTGGCCAAGGGGGAAGGCGGAACCCAATTTGTAGGAGAGTCTCAAATTTCTCACAGGACCATGGGGTCTGCCACAGTCTGAGAGTATGAGGGGATTTGGGGGCTTATATCCATCCCTTCCTGCAGCCACGGATGGTCCATAGGGAGCGACTAGAGAGAGAAATTAAGCATTGTCCTGCAGGCACAGGTAGGCTGCTATGAAAAAAAATTGAGGGTCTGGATCAGGCAGTGACCAGAGTGGGGCCTGTAGGGCAAGCTCAGCATGTGATTGCTCTGCTTTGGTCAACTGAAAAGGTAAAAATTCAGCCTAGCTTCTCAGTGTTCTCTCTAGGATACAGGCTAGGCAGGGACTGTGGTGTCTCTGAGGAACCCTGACAAGGTGGGATATTTCCTCAGGCTACTAGCGGGTTCTTTTAATTCTTCAGACCAGTCATTGACCTCTTTTTATATCCCTCTGTCTAACCACGCTTGCTGTATCATCGATCTGGCTGTGCAAAGGCGGCAGGGTTAACAAGTGGGTCAGGCAGCATGTGTACAAAACATTAGCTGCACCCCAGCTGTGGACATGTTCTCCCACAGACCTGAGTTTTCCCAGTTTCTCATCAGAGGGCTGTGATCCCTGTCTCAGCTGATGCTTTGTTAGGTCCTCTCTCCTGCTCCAGTGGGACAAGGTCTCCCATGCAGCCTGCATTTATCATGCAATGTGTAGTGGTTATGGGAGTTCTACACTGACTGTCTACTCTTCTCTCTACAGAGCTCCTGGGATCAGCCAAGCGACTGAATGTGAATTACCAGGACGCGGACGGGTGAGTGTTTCCCGAACCTTCACATTCAGTCTCAGTAATACGTTGGCATGAGCCGGTGGTGCCTCTGGACCGCTAGCATCCCTGGCTGTACTTGGCTGCTGGTTTAGGGTTGATTTAACAGTAACAGGACAGTTGATGGGTTTGATGTAGTGTGTCCTCTTGCATTACTGACCAGAAATGCCCATTCTATGTATTCTCCAGCTTGTTAAAACCTCCTCCCTGCTTTGGACAACCTTCCAGGACCAGAGGTGGGCACAGTATGGTGCCTGCCTGGAGCAGAGCACTTGGGGTTAAAGCCACTCATGGAGCCTGGCAGAACTGGCACCGCAGCCCATCAGGAAGAGTATTAATTCCCAGTGCTGTGCCTATTCCCTTTTCTCCTTGTCTGCGTTGTATAGGCTCCCTTGGAAATTACTCTCTAGCCTGACCCTTTATTTATATTCCACCCCCTCTCCAAAATCTCTTAAAAGACCAGCTGAGATTGCTAAACCACAACATACCTGCCTATCTCACCACTTACGAAATCCAAGTACTTCTCAAAAATGATACTGAGTTAAGAAAACCACAAATGTTACACTGTCAATATAATGAACACGCTATTCTTATCAAGTGTAAAGATATTTCATCCCCACCTTAATTCTGACTCATAGATTGGTGGCATTTTTTTATATATTATATTTGTTACTTTATTTCAGTACCTACAGGTTTTCTTTTAAGGGACTCTGTTAAATGGGAAACATTGTCAGTTAGAATGTTTATTGATTGACCACTAGGATTTTTTGGTAAAGTACTTAGGATGGCTGTTTCTTGAGAACGATATAGATGAATAGGAAAAGTGTAACAAGAAATGATAAGTTATTGATTTTTTGGTAAAGATGTATGCGAGGCTGATCAATCTGTGTCAGACCCATTATGAATGTACAGAGGAATGTTCCCTTTTCCAGAAGGGTTTTGTGTGATTGTTTTCAAATTGCTGATGAAAGAATCATATTTCTTTTGGGTCAGAGAGAAGGTGGAGATGGTATGATGAGTCGTGCATTGTATCAGACTTGATAAGAAGAGTGTGTGTGTGTTCTGCTAGGAGAGCAATGTAAGGTTTATTACATCCTTAACTATACACTTCCTTGTTTGGGGTTTTTAAATGTTGGGGGAAGTGAGGGTTTATTTAGCAACCTTAAGCTGGTTTTTGAAACAAAGTTGCATTGACTTTGGAATTTCCCAGGCTTTTGAGTTTTGTCTTCCTCCTTCCCTTCCTTCCTTCCTTTTAAATGGAGACAAAGGTTTCGATTTGGACATCAGTGAGAAGGACCAATCACTCGATTGTTAAGCAGTGAACAGGGAAGTTCCAGTGGGGGCCTGCTGTGGTCAGGATACACCTGCAGAGATGTGCCCATTTACTAGGTCGCTAAGTTAGCCCTACATGGCGTGGCCTGTCTGGACTCTGATTACAAGTGAAAATTGCTTAGAGCTCAGCAAATGTGAGTGTCCAAGCTGGGACTAGAATGCATTTCTTTGGAGTCCACAGCTAGCGTCTCCTAGCCAAGTCGTCAAACCACTGTGGTCCTGGGTCTCAGGGCAGGCTGCTCTCTCTGGGCCCTGTTCCCTCTGAGACATTCCTACGGATAACGAGAACGTGCAGTGACCCGAGGGGTTATTTCAGAATGTTAGGGGATCTAACCCCTCCTGTACCTGGCATGAGCCAGCCACTACAGTTATGTCTACACAGCCCGTGACAGTGAGCCTCTCAGCCCGGGTCAACAGATTCAGGCAGTGGGGCTCACACTAATAGTGTGCAGACAGTGCTTTGAAGTTTTTGCTCAGGCTCTGGAGCCTTGGGATGGTGAGCTGCTGAGCATGAGCTTGAGCCGCAACTTCAAAGCGCTGTCTGCACAGTTCTGTTGAGAGCTAGCATGAACCGGGCTGGGAGGCTTGCTGTTGCGGGCTGTGTAGATGTACCACATGTGGCTGGGGTGAGGAAGGAGCTTCCCCATGGGCAGGTTACCCCAGAGTTTTTTGCCCCTTCATCTGAAGCAGCTGCTGCTGTGATCGTGGACTAGCGGGGCTCCTGGGCTGACCTGCTGTGGGATAGCGCCGGGATGGGATGCACACAAGCTCCTGCGGTGCATGGGGCCGCCCCAAGTGAGCTCGCCCACTCTTTGAACGTGGCAGGGGAAAGTTTCGTGCCAGCCCCAGAGCGTGAAGGGAGCAAAGCCTGACTGAGCTCTGAATTCCCATGCTGCTCCCTGTGGGCGCTGAGCCTCCCTTGGTCAGACGCAGCCCTTCATGTGAATGAAGCAGCCCGGAGCAGGGGGAGTGCAGGGGAAGGAGGGAGCGCTCTAGACAAACAGGCCTCTTTCACAGCCCTGGAACACAGGGCTCATTCATTCTAGCTGGCCTCACGCACTCTGCCATGGGCTTCTGACAGGGGGAGAGCCATCCATGCTGGCAGTGAGACTGCAACAGTCAGGGCCAGAGCAGGAGGAGGGGTTAGGCCAGGAGGGGAGTGTGACACACACACACAATGCCTGAGAATCGCCTGGAAAACCTGTCCCGTGGCCAAACCCCTCAAGTGCTGGGTTTTCTGCCTGCTTGTCCTGCTGCTGCCCAGAGAGCAGAGCAGGCCCCAGGTGGACTCTTCTAATTGCCCCAGCCTTGCTTGTTCCCTCCCTCCCTCCACCTGTAGAGGGCAGAGTAAGGGTAAGGGGCGCTCCCACAATAAGATGACGACAGCATGTACTGCACATAGACCTCTTCCTTCACAGATCCCTTGAAAAGGGCTGTGAACCCTTGGGATGCAAGGAGCTGATTTCTCCCCATTTTGCTGCCAGGAAAACTGAGACTCAGAGAGGCAACTTGCCCAAGGCTCAGTGTCAGGGCCAACTGGAAACCAACAGCGTTTGAGCACAGCAGCAGGACCCCTGCCAGTGCGCTACGCAGCGGGGGTGCTCTGGCTGAGAATGCCTCAGAGACAGGGATTTGGAAGCAGGTGCTTCCCAGGGTGGGGGATTGCTAGGAGTTTAGTGAGAGCGGGACCAGGTCAGGCTGGTCACACTGGAGAGCTGTAAATAGAAACAGATGAGGAGGGTAGAGAGAGAAAGCACTGCTTGGATTGCTTTGGACTGGGAGAGCTTTTCCAGCAGAAAATGTGAGGGGGGCAGGATATAGTTTGATATATAGGATCAGATCAGTCTTCTCTAACTCAAGGCATTTGGCAGAGGGTGTTCTGGCCTTGTGGAGAAGCTGCATCTCCTCTCAGGAGCTGTGTGCTATGGGTCTTGGTCTAAACTGTCCACAGACAGCAGCAGGAGAGGTGGTGGAGTAAGAGAGCAAGGCCTGGCTGGTATCACCAACCATGTATCGAGTGTGCCAGGTCTCAGCATGTCTCCCTCAAATGTCTGGGGCCAGCTTGCTTTGGGGTCTCATGGGACAACCACTAGGTCTACAGGAGCCAGTGTGAGATGATTGTGGGGGGAAGAGTCCTGACAGCTATGTCGTGCCAAACTCCTCCGTGGCAGAGCCCTGCTGAACTCAATGGCTTTACACCAGCGACCTGGTGTATGTAATGAGTGGAGACTGGCAGAGAACTGGGGTTTGCCCCTGTTCTAGCAGCCATATGGCCAGGAACTGTGGGAATGCCTGAGCTGTGGAGCAGCCTACACTGAGACCAGCCTCCTGGAACTGGAAAATGCAGGGGCAGTGGGTAATCAGCTCTAGATGCTTTTGATTTGGAGAGGAGAGAAATGGCCACCTTTGTCCCCATGCAGGGCCGGGCTTTGAGTGCATGGATCCATGGAGTTGGCTGCTTCTGAGACCCTTGTCTTTTGCTGTTCTCAGGTTCTCAGCACTGCACCATGCAGCCCTGGGTGGGAGCCTGGAGCTCATCTCCCTGCTGCTGGAGGCACAGGCCACTGTCGACATAAAGGACAGCAATGGTAAGCAGCTGGCTCACCTCAAACCGGGGCCCTACCCACCCTCCCTGCTGTTTCCCCTTACATCCAGGAGGGGACAGTGTCTCCGCCAGCCTACCACTTCCCCCTCACTCCAAGTGACTGGGGAGAACCCGTCTGCATGTGTAAGGTGGAGGTGCCCTCTGCCTGCCCCCATCCTGAGGGAGCAATGCATCTGGGAACCCTCCCATGGGGCAAGGCGCCCGCAGCAGGCCCTGCTTTGACCTTTCTTTTGCTGTAGTGAGTGTGGTTGGGAGAAGGCAGCCATTGAGTCGTCTCCAGCTCATCACCCCAGGGAGCTCCATTCACTTTGAGCTGGGGAGCTGATCTGGAGCCTCAGAAGGGGTCAGCATGGTGCTCGTTCTTCAGGCACTCCCATGGGGAGCTCAGCTTCAGGAGGCCTAGTTCTTGCTAGCTGCCACCCTGGGGCTCCTACATCGCTAGTGTCGATGTCGTGCTGCGAGCCGGCCCCTCTCAGCCTCCTCCTGACCTTGCTTCCCCGCAGGGATGCGCCCGCTGCACTACGCTGCCTGGCAGGGGAGGGTGGAGCCGGTCCACCTGCTGCTGCGGGCAGCCGCCTCGGTCAACATGGCGTCACTGGATGGGCAGATCCCGCTGCATCTGTCTGCACAGTACGGGCACTATGAGGTGGTGAGTAAGGGAGCCTGGGGAGAGAGGTGACAGAGGCTGTGGGAGCCCAGGTTCCCTCAGAGGCACGTGTGCCCGGTCCCAAATCTTCTGGTGCCCCTCACCCAGATTTCCATGGGACTATGCCTTGTGCCAGCTGGTTGGCAGTGTGGTGACATCGGGTCACTTAGCGGTGATATAGCATTGGGCTGCCTCTAGGCTTCGACCTGTGATCCTCTTGCCCCACAAGATACCCAGACTCCGCTCCTGGCATGACTGCTTCCTCCTGGCTTGTGCGGGAGGGACAATCTCTTTGGAGAGGCCCTCGCACCACTTTCCCACAAACTGCCTCTGCCTAGCCTAACCCTGGAGGGGGCTCAGCCCAGCAGTCCTGCCTGGGAGGGGAGATGCAGCCAGGGGGCTGTGGAAATGGGGAAAGGGAGCAGGCCGTTCAGAAGGGGACAGGGTGCTCTTTGACACGGGCACCGGAGAGCACGCCTTAGGCTGCTGTCCCAGCAGGGCCTGTCCAAGGGAGGGGTGGAGGTAGGAGCCGTAGGGAGAGGGGAACAGTTGAATGGGGGTGTCAGGAGGCTGCTTGCTGGATGGGGCATGATCGCCAGCCTTCCTGCATTGCTCCCCTTACATGTCCGTTACTCCTCTGCAGTCAGAAATGCTGCTCCAGCACCAGTCCAATCCGTGTCTCATCAATAAGGCGAAGAAAACCCCCCTGGACCTGGCCTGTGAGTTTGGCCGGCTTAAGGTAAAGGACACAGCTTGCCTGCAAACTGTGCAGAGCCGCTGTTACACCATCCCAGTCCAGTAGTTCCTGACTGAGGCATTGTATTAGGGCCCATCTCTCTTCCCCTTCACAATAACAATACTACAAGGAACTGGCCAATGCAACACTGCCCTCCGCTGGACTCCTCGGTGCATGTCCTAGCCCAGGGATCTCAAACTCAAATCACCACGAGGGCCACATGAGGACTAGTACATTGGCCCGAGGGCCGCATCACTGAAACCTTTTCATATAAAGGGACAAAAGCCCCATCCCCCCACCCCACCCCCGCTGCCCCTGGCCCTGCCCCCACTCCACTCCTTCCATGAGGTCCCGCCTCTTCCCACTCCTTCCCCGCCCCCATTTCAACCCCTTCTCCAAAATCCCCACCCCAACTCCACCCCGTCCCTGACTCTATTCCAACCCCTTCCCCAAATCCCCACCCATGCCCTGCCTCTTCTCCGCTTCCTCCCCTGAGCATGTGGCCCCCTGCTCCTCCCCCCTCCCTCCTGGAAAGCGCTAAGCGCCGCCAAACAGCTGTTTGGCAGTGGGAAGCGCCTGGAGGTAGGCAGAGGAGCGGGGATGCAGTGTGCTGGGGGGGAGGGGGGTTTGAGGGGAGCTTGGCGGCTGCAGGAAATAACTCTGGTGGGGAGGGGGGACCTTAAAGCTTGGTAGGCCGTGTGTTTGAGACCCCTGTCCTAGGCCCTGTGGTGCTAGCCACTGATGGAGGTTCTCCCTTAGCATCATGTGTTGGGGCAGAAAAATCTAGGTTCTCTCCCTGCTGTGGCTGTGAAGCTCAGTATGACGGCCAGCGCTTTGTCCTTTGATAGCTCCTTCCACCCCAAGGGGTTTTACAAACAGCATGTCCACCCCTGTGCTGAGGGAGGAGAGTATCATTAGCTCCGTTTTACCCATGGGGAAAACGGAGCTACAGAGAGGGGCCAGTGGCAGCGCCCGGATAGAACCCGAGTCCTCTGCTCCAAGCATGGGATGCTGCTCCCCAACCCCCATCTTTCCGCTGCTCCCATTTAAGTCCAGGCTGGTGGCGACCAGACGGGCTGAGCCTTCCTAATCTCCACAGGCGCTGAGAGGGCAGGCTCAGCACAGCTGTGTTTGCAGGCCTGAGATTCCAACCTGGCCAGGCTCGAGGGATTCCTGTCTCGGCTGCTCGGGACAGGTGCACGGGTCGCTCTGCATTGCTGGGGCGGGAAAGCTCCCACCACCCTGTGGGAGCTCAGCAAGCCTACAGAAACGCACCCCTGCCATTCGCTGCTGTAAGGGGGCCGGCCAGTCGGACAGCACTGAAAGCATGCAGCCAGCTCAATGGAGCAGCCACGGACTGTTTTGCTCTCACCAAGGGGGCGGCAGGGGGCCGTTTTCGTTTCTGTCATTATAAATAGTGCTGTAAAAACAGCCCCGCTCCAGGCATCTGGGCTGCCCCAAGATACCAGTAATTCCCCTTCTGTGTGGGTGTCTCCGGCAGGCCAGGCCAGGGCACACCTGGGCCTTGGAATCCCAGCTCTGAAAGGGGTATCAGGAAAGCAATTCCTTACTGCGATGACTGCTAGGGGCTTCAGGGATAGCTGGGCTCTGCCCTTCTCTGGTCCCCCCCGCTGAGGCTCTCTAAGCATTGGCCATGCACGTGGGGCTGGATCTGGGAGGGGCAGTCCAGGAAGTCTCTTCCTGTCCTTTGGAATGGGGTCAGCTTAGCCATCCACCTGCTGCTGCAAGGCTCCTGGGGAGAGTGGCGGGGGACATGTTCATGTGCTCTCCTTCCCATGTGCTCCCCATCGTTCACCCGTCTCTCGCCCACCCTAGGTTGCCCAATTGCTGCTGAACAGCCACATGTGTGTTGCGCTCCTGGAGGGTCAGTCCAAAGACACTAGTGACCCCAATTACACCACCCCTCTGCACCTGGCAGCCAAGAACGGGCACAAGGAGATAATCAGGTAACGGACAGCACTCTAGCCACTGGCCTCGCCCTGCCCCAAACCTGCCAGCCATGAGTTTCCTAACCTGCACAAGCCCGTAGCAGCGTCCACTGCTGATGCACCGTGCCAGACTCCCCTCCTGTCGCTCGATTCCCCAGAGATCCCTATATCCTGCCCTTTGCTTGCCCCAGTCCTAGCCTTGAAGCTTTTTCCATGGGGCTTTGGGCTTTCTACCCCAGACCCCCCTGTCCTACTCCAGACCCCCCTGTCCATCACTGGTCCCACAGGCTCCCTCCAGTTCTCACCCTATGCAGTTGGAATTGACATTTGGCTTTGGTATCCAGCGAACCCAAATCACCTCATGATTTTACCCTGGTTGAGACAGAGATTTGCCCTGCCCCACCCCAAGCCCTGACTCTGCCTGCTGTCCAGCTGCCTTGCCTCACTGCCCACCCTGTCCTCCTGGCTCATAGTGCCCACTTCCTCCTTCTAAACCACCACGGCTTATTCCCCCCCCCACCCGCCCCCAGGCAGCTGCTGAAAGCTGGGATTGAGATCAACAGGCAGACAAAGACGGGCACAGCCCTGCACGAGGCAGCGCTCTATGGCAAGACGGAGGTGGTGCGCCTGCTGCTGGAGGTGAGCGGACAGGCCCTCGCGGGGAGGAAGGGGAGCAGTACTTCAGCTACCAAGTCTGCAGCCCTTAGGAGAGATGAGAACGATCCACTATAAGAGACAGTAGCTGGTGACAGAGGGAGAGAGACCGTGGCTTAGCTCTGGAGGGCGATAGGGGAGGAGAGGTGTAGCCCAGGGCTTGGTTCTGAGGGGATGACTGAGGGGCAGGGGAAGATGCAGCCTGTGGCCTGACTGCAGTGGCTGGTGGGGGACAAGGGACAGAACCGCCCTCCATCAGTGCAGCTTCTGGGACCTGTTCCTGTCCTGGTCCTGCTCCTACTTCCTCTTCGTCCCCCCAAACTGCCAGTGATAGCTGGGGTGAGAGAAGATGGGGGCTCTTCTCCCCCAGGCCTCTGAATGCTGGGCCTCCTGATCCCCCAGAAGGGGTCTGGATCTGCTGCATAGGAGGTGCTGACCTGCCCATAGGCTGCCTCCCCAGCAGCAGTTCTAGTGTGAGGCATGGCGTCCCCTAAGTGGCTGCTCAATGGCCCCGGCACTGATGGGGTCTCTGCTGGCTCCCCCACGGCAGGGTGGCGTAGATGTGAACATCCGAAACACCTACAACCAGACGGCCCTGGACATCGTGAACCAGTTCACCACCTCACACGCCAGCAAGGACATCAAGCAACTGCTGAGAGGTGAGCTGGGTCTAAGCATAATGCTGGGCTCTGTTCCATGTGCTCTGTAATCCCATGGGCAGAACCAGGAGCCCTGCTACGGGAGCTGATTGCCCGGCTCTCACCTGGCACTGGCAGGGAGAAAGCCTTTCTATGGGGGCGTGCGTGGCAACATCCCAACCCTCCTCCAAACAGACCCTCAGCTAACCTGACTTTGAATGTTCAGGTGAGGGGCTTCAATACCTATGTACGTACGCACGCACTGGGGTTCTGTCTTTGGTGTGGACAGCAGGGGACTGAGTCCCTGGCTGTGCTATTAATGTTCTCTCTCTCCTTCTCTCTTTTCCTGTCCCCTGTCCTGTCCCCACGCATCTCCCATGCTCTTTCTTCCCTCTTTCCCTTCTCTTCAGAGGCATCAGGAATTCTGAAAGTCCGAGCTCTAAAAGATTTCTGGAACCTCCATGACCCGACTGCTCTCAACATCCGGGCAGGAGATATCATCACGGTGAGCAATCACCTGCAGCTGCGCAGAGACCATGGCTAATAAACACTGGAGTAGCTGGGAGCTCCCCCACAGCCAGGGACCCTGCACATTCCCTACAACACCTCCTGCTGGGTGTGGCTGGGAGTTGCCCATAGCCAGGGTTCCTGTATTATGCCATGCTCCGGCTCCTGCTGGAGCTGGGACACCTGTAAGGAGTCTCTCCCTCGGGGGCCTAACACTCTCATGCCTGGTGCCTCACACAGGTCCTGGAGCAGCACTCTGACGGGCGCTGGAAGGGGCACATCCACGACACTCAGAAAGGCACTGATCGAGTCGGCTACTTCCCTCCCTCTATCGTCGAGGTCATCAGCAAGCGGACAGGTCAGTAACACACACACCGTCCTGGAGTGCATGGGGGAAAGGGTAGGCATATCTCTGATCTGGACTTCTCCCACCCTCACTACCACCCACCCCCTCCCTGGATCCAGCTCCCACTCCAGCAGCCAGTGGGAAGTGGCAGGGGTGTGGCTCTCTGGCCGACAGTGCCCCCTCGGGCCTGGAGGACTGGTAGCGCAGCAGAGATGGACAATGGCTGCAGATGGGCTCAAGTGAGCTGAATCCTAGTCCCTATCTGGGAGCAGATGCCCCTTTGTTTACAGAGGGAATAAGTCTGGTGTCAGTGCAGTCCCTGTGGAGGTTGGGTCCATGTCCCTGCAGCAGCCCACAACTCATCCTAGCACTGGAGCAGCGGAGGTGGCTGCAGGTCAGGAGGGTGGAGCTGAGGGGGGGTCCCTAGGCATCAGGGCTGAGCTGAGGTGTGGCTGTGTGGGGAGCTCAGCACTACGAGCATTGGGCCAAGCTAGGGTGCATTGGCAAGGAGGAATTAGCAGAATTGGATGTCCTGGGGCCCAGGCCTGTCCTAAGCATTAACATCTGTTCCTAATGTGTTGAGACAGGAATGATGGAGTCAGGCCCTGTTCTCAGGGCCAGGGAAACTCTGGTACAGTCCTTGGTCTGCCCCAGGTTTGCCAGCTGCACACTCACCCACATGATACCTTCCTCTGCACAGCCCCCCCCACAGGCACAGTGCTGGGGTATTTCTGGACCCTGCTGTGACTGATGCTGCCCACTCCCCTTCCACACACTCTGCTCTTACACGAGTGTTTTGTCTTTAAATGCAGGCATGACTCTTCCCCGCTTGGTGCCTGCACACCAGCGCCAGGGCATTGCTGCCCCACCCGGCGGGCTGCAGCCACTCCCAGGTGATGCTCCGCAGCAGGCACCCCTCAGCCTCCCTACTGCCTACGGCCACCTCACCTTAACCAGGACAGCCCCGGAGCCTGAGAACTCAGGTCAGGGTCACTGCTGGGGAGGGCTGGACAGGGGCTCGCATCAGGGAGCCTTTCCCCCCAACACCCCTCCCAGAGATGGAGAAAATCCCCTTCTGGCTCCAAGCAGGAAATTAAAGCAAAGCAGCAACATCACGGAAACCACAGCTCAGGGGACTGTAGAGGTCATTGACCCATAGATACCCACCCCCACATCCAGCCACACACCTGCCCTGGCTGCACCCCACCAGACCTCTTCTCACTTACCCACCCTTTCAGCCCTTTCTCTAGAAACGGGATTGTCCTGTGTGTGCTAAGGAACAGTGAACAGCTGAGTGATTCTCTGTGCCCCAGGGAGGGTTGAGGGTCTTGTGGAGGTTGGGCCCTATGCCAATGGCAGGCAGCAGAGTCTGGACAGTGTGCCTCATGCCAAAGCATGTGGGTCTCTGCACTGGGAACACCATGCCCTGTGCAGGTGCCAGTTCCCTTCCTCTCTTCCCACAGCATCATCTCTGTGGGGAATGGGAGTGCTGCAGCTTAGTCCATGCCCTGCCCCAGCGCTGAGGGGCTACAGGGATTGGGAGGTGCCAGCCCCAGGGCGTCAAGCACCTTCTCCAGCATTCAGTTACATGGGCCATGATGCCTCTTTAACAGCAGGAGACAGGAACAGCGTGGGCAGTGAGGGCAGCATTGGCAGCATTCGCAGCGCTGGCAGCGGGCAGAGCAATGAGGGCAACAACGGCCAGAGCACCAGTATCCTCATCGAGAACGCCACGGTAGGAGGGCAGATACAGAGTGCCTGCTGCCCTGTGTCCAGGGAGCAGAGCAAGTCTCATGAGAGGTTTAAGGTCCAAGGGGGCCTGGGTCCACTAGAACCCCAGGGCTACTCTCAACTACCCCCTGGCTTTCTGAGCCTTGATTGCCTTTTTCTAGCCTCTAGTGGGCTCCTTGAGCTGCCCCTTGCAGTCCCATGGGTTCATATTGACCCAGGCCACAGGGCCCCCCTCCTGTTCTCTTTTTAACCCACCCTCTCCACCAGTGATTTGGATGTCCCAGCCCAGTTTCTCTGAGCTGACAGCTTAGTGGTTGTAGCAGTATACTGAGCATCAGGGAACATGTCGATATTGCACATACTTATGTTTAACTGGCGTGACCGTTGCAAGGGGCCAGTCTTGCTAAACCCACCCAGATGGAGAGGAGCCTTTGGAAATGCAGCCCTGCCACAGGGACGCACATGGTTTGAAACTATCACTGTGCCAGGGATGCAGAGCTGAGTGAGCTCAGGGAGGATCTCCCTCAGACAGGAGTAGTAGGGCCTTTATCCTCTAGTTGTAGCCCCCAAGAGGTTCCTTGGCATGGTTGACTGCATAGGTTCCCAGGGTCCTGTTCTCCTGTTGCAGGATACACAGACCTCCTGTCAAGAACAAAGCTTCAGGGCAGGGCTCTTACCCCAGGCTGTGCAAGGCAGTCCCAGTATTGTCACCCCTGTGACATCCCTTCCTCTCTGCTGCTGTGTGAGAATCGCTCAGGGGCTGACCAGATACACCCAGTGCAAAGTCCCAAATCCAGACCCACCATGTCAGACCCTTCTGATTGTCTCTTTTCTCTTATGAAGCTGCTGCACCCTGGTGGTGAGGACCTACAACTGCACCTCTTAGGATCAAATAGCCAGAATGGGCAGCTGAACTCCTTGACAGGTAAGGAGAGAGACTTCAGGAAGAAACATGGGCGATGGCTTTGAGTAAGTCAGAGCCACCCTCCATCCCCCACTGCACTTACAGCTCTGAGCCAGCGTACCAGGCTCACCACCCCCCAGCCCTTTGGCAGATACTCACTCTCAGGCCTTTCTTGGCAAGACGAAGCCCTTAGCATGTCCCACTATTGCAGAGCCCAGCACTTGGCACCACGGAGCGGAACACACCTTGCCCTGCTGCTGCAGGAGATGGCACTGCATTGACATTGAAGGGTGCTTGCAGCTCGTTCTAGGCTGTTTTTCCTTTTACAATAAAATTGTGGCAGAAGGGAAAGGAAGGGTCTGGTCTACCTTAAGTAAAGGAGTGGGGATCAGGATATCTGGCTTCTATTCTCAGCTCTACCCTAATCTTGCTGTAAGACTGTAAATCACATCTTTTCTATGAGCTTCAGCTTCCCCCTCTATAAAACGGGGGAGAGATTTTCCTTCCTGCCTCCAAGGGTGTAAGGATGGTGCCTTGGCACCCTCCCCCCAAGTGAGACAGCTACAGAAATGCTGTTATCCCTCTCCACGCTTAACATTCAGTCACTGTTTGCATTTGGTATTTTCTATCATTAGAAAATGCAGGGGGCTGAGGAGAGCTTGCTGAATGCCCCTTTGCTGCTGTTCCGAGGCCTGCTTCCTCTCCAGTAGCAGGGGAGGGGAGGGAATACTTTCCCCGCTCTGCTCCCAGCCTGCTCAGGGATGGTATCAGCTGCAAGAGACAAATTGTGTTTTGAGATCAGACAAACCAGTCTGCCGAGCTCACTCTGGGCTGCTGCCAGGTGCGTGGGGGTCAGAGCTGGGTAAAGGCTCTGGGTCTCTCATATGCTTTGGAGGAGTTGGATGCAGAGGGGGCTTTGAAGTGTGGATAAGACATCCTGCTCCAACAGCTGCAGCACGTGGCTGGCAAGCAGGACACCTGGGGTCTGTACTCTGCTGCTGGCTCACTGGGTGACCTTGTTAGCATCCCTGCTTTCCTCACTGCAGCAGGCCTGAGAGTTCTGCCCCAGTGGAGGGTTAACGAGCTGTGGCAAAATGTTCAGCTCCTCCCAGGCCCACGGTCTCTCTCCCCAATGGATCTCATCCTCTGGCCCATTCCAGTAACTACCACCCCCTCTCTCTCTGCTCAGGAACCCTTGGGCGCCAGAACCTGGCCAACTGTAACACCAGCAACAGGATCTTCTCTCACCAATACCTCCGCCCTGAACAGCTCTTGCAGGGAAAGGTACCTGGGCCCCTGAGAAGGGCTTCAATGCTACAAATTGGGGGTGAATATTTTAGAGCAGAGGCCCAGGCCTGGCCAATCCATGGGCTCACATTTTAAGCTACCTTTGACTCGCTGGCATGGGGGAAGCCATGGTGAAATGGCCACCCTCTCACGTTAGCCCCACCTTCCCTCCCTCCACAGGCACAGGTAGCAAGCGGGGCTGAAGAACACTACAGGGCATGGGGCAGAGAAGCAGGGGTCTGGTACAATCCAGCTCTTTCAGAATGTTCTTGCCCTATTCCTTTTATTCCAGCCAATTTGACAGTATAGGGGTGGGAGTCATTGTCCCCGTCCCAAGGGGACAGGCTGCATTGCACAGAGCAGCCTGGAATGTTTCTGCCCCTCCCCAGTGCATGCAGCCACCATCATGGGCTGTTCTGTTTTGGCTTTTCTCTCCAGGATGCAGAAGCCATTTACAACTGGCTGAGCGAGTTCCAGCTGGAATTCTACACGGCCAACTTCCTCAATGCTGGTTATGACGTCCCCACCATCAGCCGCATGACCCCAGAGGTAAGGTCAGGCAGGTTGAGGGGCTACTGGTGAGAGCATGGCCTCAAAGAACAGGGCAGTGCCAGGGTCCAAAGGCAGGGGCCCAGGCACTGCTGCTTGCCTTTTCCAGTGACTGGCACCACACCTTAGACTGTGGCTGTTGGGGAGTCCCTGCCATTCCCTCTCTTTAGCTGGTATTCCTAGAGCATCCCTTGCTATAGTACAAGCACTAACCTGTGCAACTCCAAGGCATTCCCTCCACACTGAAGTGGGAGCTGCTGACTCCTTGCATTACATCAGCTAACTTTTGAGCATCCCCATTAATGAAGGCAATCACCGTGTTTGTTTTAGGACCTAACAGCCATTGGGGTGACTAAGCCAGGGCACAGAAAGAAAATCTCCACTGAGATTGGGCAGCTCAGCATTGCAGAGTGGCTGCCAAATTACATTCCTGTGAGTATTGTGGGCATGTCTTGTCCTTTGCACCAGCACTATGGATGCCCTGAGGCTGTTCTCAGGCACAGATACTGGGCTCTGGGCCCTATGAGACTGTGCACTTTTCTCTGGGGCTGTGGCTGGCACAGATTCCCACTGTGTGTAAATGAGGTAGCAGGCCCAGCAGCCTCAAGTGCAGGTTTTAACGAGAGTCCACAGTGGGTCATGCAGCCAGCCACGTGAAAGCAGCAGGGGGTATGGAGGGAAGAGCCTTGAGTGAAGTGACAGTGATGGCTACATGGTTTCTAACCTTCCCCCGGTAACAGCGCAGGGATGGCCTAGCCTAGGCAGAGAACTGCTCACATGGAGCAATCTGGGACACCCCCAGGTGTGTGGAAGTGTCTCAAAGGGCAGCAGGGAATGCAATGCCTAGTTCTCTCACAAGGCAGGTAGGAAGCAAATGTAGCAGGGAAGAGAGAAGAATCAGGGCAGAGCCATCCGTACCTGGGATGCTAATGAAAATTGTCCCTGTTGCTGTTTAGGCTGACCTGATGGAGTGGCTGAGCGCCATTGGGCTGCCCCAGTACCATAAGAAGCTGGTGAGCAATGGCTATGACTCCATCAGCATCGTAACAGACCTGACGTGGGAGGACCTGCAGGAGATTGGCGTCAACAAGCTGGGTGAGTTGCTGGGGCTGCTCAGCAGCCATAAGGGTGGAGTCCCTGCCCTCTATGATGCTGGCTAAAATCCAGCCCATATCATGGTAACTGCAAGCTCTGATGGCATTCTGTGTGCAAAGGTCGCAGTGTAGTAGTGCTCAGGGGTCCACAGCTTTAAAACCACAATTGTCCTTCCTGTTGGGCCACAGAAACTGAACTCTCCTTTCACTCCTGTGCATCTGCAGGCCACCAGAAGAAGATCATGCTGGCTGTCAAGAAGCTGACAGACATCCGCAAGAACTTGAACCAAGCCGACACCAAACCGGCAAGACGCAAAATCCCTGGGGCCCTGGACATAGTCACCATTGAGTCTGTTGAGAATGGAGAGTCCCAGTCTCCGCACACGCCCAAGATGATAACCTTCCAGGACAGCGAGCTGAGCTATGAGCTCCAAACAGCCATGTCCAACAGCTGCCAGGAAACCCTCCCCATGAAGAACACTCAGGGGATGTCACGGAGTCAGGAGAGCATTGGAATGCGCTCCAGAGGGTCAGGGCATTCTCAGGACAACATGTTGTCCAAGACCATCCTCTCTAGCCATTCCCAGGAGAGCCTGGGCAGCAGCGGGCACTCCTCCACGCAGCCCCGGCAGAAGGAGAATGTGGATGTTCTGCCAGGGAGACCTAACCAAGATAATTACGGGAAGGTTATTACCAAACTGACCACCCAAGAGGGACTGAATGGTTACTCCAATGGGTGTGGAGGAAGCCCTCTGAAAGAGAGGAACCTCCCCGAAGGAACAGATCAGTACCAGCGGCCTGTGGCTCAGAAAGGCAGCATTCCACTGTTACAGCCATCCAACTCTCTACCAGCAGCAACCCCCTGCACCCCACCGCAGACACCCAACAAGGGCACAGCACCCTATGTCTTCATGTATCCTCACATCTCCTTGAAATCCCCTGGTGTTCCTGAGCAGCCCAAGAACCCAGCACATCTGTACCCCCAGTTCTCCTCTTCCCAGAGGAGCAACCTCCAGTCATCAGCTCAGAAAGCTTTCTCCTATCTCCATTCCCACTGCAGTGGCACAGAATCACCATACATGTCTCCAAAGCCTGGTGCCACCCGGGGCTCCTGGCAGGCTGGAGAACAGCAAAATGGAGACACTTTCAAGTACAAGAAGCGCTCTCACAGCCTGAACCGCTACGCTGTGTCAGATGGTGAGCATGAGAAGGAGGAGGTAGTCACCAGCACCCTGGGCTCCTACGCTACCCTCACCAGGCGCCCGGGACGGAGCCAAGTGCCACGCACCTATCTGCAGTCAGACACCAAGGTCGTTCGCAGCCAGTCCTTTGCCATCCGGGCGAAGAGGAAAGGGCCTCCACCTCCACCACCCAAGCGCCTGAGCTCTGTCTCCAGTGTCCAGGCTATGGAGGCAGAGGGGGAGCAGGGTCTGGAATCAGAAAGGCAGCCGGCTGTTGCCCAAGATTCGGTGGATGTGGCTCCCTCACCATGGCTGGGCACCAGCAATGCAGGCACCAGCCAAACAGTGAAGAGCATAGCTGCAATGCTCGAGGTGCCCACCGTAGGTGGGAGTCCACCAAAGCCTCTTCTGTTACCAAAGCCCCTAACTCCAGATCACGAGCTAGTTTCTAGAGCAGGCTCAGATGGTCAGCCCTGTGGCGCCAGGATCTCTGAAGGCTCCTGCAGCACAAGGCTCCCGGATAACGAGAGAGACACCTTTGAAAACAGGCCCCGCCGTCGCACGTTCAGTGAACCCAGCGTCACCACAATGGAGGCCTTGCAAAGCAGCCTGGAGGATGTCCAGTCTGACACAGAGGAGGAGCAGAGACCTGGCCCAGAGGACTGTGAGATCTCATCGTCGTCCTCTCAGAACAGCTCCAGTGAATGCATTCCATTTGCAGAAGAAGGCAACTTAACCATCAAACAGCGACCAAAGCCTACCGGGCAACACAAGGCAGAAGCTACCAGCCAGGACTCTGAGTCCAGCTCCCCGACACCTGCCAATGTGGGGCCTCCCTGCTCCTCTGCTGGGAAGGAGTTGGAAGTGCTGGAATTCAACCTCACCGAGTCTGACACGGTGAAGCGGAGGCCCCGGTGCAAGGAGAGGGAGCCACTCCAGACTCTGCTAAAAGTGTTCAGCTTGGCTGGCCAGAGCCAGGCTCTTGCGAGTCCGCCCCCACAATATGCACAGGCCCAAGCTGTGAGCATCATGGGCCCAGCACTACAAGTGCCAGAGCCAGAGCCTGGGGGGAGCGGAGACGGTTTTGATGACGACAGAGTGGAATTCAGAATTGCGGAGATTGAGAAGAGCATCCTGTCTCTGGAGAAGGGGATCAAAAAGCCTTCACTTCCTCCGAAATCAGCCAGCCCTGGGGAGCTGCATGAGGGTGCTGTCCTCCTGAGGACCTCAACTGTAGGGCCAGGTACATGCAACATGGCGTTCGTATTCAGAGTGAACTAAAAGCTCCTCCTCAGGGGGGCGCTGTAGGGAATACGGTGGGGTGGGGCAGCTGTCAGCTACATCCCTTCTCTGTGTGTGTGTGCGCGCGCGCGCGTGCGTGTACTCACAGAGCCAATGTTCACCGCATGGGGCCAGGACTGAACTAGGTTTTATCTGTTCCCTTCCAGATGCCTCAGCCAAGCACACATCTGTTGCTTCTACGAAGCTGGTATTTTCAGGGCCAAAAACAATTTATCAGCAAGTCCTGCAGCCCTCCCGGAATACCATCGCCCCCTGGGCAACTGCTGAGATGGCACCAGAGGTGGCAGGATCCACTGCTGTTGCCTGCCCCTCAAAGCTGGAGATTGGCAACAAGGCAGACTTGAGCAACGGGGTGCCCATTTTTATGAAACCTTTGAGTGCTGCTCCGGATGCAGCCCTGGCTCAGCAGAGACTGGAACAGACCAACTCCTCCCTGGCAGCTGCGCTGCAGGCTGCTGAGAAAAAAATAACAGCTGAGGAGTTGGACAGGTGAGGGAACAGCCCTGGGGGGCGAGCAGGGCTGAGTGGGTAAGTTATCCCTCAGCCCCATATTCCTCAAGAGTGCCTAGAAACACTTGGGCCAGGTTCTCTCTCAACTTCCTCCACTGCTGGGCCAAAGGTCCATCAACCTGTGTCATGGCACTGTTAAAACATGGTTCCATTTCGTGGGGGGCCCCCCATGAATGCTAGTCATTTCTGAGCTGTGCACAGGGCAAGGCTTGAGCAGTGGTTGGGTCCTACCAACCCCTTGGTTTGGGGGAGGCACTAGGGCCCCCTGGCAGTGTTGGCTTCACAGGGCACCGAAGCCTTCACTCGTCACATGGCCTTACCCATCCTGTCTTTTCTTTCTTTCCTTCTCAGTCATTATGGGGCTACGCACTCGGCTAATAACATCCTGGAAGACATCAGCAACATGTTTGATGACCTGGCTGACCAGCTGGACGCCATGCTGGACTGAGACTTAGTCCCCTGCCACTCATCCCCAGTTGCTGTGCTAATGCCTGAAGGGGGATGGCCCTGAACTCTGCCCAGGGATTGCTACAGCTGCTCTGATCCTTCTCCCTCCTGCACTTTAGGACTTAGAGTGTGCACCTCCCTCACCTTTCCTGGCCCACTCAGGGCATCCCAATGGACTGGAGATGCAGCAGCCCAGTCACTGCTCAATGTCCCTTTGTAGCTGCAGGAGACGAGAACAAGGAAGAGTCAGCTGCACCCTTCCACCCTCAGCAGAGTTTGAGTGAGTGCAGCAACTCCCACTCCTGGGTGTCCAGCCTCCCCCAAGAAATGAGCTCAGCTGCTGGCTGCAAAGAGCTCCTCTTCCTCTCACCTCCACACAAAGCTTCCTCAAGGGCCTTTTCCTCACTAGCCCCAGAGTGGGGTCATGCGTCTTATTATTTAAACCCTACCAACAGCATGTTGGGGGAGAGGACCTCCTTAGGCAGGCACAGCAGAGCCAAGCACTTAATGCGCAGCCCCAGCAGGGCCTGTCAGCTGCTGAAATAAGACGGGACTTGTTGCAGCTTGGGAGCTCTCTGGGTGAGAAGAAATCTGCCTGCTTTCTTTGGTGCTTTTTAAGCACATCAGTGTAAGGCAGCGTGTAATCCAAGTGGATTTAAATCCCCACTGCAGTGCCCTCAGAGCCGCCCTGAGGCAGCGCTGGCACAGTCTGTACCGCACAAAGGAGCAAACAGGCTCAACCCTTCACAACAGCTTTGTCAGGAAATTAAGATCTACCTGACCTGCTTCCTGCATGGATTCATTCCTGGTTAAAAGAAAAGGAGTACTTATGGCATCTTAGAGACTAACAAATTTATTTGAGCGTGAGCTATAGTTCACTTCATCAGATGCATGCTCAAATAAATTTGTTAGTCTCAAAGGTGCCACAAATATTCCTTTTCTTTTTGCGGATACAGACTAACACAGCTGCTACTCTGATTCCTGGTTAAATGGCTCCTGGCCGAAGACTGGGATGAGCATGTTTTGGGCTAGTCAGTGCCAGCCTGGCTGGAGCATGTTGCTACAGCTGAGAGTGCCCTCTGCTGGCTCGAGATCCCAACCCACACCCTCTGCAGTATTGCAAATCCAGTCACTTGGGCAGGAACAGGTTGTTTTCTTGTGGCAAACACATTCTCTTCTTTCCATGCGACTACTCTAGCCCAGCTCCAAGCAGGGAGGGAGACAGACCTGGAACAAGACTCCAAAGCTGAGTTGGAAGCAAAGATTTTTTTTAAACGCTAGCAGCATTTGGTGACCAGTGAAGATGCTTCTTAACCATACTAAACACTGACCAGCTTCTAGAAGAATGGAGCTAGAAACAACGTCACTGCACTAAGTTAGTTTTAGTTCCCTGACAGCTACTGTAAATAGAAGTTGGACTCACCCACATTGACAGGGTTGAAGCAAAGGAATGTTAGCCACAATTTTTTCATTCCTAGCAGCAGTTAGATCTGGATTGCTTTAAGAACAAATTTTTCTTGAAGGACCTGTATGGGGTCACCTGAAATGCCAAAACTAATTAATGCACCAGAGCAATAAAAGGGAAAATTTGCACATTTTGGACTAAGGGGTCATTTGTTGCAAAAACCACCAAGCAAATCTAACTTTTTAAAACGAAAGCTAAATTATGGAGGTGACTGAAGGAAGCAGCAGCCTTCCTCATCCCCCAGGGAAATTTGCACCTCAAACTATTAGACTGTTTACAGTATCAACTCTCCCTGCACTAGAAAGAGAGCAGCCCCTTGTAAAATCCACCCACCCCAGCCCATGTATTTCTCAGTGACTTACTCATTTGTGTGGTAACCATGTACCATGGTCCCTACTGGCTAGAGATGGAATTCATGCAAACCTGGCCTCTATGTAAAAACAAAACTTGTCAGTTGGCAAGGTTGGGCTGTAGATTTGATGCTAACCCATCTTGGCCCTAGCTAGTCAGTATCTTTGTACTTTACGTTGCCTGAAATGGCAAGTGCTACAAAAGTGAACTTTTAAAAATAGCTGCAACCAGTGGCACTTTATAAAAAGGGTTAAAAATAAATCTTTTTAAAAGGGGTGTTCATGTCCCACGAGTTGACTTGGGACTAGTCCAACGTTTTCCAATGTTGATAAAATGTAAATTTTTTTTTTTTTAAGACAAAATGTATATATTTTAAATGTGATTATATATTTACTAACCAGATTTCAAGGTGTCATTATCTAGGGACAGGGATAAAAGACACTGGGGTAGAGCTGCATTACTCTGAGCCACCACAGGGGCAGCAGAGTGCTGTTCTTACAGTCAACAGAATTACATATTTGTTTTTCTCTCAGAGGAATGCTTATTTTTCAAGTTCTAGATCTTTATTTTAAAGATATTGTATGCTGTGTAAATTATGTATGGGCATGACTGTGTCTAACCAATTCCTGTTCTGTGCAGCCAGGGAAAAAATTAGTCCACATAATCGCCAGACTGACTGATTTTAAACCATCTGGACTGTTTGTGTTAATTATGCAGTTTGTTTTCCACTAACATCAATTAAGACATAATTCTATTAAACAGTGGGGCTTTTTTCCCCTTTGATAGTTCTGCCTAATTGACTCAGTTGTCTCTTTCATGTTAATACTATTGTCCACTTGCTCTCTCTGAGGTTGTCTCCAGGGACAAAATCTTGCCATTCACTTCAGTGGGACTAAGATTTGGCCTTACATGTTACCACTGTAGGGTGGTCAAAAGTAAGGGAATTGATGGCACAGAGTAATGGTTAGAGCACTGGGCTGGAAGCCAGAACTCTTGGCTTATCATGCAACAGTGAAACAAGTCACATCTTCTCTGGGCCTTATCTACATTTTCAAGGCAAGAAAATACTTCCTCCCTAATCCATTTTGAGATCAATGTTCAGCATTGTTACAATGCTTCAGTCTTGCTGAGCAACGCATAGATGGGGGCCTGAGCCCAATCCTGCTTGGTCTCTACTAATCCATTTTTCCCAGTACCTGCTTGACTCAGCTCCAGCCAGTCCTTCACCTTCCCCATCTTGACTCCAACACCACTAAGACTCCTCTTCTCTAGCACCTTTCACCCAGGACCAAAGTGATTCAGACATTAACTAGGACTCACAACACAACAGTGGCTTCGTCAAGTTCATTACTAGAGTAACTGATTACTGCAGCTGTAGTTAGTACAGTGCTCTGGGATCCAGTGGAATGAGAAGTGCTAGGCAAATAGTTATTCTGCAGAACAGAGGCACACAGATATGAAGCGATTCGCCCAAGGGCAACTTGTGAGCCAGTGGCAGAGCCAGGAATGGAAACCCAAAGTGCCAAGCTCCTTTGACCACACTGCCTCCCACTACACAATGAATCAGTTTCTCAGAGGGGAACCAAGCTACATAGCCCCTCCCCCACAGAGCATGGAAGCTCTCACTAGTATCCACTCAACCAACTGAAAGCAAGCTCCTTCTCCCTGATGCACAGTATCAGACAATCATTTATTGCCATTCATACATTGGGTGCTTGTGTTTTTTATACAATTTACAAGTTTTAATACAAATCAAAAATTTTTTTACATACATCCAAAAAATTTTAATTTTCAATATAAAATATTCACCATTTAAAAACATTTTGATGTAGGAAATTCCTTTCCAAAGCCGTGCACTCATGCCTTTCCAAAACCCTGGTTGGTTAAGAGGGGAGGAGGGGTGTGAGGTGACAAGGCCTGTACAGAGGCAAAGGCTCAACTCTAACATTTTGGCTCCATCTGAGTCGAGCCAGGGAGGGAGAGAGTGGCAAGAGGGAAGTATTTTCAGAGTGATCACCACAGAAAAGGAAATCTACAGGACATGCCCCCTCTAGAAGAGAGACTGGCCAGCTCTGAGCTTTGGCAGTTGCTGCCTTTAAAAATCACACTATAAAAGAAAACAAGCTAAGATCTCAGTTCCTTGAGAACAAAATTGTGCAGCTTTAAGTATGACTCTGGCAGTGGGAGGCTTCATGTGTGTGTCTGTCTCCTGTTCCAATCAGTTCAGCTTGCAAGTAAAGAAAGAGGTATTTCCTACCTGCTAACCCTGCAAATTCACCCTGAGATCTGAAAGTCAAGCTTGGTTCTTGCTGTCTCGGGCATCACCAATTTTGCAACTGGAATTTAAATAAGTGTCCATGCCAAGGCAGAATCCAGCTCACTCTCCTAGAGCTATGTCAGCCCTGCACACCTAAAAAGAGTAAAAATAATGGAAGTCTTAGTCTAGTCTGTAAAAGGAGCAGATGTGACTGGCTACACACAGAGAGCCAGCTACTGGAGTATGAAGGGGCTGGTTTTATATAGTACAACCCCATAATGGCTGTTGATCAGAGTTCCCAGCCATCTTGAGTTGTTATCCCAGGCAGCTCTGAGCTTGGAGATGCAGACTATAATCTTTTTAAAGTCCTCTAGTTAGCTCCCTCGAGCTACCCCCTTTGGGCCTTGTCTACACTAAGCAATTGTGTCTACTAGTATGTTTTAACTAACACAATGTTAGACATGATTTTTCCTTCAACCTGGAAAAGTACAGTTGTGTTCAAATGTGTGAACCCCAGTATTCACCAAATTAGGCCAACAGGGTTTAAAAACATGCTTTGTTCCTGTCTACACTAGGTGCCAAATCATGTTTAGCATCACACTTATTAATTCACGTGTCTAACATGATACAATTTCCCAACATAGCCAAGGCACCCCCTAGACTGTACCGGAAAGGCAGAGCCTCCTTCACTTACTGTATCTGACCAAGTTCATGCTTGCAGTGATAAACTGTTAAGGCCCAGAGCAGAATGCCACCTAACCCCACCCTCCCATTCACAAAACCATACCCCAGCTATTCCAGTATATTTACTCTGACAATGGTGCTCACACATACCCCCGTTCTCCCCCCAGTACCTATTTGGGATATTGGGGCTTGGGGATGTTGCTTAGAGTCGATCATCCTTGGTTTTGTTACTGCTCTCATTGAGATACATGGCCAACAAGAGGGAGCAACAGGGAACTGGCTTAGGGGTCTCCACCCTCCCAGTCTATCAGGAAATGATCAACAGCTACTACTCTGCTCCAGGCCCAAGGTGACATCTGTGTTTTGTGAAGTTACTATGGAAGCACAGATGGAGCCAGGATTTGCCTGACTTGGTCTGGTCTCCAAGCCTGGGAAGGAATAAATTTCAGCACTGGGAGTGGTCTGTTAAATAGGCCCACGCATTCCAGTCTGTAGCCAGAGCCAGAGCCAGCACCAGCTCTGTGTAAAGGTGCAAGGTGGCTCCTGCAACCCCAGGCTTCTCTGCATTGGGACTTTTTACCACTGCTGTAGCCTGAGTCTGTGCAAATGTGCTGTGCTATTGCACGTAATGTCTTGCACTGATGTGGCATGGGATAGACAAGCCCTCCCATGAAGCTCTCTCCAAGTTCAGAGGGATGCAGTCCACATGGGAGTTCCCTTGCAGTAGGTCAGGAGATGGGGAAGCAGAATGGCACAGCTAACCCCTAAAAAACCAATTTTCCTACAACCAGAAGCCATGAGGAAAAGCTGCAAGGGTGGTGCTCAAAGGGGGGAAATGGAAACATAGCTGTGGGGAGGGGGATATTTCGAAACACTAGTACAAAAGGACATGATCAGAGGGAATTACACTTCTGGGAAGGCAGCCATTTCCCGCCCTGCTCGTCATTCACAATTCCAAGCAGCAGGGAGATCCTGTTGCTGGGCCTGCCTGTAAACACACTTGCTTCTAGGAAAGGCTGGGGGCCCCTGAAATCAGAGTCAGCTGCAGACACCATGTCTGGAGCAGGCAGCTTAGCTTAGCCAGATGCATCCCCTAGCCCCTGGTCTCAGACAGGTCTGCCTAAGCAGGATAGTCACAGCGAGGGTGATCTGCGTGAGTCAGTGAAAGACTAGAAATCCACCATCACGTGAGGGAGACAACAGTAAAGCTGCCTTGTTTGGGGCTGGCATTAAGGGAGTCTCCCTTGACGCACAAGAGCTGGCCAGGCCAAGAAGATTATGAAAGCTGGACCACTTTGGCGTGGTCCCCAAAGGGCACTCCCTGCCCTCCTGAAGGCAGGCAGGGCTTGGGCTGTCATGCAGATAGTTGTTAGAAATACCCCCGGGGGCAGGGGAGCCTCCATCACAAGATTCAAATAGAGACTCTGCTTAAAGACCTACTTCCGCACTATTTGGGACCCTACCAGGCCACATTTGGACCATGCCACTTTCCAGTCGTGCTGCAAGTATGCCCACCGTCCACTAGAGGGCAGGCCTGACTGCCGCCAGAGGGACTAGGTGGCTTCCACGATGCAGCGTGGGGCACCGGGGAGCCTGAGCAGAGCCAGCTTTGGAGAAAGACTGCTTCCAATCAGTAGCGCTCACAGAACGGGCAGGAGACTCAAGGCTCTGATCCAGAAGAGTGTAGGGAAGGATGGCCAAGATGGGAGGTGGGGAGGGCACATAAATACAACATAAAATCCTTTAACAAAAGGGCAAAACGGCAGAAAAAGGGTTTTCAATGGGGATTTCTTATACCAGCAGCTCTGGATTTCCCCCCTGCTCCCATCAATCCCTCCCTCTCCCAACAGACTCAGCAGCCATGCCAGGGCCCTGATCTGCACAGACACAGCTGATCCTGGAGGAAGAGTCCACAAGGGGAAACTGCTTCATTTCAATGTCATCAGGGTACTAAAAATAAATAAATAAAAAGGAACAGCAGCCTGCAGGGCAGCCAGAGCTCCCCACTTCCCTGGAGTGCTGCAATGGGGTAAGGGGCCTCAAACCTGCTCCTGGGCACAGCTACAGCAGTGGCTTCTCTCTCTAAGGTCCTGTCGCTGCTTGGCGAGGAGCCCTGGCGGGTCCGCATGTGTAAGGGAAGCCTTGCAAAGCCTCCAGCGCTACCACTCTTGCCACGCAGGTCAAGGCTGTATGGGGACAGGAGCATATGTCCCTCATCCCACATGGCAGCTCCACAGGACTCCTGCTGCCGGGGTTCAAAACGGAGAATTCATCCCCAGTTTGGTTTCAAACTGCAGCTTCTGTCTCTTTTGGTAACGGACCCGCACCCTGGAGAGGACAGAAAGGAAGAGCAGCACGTTAGGGAAGAGGGGCAAGTCCTGCAGCTCACAGAGCATCCAACCCTTGAGAACAGGGACACCCAAACGTCCAGAGCTCAAGCTGCGGGCTCTCTGTAGCCAGCTGGCCCTGCATACTGCAGCAATGCACCTGGTCCCTGCAGCACACTGCTTATGTAATGCCATGGCCATATATTCCACATTATTCTTCATCCTGTTTCTTATGCATCATCTCAGGCAAGAACTGGCCAGGAGCTGGGGCAGAACAGGTCGGCAGGCTCCCCTCCCACTGCCTTTCCTTACCGGATTTCGTGGAGTTTGACGATCTCATTGACAATTACCACGAGGATGAGGGAGTGGAAACCCAAGAGCCATGAGACCAGGGAGATGTGAACATCATTAAAGGTTAATGGAGAGTCTAAGTTTGTCCACAGCTTCAGATCCAGAGCCGTCTGCATCACCTGACCCAGCAACCTAATTCAATGAATGGAGACAGCAAGGCTTAGACGTGCCCACATGCCTCCTGGGATCAGTGACGTAGGGCTCAGGCCCAAGTATGCCTGTTCCTGCAACATTATACAAGGCATGTGCCCTTCTGCTGACAGGATCAAACTAGGACCTGCCCCAGTGTCCCAGATCCCACACTGCTGAACTTGTTTCCCACCGTGCTTAGCCATTTCATAGGAGTCTTTGTACAGATAGTATTGGGATAAGTGTCCGGAGCTGTCAGGAGCCTGCTGAACTAAAGACAGGCCCTGCACCTCCCAGCCGTACGTAATGGCAGCCCCTGCCCCTCCTTGTGCTTTTCAGCACCTGATGATACTCACACAACACCCACAGTTAGGGTCCACCATCTGTTAGTAAAGGGGCTTTTCTTCCAGAGAGGTTTGGTGCGATGGACATGGGTGATGGATATAAACACTGAGGAGAGAGATGGACGTGATTTTAGTTGTCACTGCAGATGGACGGGGAGAAGGGCTTTGCCCCAAGTTCTAGCCTGAACTGAAGCGATACTGGTCTGATTTCCCCACACCCTGCCTTCCATGCAAGGATCATGAGGTGCTTCCCAAACAGCCTCACCTCAACGTGAAGCAGGCAAGAGTTACCCATGTTTTGCTGGTGGAGAAACTGAGGCACAGACGGGCCCACGGTCACGCAGTGCAACAGTGTCAGAACCAGGCTTAGAGGCTGGTTCTCCAACTATCTGGGCTCTAACCAGAGGATGACACTGCACTGCTAACATGCAGGAACCAGAGTGGGTCCCGAAAGCACAGGGATCAGCACTGAAAAGTTAAGCAAAAGAAGTGGGAGAGGCATGTGTCAGTTAGGGGCTCCCCAATTTAACCGCAGGCCTTCTTCAGAGGCAAGCCACAGCCCAATAGACAGATGTGGCCAGACACAGAACTTTGTGGAGTGCATGTAATGTTTTGGGGCTCAGAATTCTCCAGATTACAGCGCTTGCACCTCCTGCCCAGCAGAGGTTACCCACTTGCAACACTCCCTATTTGCATTCTTGCATTGTCCTGACTGTAAGGGTTAACAGTATCGATAACTTCACACACTTTCCGAAGAGCTCCCCAAAGAATAGCTCCACAATGCAAACTGCCTCTCTCAACACAGATGTGTGGCCCAGCGATACTACAGGTCCCAGTATGCAATGCTCTTGCCTGCATCAAGCAGCCAGAATGGTTGGCTCAAGATGCAGCACTGCATGTTGCAGTGTGTTGTGTCCAGGGTCCTTAAAGTAGAGAATAGAGGTAATCTGTGCTATTTCATTCAGATTAGATGTAGTTCTTAGGCTCCTGGCAGGACGCTAACTTAGCACTCAGTTGGGCTGCCCTTGTTCTAACAGGGAGCATAGCCATCTCGTGTCAGGAGCTTGGGAGAAAGCTGAAACTGAATCACAGAAGTGTTCGACTGGAAGGGACCTCAACAGGTCATCTAGTCTAGTCCCCTGCACTCAAGATAGGACTACATAACGAGACCATCCCTGGCAGGTGTTTGTCTAACCTGTTCTTAAAAATCTCCAATGATGGAGGTTCCACAACCTCCCTAGACAATTCATTCCAGTGCTTAACTACCCTGACAGGAAGCTTTTCCTAATGTCCAGCCTAAACCTCCCTGGCTGCAATTTAAGCCCATTGCTTCTTGTCCTGTTCTCAGAGGTTAATGAGAACATTGTTTTCCTCCCTCCTCCTTGTAACAACCTTTTATGTACTTAAAACTGTTATTGCGTCCCCTCTCAGTCTTCTCTTCTCCAGACTAAACAAACCCAATTTTTTCAATCTTTCTTCATAGGTCATGTTTTCTAGACCTTTACTCATTTTTATTGCTCTCCTCTGGTCTTTCTCCAGTTCATCCACATCTTTCCTGAAATGTGGCGCCCAGAACTGGACACAATACTCCAGCTGAGACCTTATCAGTGTTGAGTAGAGTAGAAGAATTACTTGTCATGTCTTGCTTACAACACTCCTGCTAATACAAGCCAAGGAAGCGTATGGTCCCCATAGTACAGAGACCCAAATCCACTGGAAACAGAGACTTACCAGTGTGCAAAACAATCAGACCTGCTGTGAGCTTCTGCGCTAAGAGGAGAGCGTTGGAAAACTCTCCAAACCAGTCAGGGGCACCATCAGCATTGCTGGGAAATTAAATTGGTCACAGAGTCATTGCTTGGGAAAAAACTCGAAGACACAGGTGTGCTTAATGATTCAGGCTACCTCCACTCCAAGTATAGTTACAGGGATGGGCTCCTCCTACTGGACCCCTGGGGGAAAGTAGTAAGAGACCACCCCTTCCCAATGTAGGGCATGGGGAGCACAGGGAGTTGGAGAGCCAGCCTCCTCCCCATGTGGGAGAGTAGGAGTTCTAGGAATCAGAGGCAGGAAGCCCAGGATCACACTGCACCAGTAGGATTTAGACAGCTTCAGTGTACATCAGGCCACACAGCAGGCAAAACATGCCATCAGGGCCCTGCCCCAGAGAGCTTACAGTCTAGGTCCCAGAGATAGTGACAAAGAATCTGGTGGGGGTTGGGGGCTATTTGGAGGACGAGGATTTGACATACACTACCTGGGAGGCTGCTCCAGCAAAGTGGGTCCATGAGAAAGAGCAGGGAAGCAGCCCAGAGAAAAACAAAGACGGAGCATAGGGAATGCAAGGAGTTGGGGGAAGTGGGAGGATGGCAGGATGAGGTGTGTGCTGTGGCAGTGTCTGTTCCTCACCTATACACCATGATGGAGGAGCAGGCGCTGAGGTTGAGGCTGGTGCCGTTCATCCCTTTGCAGGACTCGTGCAGCGTGAACCCAAAGCAGACAAGGCAGGAGCAGATGGTCAGGCTGAATTTCAGCAGGAAGCAGAGCAGGAAGTAATGCTGAGTCTGTGAACAGGGAGCAGCAAAAGCCAGTCAGTCATTCAGGAGACTGGCCTGGAATCAGAGGCATTTACTCCATTTCAGCCTTTCCTCCCAGCTTTCTACAGTCTCCCCTGCTCTTGGGACACTACAATAGACTCATAAGCTTGATCTGCAGCAAGGATCTCCGTGCCCCAGCCTCGATGACAGCCGAAAGGGGCTGCATGTCAAGACCCAGCCAAGACATTGGCAGCCCCAAAAAGGACACTGGCTGCCAGGGCTTCCCTTCATCAAAGGATGGCAATGATGTGAGCCAAGTCAACAGGACAGAACTTGCCAACTGGGCAGCTAGAAACCACCTGAGCCTCCCGTGACTGCTCCCCAGTCCTGGATAACCTCGGGTGGGAAGTGCAGGCTGTTCCCATCCAATACGCTTCCTACCTTTTTAGGAATGGAGGTTAAATTTTTCCCAGTTGCCATGGACATGACGGAGCTGTGGGGGGGCTTGCCCAGAAGAGAGACACTGGGGAAACAGACAGAGGTTAGTCCCGATGGCGTCTCCAACCACACATCATGTCATCCGAAATAGCAGCCCTAGCACTTGAACTAAAGGAGAAGCAAATCTCACTGCCTCTAGGATTAGCACGGAAAACCTCGGCCAGGGCCCCAGCCACACAAAGGGCATTTACACAGCATCGTTTGGTTTGCTAAACTCAAAGTGCTCTGACACTATACTTCTATTTTCTTAGCCCTATAACCGAAGCAATCCAGGAAGTGAAAGGTTCAAATGGCAATGGGCAAGCTAACCTCCAGGTGAGTGACTGGGATACATGGCCATACCAGGGATAATCAAGCTGCAGCCCCTCTGGCTGTGCCTGATCATGAGTGCTCTCTACACACAGTGCAGCTCCAACCTTCCCAGCCACCAGGGAAGCTGTAAGGACATTGGAAGAGGTAAAATCTCCCTGCCTTTTATCAGCAAGGAGGGGAACTTAGAGGAATAAAGAACAAACACACCCTCTTGCCTCCTAGCTCACAGGAGCAAGAGAAGAAAGAAGAAACATCCCTCATCCCCTTGCAGTACTCATGAGCGCAGGAGGAGAGAGGGCATATTTAAAGGGTCATTGAAGTCAGAGATGAATAAAGCATCCCTTAGATCATCCATTCTAATGCCCCTGCCAGAACAGCATTGTAACTGAAGAGTCACAGCCACACCACAATTTCCTGATCTCACACTATTGTATCAATGTGTGACCTCATGCCCCATGACACTGTGATGCTAAACCTCCCAGCATAGTGCCAGAACAGCTCTCCGGAACCTTATGGCTCCAACTCCCCCAAAGACAGCTCCTTCAGCTCCACGAGATGAGCACCACTGCTCTCTGCATGTAGCTACACTAAGAGGAAAGGCGTGCCCTTACCACATTAGCCAACACGCCGTCATTAGCACACGGGAAATCCTGGGATAGACAAGGCCATTTGCAATTTTCATGTATGATAGCAGGTTGAGGTGAACATCTGGGGAAACCTGTTAAAAGGGCTCCATAACAAAGGGCAGGGCTAACGAAGTCAAGCCACAGACAAGAATTAACAATCTCTCAACATTTCTCCTTTCAGCCAAGGAGCTCACAGCCCTTTACAGACATTAATTAACCCTCACAATATCCTCAAGAGGCACTGGCAAATATTAGCCCCATTTTACAGATGGCAAAGCCACAGCAAAGGAAAAAGTATCCAGGGAGATGCCCTTGACTCACTCACCTTAGCAGCGGGTAACAGAAACAGGAGAGCCATAGGATGTCCGTGGTGCTCAGAATGGGTGGCAGCTGCACCAGGCAGGACAGGAACTGAACAAAGAACCATCACAGAGAAAGGCATGATCAGCAAGAGGACTGGGAGAGCAACCAGACCCCCACCTGCTTTACCTTGTGCCCCACCCTGGATAGTGCAGGGACAGGCTGGATACTGCAGAACCTGGATTACTTTGGAGATGCGCTGCAAAGCCCTGCCTGCTGCTCTGGACTGCATGGTGACAGAGGCTAGAGACGGTCTTCTCTGGGAACAGCAGTGCCTACCCAAGTCCCCAGGCTACAAACACAGGGCAAGAGAGGGCCAAAGAACATTCCCGGCAAGAGGTTAGTTAAAACCCTGCCTACAGTGGAGGGGCAGTCTAGGCCAGGAAGCAACCAGAGTCTTGTCTTATGGCTAGCATAGTAACTGGCCTTATCAAAGAGTGTTCATGAATAGGATTATGTTCAATCAGCAATGTGTGTATCTGAAACAAGTGTATTGGATAAACAGGTTCCAACCATAAGAGATGTATAAACCCTGGAAAATGCCAGACCCCACTCTTCCAGGCTGACCCACCCAATTGGGCTACATCCTCACATACCCCCAACTTTCCTCCCCTAAGCCCCGTGAGAGCGGGGGGCTCACCTGAATGACCACCAGAGTCAGCTGGCACTGCAGCAAGAAGAGGAAACACTTGCGGATCCCGTACGTCGCATGTCTGGCCTGCAAGGAAGCACAAGCCCCCACAGAGCAATCACTGGGAGGGTACCTGCAGCAAGGAGCCCAAAAGGAGCTTATACTCACTTCACATGAAACATCCATGAGGTGACAACCTCGACCCCCCGGAAATATTTTGGGTGGTTGAGGCAGAGTCTCTGGCTGGTATGGGGAGGGTGGGAGAGAAGAGGAGAGAGTCTCCAGCTCAGCTATGGAGGATGGTAGGGGTGGAGGTGCAGAATTAAGCCTGGACCTGAACCTCTGCAAACATCTTTTCCTTTCCAGGTTTAATGCTAACTTTGCAGTAAAGGCTTTTCTGCCTGGAGAGCTCCATAAGCACATTCCTTACTCATTTTACTAAAGTCAGGATCCTGGTGCCACAATGCACTCCCTCCTCCCATTGTCCTGCTGCATCTGAGTAGCAGAGCTTTTACACCAGTCAGAGAACTCACTTTGAGGTCTCACCATAGACCCAAGACTATTTGCTGTAACATTCTCATGCTGACTGCTTGGCTCTCCCATGTCTGATATGCTTCACTGGAAAGGGAGAAGTCAGGTAGAATAATATCTCGTTGATGCTGGCCAAGCAAAGGGCAGCTGGGTATCAGCAGAGAGTGCTATGGATGTAGTTCACAAAGGGGCTAAAGAAGATGAATTGGAGGCAGCACCACTGCTAAAATGGCCACATAAGACTCCTGCTTTGCTCTCCATGACAGACAGGTAGGATTATTAGGACTGGAGATCTTTACAGTCAAGCTGTGATTTTGGATGGACAGACAGACTGTCAGCGGACCAAAGGGGGAATGTAGCAGACTCACCTGTTCTATAAGTCGGATGATACTGATGCTCTCTTCCTGGTGGAAGGATAAGGAGCAGGGCAAGCTGTTGAGCTGGCCTGAGAGCTGCAGGGGTGTAAGGTCATCTGAGACTTGTGTCATGTTAGTGCTTGTGGCATAGCCAAAAGTCTCCCAGGAGCAGCGGGATGGATAGAGGGGATCCAGCGCTATGCTGCACAAACAGTGCAATGGTAAGGCAAGGCACCACCGCATGCAGAAAATACCATGCTTAAACTAAAGATCAAGTACACAACATGTATCTACAGCATATGTAATGTGTGAATATATATCACCTATGGCTCCCTGTGGGAGTTTCAAAAGCACCTAATGGATTTAGGAGCACAAGTCCCACCTACTTTCAATTAACACCAAGATTTTCAGAAGTGACTAAGGATTTTGGGTGCCTCAGTTCTGGGGACCCAATCTGAGGGCCCAGGTTTGTAAGAGATGGATGCCTGGCACTTCGTAAAAATCAGGCTCCTTGATGGTATCTCATGTGATCACTCATCACCTCTGAAACATCTTGACCTCAGTCTATAATTGATCTGACTAATTATGATGCGAGGCAGATCAGCCAATGACAAATGCAGTCTAACACACTCAGTTTAACAGCCTGACGCTCTAGGAATCTTTGGTCAATCTTTTATTCAATAGTGCAAGAAGTAATACCAATCTATTCATTGGTAATGCAATGGGCTGCAAAATGCACAAGTGATGCAAAGTGCACTCCTTGAAATCATCCTTGATACTATAAAATGTCCAACCTGGGCAAAGCAGACAGGAAGTAATACCGATACACTGCTGCCAAAAATGACTCTCACAGGTTTAACAAGTTTACAGAAACAAAGGAGTAAATAAAATGTTGCAATTTTACCTTGGAGACATCATGGTATGAGCATGAAAGGAATTGGTGTGGCAAGAAAATCAATAAAAAACAACAAGGTACATCATTATTTTTCAGAATGATTGTAGTACATTTTACCCTGTATTTGTAGTTTTTAAAACAGGGTGCTCCTAAGTCCTTTAGGCTTTTTTAAAAAAAAAGTATCCCTTCGATCTCTAACAAATACTTAACATGTATATATCCTCTGGAACACACAGAAATCTGGCCTCAGTTTAGATAGAACATTTATATGCAGACACCCAGCTGAGCACATGCACCTATTTTTGCAGCATTTACACAGAAAGCTCCCCAATTTTTTGTAAAACACATGTGCAAAAGTAAGCATACATCTCCCAAGTATGGAAATTTGCACAGACGAGCCTGACTTGTATAGTGTAGATCAGGTGTTTTCCCACACATACCTTTAAAATAAGTGGGTCCAACTCCCCTTCCAAATAATTTATTCCCACAAACTAAGATACACTATTAAATTGATTAGTATCATTGCCAGGAGACATAAGCAATCACCCCACCCAAAGATAGGTGGTTTCAGAAACCTCTCATGGAAGAAAAAACAGGCTGGTGCTAATGGAATACACCAACTGTGAGCAGTGCAATCCGCCGTTTCCTCAGACACACGGGCAGCACTGTGCTGCCAACCACCAGCCAGTTTGAGGAGTCCAGACCCGACTTTCCCACCTGACGTCACTCTGCAGGAAGAGGCAGCTGTTCCGCAGGTTGGCAGAGCTCCCCAGACAGCAGGTCACCTCTCCATACTCCTGCATGATCTTGATCATCTCGCACATGGCTGCGAGAGAATGACAAAGAGAGACTTAATGCCTTACCGTAGCATGTACAAACACTGGCACAGCAGCATTTTAAATCTCCTCTCACCCTGATTTCATTTCTGGAGACAAACAATCAAACCTGTTAAAGGTTACCAGATCAATACACCTCCAGACTGCTCTTTGGAACCGAGTCCCTCAGACAACAAAGGCTAAGCTCATCAGCTTTTTGACCTTAAAAATATATGATTTGAGGTTAAAAGATATTGCCCTTCACATTTACTAGGAATTCCCCAATGAATTATAAACCAACATCAAGAACAGACCCTCCAGAACAGATCTCAGAAGCCTTATGTTAACTGTCCACACAAACCCCGATTCTTCCCACACTGTGTTCCCCCACCAGGAAGCTTTATGATGTAGCCTCCAATAAAGGGAAGGCAAAAATCATCTTCTCACTTCACTAAACAGTCTAGTCATTTCAGGACAGGGGTATGCAATCCAATCCTAGCTCAGCCTATGCCTTTGGAAAGAAATAACTGCTCTCCTAGTACCCTATGCACCTGCCCGGGGAGGGAAGGGGTGGAATTCTGATCCAAAGCTGCTCCAGTGCCATTTGAACCTTTGCCTCTTCTGCCTGGGGCTCTGTTCCTTGAGCTTGTAATTAACACGGACTTGGCCGTGGAGCACAAAGGCCTTGATAAAAAATATCTGGGAATTCATTTAAAATAAGGATTTTATAGACTTTCATGCAAGATTGAGTCACTTTACCCACATTCACAAGGAGCTTTATCCGCATTTTACAGATGAAGGAACTAAGGCACCAGGAGGGGAAGTGACATAAACAAAGTCATGCAGAAAGCTAGTGGCAGTCAGGTAGTCCACTAATAGCACCTGCTATACTAGGAAATGACTTCTAGGAAGTGATTTCTGAGCCATGTAAGGAAATGATCACTGGCCCTCAGGATCTGGCCCTCAGCACATAAGACTGCAATGGAGGCTCATCCACCCAGAATCCCCCTCCCAGTTTGCTACAGGGTCTCCCCACCCCTCCATGCTCTCATGACCCACAGCAACTATTTGGAGAAGATGTTTGGCAGCTGATGTGTGGGACAGGCCAAGCCCAGCGGTCACTTACTCTCTGAGGTGCAATCGGTAAAGAGTGGCACCAGCAAAGGCACGTTGTCAATGTTCTGCAGGTGAGGTCTCACCTGGTGGATCCCTCGAGGAAGTTTGGCCTTTAGAGAAAGGAGAGAGAGATTAAGGTGGCAGGAGAAAATTGTAAATTAATATCAAGGTGGTGATTACAGCACCCCAACTCCTGCACTCAAATCTCTGTGGGGCAAGATTCCTGCGATTGCAGGATCGGGCATAAGTTGCTGTCCACTGTAGAGAGAGCTTGGCTTTCCTAAGAGAGTATAAAACAAGGCTCCCGCTGAAGCGTTATTTTGCAATTCACATGCCGATTGGCCCATGCTCTCCCCCATGATTCACTATTTGCCCTTTGCAGGTGCAGCATGACCCAACAGCGGTCAGGGATTTAACTAGCATTTGACCATCCAGCCAGAACACTAGTTCAGTCACTGCATTAGGAAGAGATTGAATCTTTCAATTCAACCTGGAACACCAGCCCAGGACAACCAACTGAGTCAAGAGTGGATGTCAGGCTAGCCCTGCTGTTGGAGCTAGCCTTCCTGGGCAAAAGAGAGAGAAAGGTTGTTTGATGTAGCGGGAGGGAGAAATGAACATGAAAAAAGGAACGAGGGGGAATGGCTCCAGGGGGAGGAAGGGGATATAGACTGAGCCAGTGAAAGAAGGGTACTTCTCCCATGTGAGTTTTTGCATGTCTGAAGGCCAAGCTCTTTGGGACTCTCTGCTGTTTCCTAGTGTGTGAGTGCGTGGGGAGTTGGGGGGGAAGGTGGGGAGAAGGGGGAGGTATTTTGTCCGCAACCCTGCTGAAATTTAAGAAGATAAGTTTTCTTTTTCTAAATAGCAGCCTACAGGAGTGGTTTTAAATTTGTGTCTCTATGAGGCCAGTAGAAGCTACGTGCCATCTCCCAGACTTATGAGAGCTATCAGGCCTTCTGCTGCAGAGGAGCAGCATTTCCAAGTCATTGATCTGCCATGACAGCCCGCTCAGCCCAAGATTGGGAAAGGGGAGAAGTGTTTTCTGCCAGCACAGATCACCACCCACTCCCCCTCACATATACTTGCAAGAGGAAGGGTAGGGAATCCAGACGGAAAGAGACAAGCCTAGTTTCTCCTCACATTCTCCTGAGGAGTTCTGTGTATGGTCATCTCAACTCCTTAATCACCTAGCATTCTTAAACCTTCTCATGGGGAGAAGGAAGGAGAGCATGCAAAGGGGCAAAACTGAAATACTTAGTGCTGGGCTTGTGTGGGTCATTGATGTCAAGCTGGGAAGAATTAAGAGAGACATAACACAAACCAATTAACAAACAAGGCTTACTTGAGTCTGGTAATCCTGGAAAGCACCGAGATGTTGTTCTTAACCAGAGAGTTGGTGTGGAAAAGGAAAGATACACTCACCCTGTTGCAGTCCTCCAAGAAGCTGGGGATATCGCTGTCTGTTGGCTGAAAGCTGATGAGATCCAAGTGCCCTTCCTCTTCCATCAGCAGCAGGCCCTCCACATCATCTCGAGAGACTGAAGCGGAGAGAAAGGCAGCAGTAAAAATAAGCACATCCCTGTCTATACTGCACCGTTTCCAGCCACGTGCCCCTGCAACACACACAGCACCTTCACGTGGAACTGTGGAAGCCTGGAAACACAAGCCCTGATTTTCTAGGTTAGCTGCAGTCAGATCCCACTCAATTATCTCCTAAAATAAAATATTTTTAAATGACTAATTGACTAATCTGCTCGGAGGCAGATGCATGAGCCTAGTTTCTTTAATCTTTTGATACATGATAGCTCTTCTGGCTCTGCTTCCTTTCTCCCTGTTCACACAGTCTTCTGGGGAGAGACTGGAGAAATCACATCTAAAGTGAGGAAGAAGAGCAACTTTCAGTCAAGAGACAGACCCACGGGATAAGTCCAACATTGCAAAAAAAAAAAAATAAATAAATAAATAAAAAACAAAAAACCCACAACCCTGCGACATTGAGTCTCAGAGCCTAGGTCAACTGACTCAGGCTTGCTCTATGGGGCTAAAAATAGCAGTGTAGACATTCCTGCTCTGGCTTTGAAAACCACGCCCTTCACCGGGTTCCAGAGCCCGAATTCCAGCCTGAGTAGGAACACCTACATTACTATTTTTAGACCCACAGTGCAAGCCTCAAGTCAGTCAGCCTGGGCTCAAATATGCCCTCAACAACTACATCCAGGCCGTAGCAAAAATTGGAACTACAAATGCACAACTCCACGGTAGGCTATTGCATACACAATTATGATAGTTACGTGCACAACAGTGCGTGTGCACCCAGCTCCCATGATTGTGCATGCAACTGTAGTAAGTGTGTGCACAAATCAGTAGTTTGATTCCTAAACGGCCCCGTGAGTGCCAGAATTACCATGACTGCGCGGTACTCACACACACACACACACACACAAGGCACGCACATTCAGGTTTGGGCTCACAGGTCTAATAAGTCAGGGCTGGATTAGAACAGGTTAAACAGGATGGTCTTGGAAACAGTGAGGACCATTTGAGTGGCTTCCTAAGACCACAGTAGCGTATTTTCTTCAGGGTTATCAGTGCCGGTTTCACTGTGTTATGTACTTTTATACATGTGTTGAAGGGAAAAAACTGGACAGCTCAACCTTACCAGATTCCTGGTTTCATCCTTCAGTGGGAGCCAACAAGTCACATTACCTAACTGGCAGCCGTGGCGAGAAGCCACGGAGTCACAGCAACCGGAGCATCCTATCTTGCTTACCATACACCACATTCATTAGCTACAGGCAGACACGCCATGCCTCTGAATCATACAACCACCTTTCCCAGAGGGAAAATCTCTCACCCTGATTCAGGTCATCATGCAAAGAACCTGCATGGCTGGGGCTGGAGGGAGGAATCTCTGACCCGGGCACATCTCCGTTGGGCGTTAAGGATATATGACAGTTCCAGCCAGTCTCAAGACCCATCTTCTCAGCAAAGACCTGGGGAAGAGCACACAAGATTTTACAGAGCTGATGCAGGGACCAGTGCTTTGGGGTCAATACCTACAGATGCCCACTGACAAGCCTATGCCACTGAGACCTATTAGGCAGCTGGGTAGGGTTACTCTCGGACTGTATGGGGATGAACTCTTCAGTCAGTCAAGGCAGGGGCCATGCAAGTTCAGAAAGGGATACAGCAGAGATGTAGCCTACCTTGCTCTTGAGCTCATCTTCCAGGGAAAAGTAGACAAAACGAATGCAGGCACTGACCAGCCCATCAATGAGGCGGACGATGTCAAGTCGGGCCTGGTACTGGGATGAGACCATTCCCATGAAGATCTGGCCACTCAGAGCCTGGATACAATCCTCCTTCTCCATTACTTCTCCGATCCCTTCTTCAGGCATGCAATCACATTGAGACACAAACAACCACACGTGCGTGCACACACAGACACAGATAACGAGACATGACCACGTAGAGACAGACACCCATATGAACAGAAACATGCAGACACACATGTACAGATGGACAGGTGGAAAGACACCCATTTGCCCAAACATACACAGTCACAAAAGGAGTTTCAAACACCCCAACATACAGCCGAGAACACAGTGCAAAAACACACACAGCATGGGAAGGAAGAAAAAAAACAAAGGATGCTAGTCAGTTACAAGAAAGGGGTGGGGAGGGCACAGTACATGTGCTGCATAATGTACACATATGCATTTTAAGTACATCATACTGTGCTTAAACAACACAGCAAGTGTCTGGTGGAAGCTGACCGCCATGAAACTGAAGGGGAGTTGATCTCAAGTAATTGGATCAAACAAGTTCTCTCTAGGGATGCTGTAGTGGCTCCAGAATGACCTGTTAAGGATTTAGACTGACAGGATTCCTTCACCAGATCATGCTGTGATTAACGTGACCTCGATGCGGTACACAGTAAGGGATTCTGGTGTACCATGAGAAACTATACAATGAAATATTGTATAATCGCTAATTATGCCTCCCAACTCCCATGTGAAGCCATGTTACCTCATTTTACAGAATGGGAAACTGAGGCACATTGGGGTTAGCGCCGCAGTTTTCCAAAGGAATCAAAGGGAATTAGGCACTTCCTGACTCCTTTGAAAAACCCATCATAAGTAACTTGCATAAGACTGCACAGATGCAAAGCCAGGAACAGAACGTAAAGAGTCTTGAGTCTCAGTCCCCTGCTTTAATAAATTAGACCACCCTCAAGTGTAACTGTTATCTTACAAATTTAGGTAACTTTAAGATAGAAATACACTTGCCAGCAGCATAAGTAATTATTTCCCTTTTAGGGAATGCTTAGATCTCAATTTCCAACCACTGCTTTGGAGAGCAAAGCTGCTACAGCTTTAGATTGGGAACTAGAGACCAGCTCAGCAATACATCCCACAAGAGGAGGAGAGAGATGTACCATCAGAACTCCAGCTGTTCCTTCTGCTGCTCTGTTTGATGGGTGTAGTCCCAGGAAGGTCACAGGATGTGAAGATGGCATTCTGTCCAGGGACCTGCACCAGTTCTATGCACTTGCCATTGAGCTGGGAGGACAAGGCACAGTGCATTGGCTTGTAGGCAAAGGCAGAGCAATAGCCTGAGAGACATGCTCGCTGGTAGAAATCCAACACTTTCTTCCTACATGGAAGACACAAGGTAATACCAAAAGCTATCAGAGGCATGCTGCCATTCTGACATCAGTATAACCTCTGGGAGCTCAGGGCTGGAGGAAATCACCAATGCAAGTTTCCTGGACCACTCCCTGTAAGTTTGTTTCTAACACTGATCAGAGAAAAAAGAAAAGAAGTACTTGTGGCACCTTAGAGACTAACAAATTTATTAGAGCATAAGCTTTCGTGAGCTACAGCTCACTTCATCGGATGCATTTGGTGGAAAAAACAGAGGAGACCTGTTTTTTCCACCAAATGCATCCGATGAAGTGAGCTGTAGCTCACGAAAGCTTATGCTCTAATAAATTTGTTAGTCTCTAAGGTGCCACAAGTACTCCTTTTCTTTTTGCAAATACAGACTAACACGGCTGCTACTCTGAAAACTGATCAGAGACTGGTCTAAAGAGACCATTCCTTATAGCTTGTATCCTTTGAGCTACAGCCACTAGAGGGAGACCTGAGCGTCTGAGCATCCTGTAAGGGGCTAACTAATATAGCATATTTGTGATGGAATTGGAGCCGCCTGTGATAATTTATGAACACTAGATGAGTCATGCAGTTGTCTGATTATTGCCTGGGGGTTCCTTGCATGAGTACTTTGGGTTAATTCACCAGCAAGGCTGTTTACTTGTGAGTAGGAAGAGGGCAATAGGCCAGATAACACTTATCAGCAAACATGGGGTGGACAATGCTGGAGCCACTGGCTGTGATGCAGACCTCACTGAACAGGTTTCCCCAGGCAGATCTCAGCCATCAGGGGCACAGGGAGCTCAGAGGACTCATGAGGGTTTAAAAACACACACTTCTCAAGGGAGAGACAGGACTTCTGAGTAAATGTGAACCCAAACTTTAGAGGTCAGAGGGATCTGGAGTAGGATAGGCCCACCCAGGCCTTTAGGTCAAACAGATATGCATACAGACAACTTATTGTTTTAAAAACCCATTTCTCATGTTACACTGTGCTCCACGGTTAAAATTAAACAATACATTGTTTTAAGACGACTGTTTTGGGTCACACTATTCATCACTGGTCACAGCTCCCGAAGGAAAGAACGGCAGAGAGCTAAATGCAGTTGGACCTGCTGAGCAATCATGGTTGGCACACACCCATACAGGATGCTGTAGCATCACAGGTTTCTACCCAGGAAAGCAAAGGCTCAAGACCTAAGAACTGGAGGGAATGCACTCAGAGAGAAAGGAAGGAATGAGAGGTGCAGCTAGCACTGAACCATGACAATATTATAGATTTGCATGGTGCAGTGATACAAAGCCAATGCAAGTTGAACAAAGAGCCCCCCATCGTAGTACACCAGTGGTGCAGTTCCAGACAGCTGCATTTAAAGGCAGATTGTCAACACGCAGTCAGTCATTGGAGTAGCTTAAAATTCCATGTTTGTTTTGAATTTGTAGTGGTAACATTAGGCTGGGCCAGAACTACTCAACACAGAGTTTTTAATCAATGCCTCGTAAAAGAAATATTCAAAAAAGTAACAGGTCTTAATGCCTGAAAATAGTGAGACACACTAGCACAATGTAATGCAGGCCAACAAAACAAATCAGGACTGATCTGTCAAATGACAAAAAGGTGACAATAATGGCATAGGGAGCACCAAATCCACCCCAGCAAGATACCACTAATAGCTGGAATGTACCACTCCTTGTATGCAGATATGGGACTTCCCAGAGATAACCGAACAAAATCCTATTGCTACCATCACTGAACTTGCTTAGAATTTTGGGCACACTTTACAGTAAGGTTCCATTTATAAACAAATTATAAAGGGTTTATAAATGATGAACAAAAGTTTTAATAAAGGGTTGGTAAATTGTTAGAGTCCAACGGATCAGTAGATTGCTTATAACCATGTAACCCCTTTTAACGATGCGCTTATAACCAACTACAGACAATTCACATTTATAACATGCTTATAACAGCTATTTATCATTTATAAATGGCTTATAAAGTATCGTTATGTGGAGCCTTAATATAAACATAATTCTCTCCAGTAATTAATTTTAAACCAGTAACTCCTGTATGCCAATGAGGTAAGGCCACCCACCTGTCAGAGCCGGAGAGGGGGTAGATATCAGCACCATCCCAAAAGTCTGTGCAGGCCTCGAGAATGATGTCAGCTGTTCCATGAGAAAGCATCTGCTCAGTGCCTAGGGGGAAAATGGGTAGGTGTCTCACCTGTACATTTCCAGCCAAGGGATTTAATTCCAATGGCTCATTTGACAGTTAAAAACTACAGAGAATCCCACAATAAGACAGAACATCCTGATCTGCCCAATACATCCCCACTGGCCATGTCAAGAATGTGTCAGCCACTGAAGAGAGACTGTTCAAGAGGAGATGATGTAGGTTTGGCTGCTCTTTGCCTGGCTACAAGTTAATTGAGCTAGTGGTAAATTATGGACCTGGTAGCCAGTTCCAGAACCTCTCCCCTTACACTGCAATGATCTTTCTCCTGCAGAAAAGTGAGGACCTGGTTGCTTCTGTATCCAGTACCCCTCCAAATCAGGGTATAACCAGGAGTAATGGAGTCATGAGATGAAACTAAGTAAAGGGAAATTTGAGTTGAATAGCAGGGGATAATTTCACAGTGAAAGCCTGTTAATAGACTGGAGTCTATTAGATTGGAGGCAGCATGAACTAGAGGTTAAGGGTATGGGACTGGGACTCAGGAGACCTGGGTTCTATTCACTGGCCTGGCAAGTCACTTCACCTCCCTGTGCCTCAGATAAGGCTAGTGACCTCCTTTGTAAAGCGCTCTGAGATCTACTGATGAAAAGCACTGGATAAGAGTGAGGTATTATTATTATCAGCACTATTCCATGGAAGAAGTTGGGTGATTAACAGTCATTGCCTGGGGCATTTAAAACAAGGCTCGACGAAAGCTCTAGAAGACATACTGCAGAGAACAACCCCTCGCACTGACCAGAGGAGGAGCCAAGATTACTTAATGACCATGATCTTTCAGGTCTTTCCATCTTTTCCAATTCTAGGGAGCTTTAAGGCTGAACAATAACCTGTAACTCATCCTGCTGGGCCTGGGTATTCCAGGGTGTCTCAGATCATCATGTGATTTTCACTTATCTGGTACAAGACCAGGGCATGGTAGGTAGATCAGAAGTCAAGGATGGAGGGGCTGCCTTCCCTCCAGGGTTCCTCTCTCTCATTAGCTCATGTGGAAACGTTAGCATTACATGCACGTAGCATTCACTGTCAAGGTTAATTTGATTCCCTCCTCCAGCTACTCTGTGACTGCCCCCAATAGTTTCAAAGCTGATCTAAAGAGAGAAAAAAAATCACTTCCAAAAAGCGAGTCCAAAGACTTCTTGAAGGCATCGCTGCTGAGTGCAGACACTCATGCTAGCCAATGAGGTCAAGAGCCAAGAATATCTGTTCATGCAAATCAGGCGGGGACCTTCATGAATACTTGAGGATTTTCCAAAACATACCAGCTCTCTGCTTTGTACTAAAAATAGACATCACAGGCTGAGTTTATCAGCATAACAAACATCTGAATGCAATAGGAGCAGAATGTGAAAGAGGCTGCTTGTTAGAGGAACACAATGGACAGCTCACGTGAGGTTTGGGTTAATTTTACTGTAAAAACCTTATATCCTCGCCTTAGTGGCTGTATGGTCAGATAGCCTCTGCTGTGAACAAAGGGGCAGGAGATGCCAGCTGACCCCTGCAAAGTCCATGCCCGGTATACAGAGTAGGAACTGGTGGGCAAACACACACATGCACATCAGCAGCTACATTTCTGCTTTCCATCCTACATAGTTTCTGTTCAGCATCAACAGCACCTTGCACAGCCCACCCCACCGGCACTCTGTAGAAGTTAATGCCAGCGACACAGTTCATGTACCACTCCAATCCGTGCTGCGGTGGCATTGATTCCAATGTCACTGATGGCACTGTGAGCTAAACCTCCCCAAAACTGGGATTAGTAAATCACAAGGTTAGTAACAGAAATGGGATTCTGCTAAACCAGGGGCCATTGTTCACTCCGGCTTTTCCCCTACAATCTGCACCTACGCCACAAATCAACATCCGTGTAACACTCACAGCCTGCGCCTTACACAAACCACTCCAGGAACCAGAAATAGAGCCTACAAAGACATACAGATCAGATGCCTCATGGCACAAGGAAACAACTAATAAAACCCTAGGCTATAACTCTAGGTAAATTAACAACCTGCCCTGGGAACATGGCTATTAGCTAATGAGCAGTGGGATCGTTTAGAAATGGCTGAGGATGGGTATTAAACACTGTGACTGTTCAGTATTTACATGTATGCCCTGCCAAATTACACTGATTTACAAAGCATGAGACTCCTCACTAAGCTCCTGGCAGTAAACTGGGTAAAATCCCTGCTCCCACCTGGCACTGGGGGTGGGAGAGGAGGTGCTCCTGGTGGCTGGCTGTGGTCAATACTGAGTTCATGCTATTTTCTTCTAGGGCTAGAGATAGAAGCTAACTGAGCAGCAGTGAGTCTGCTCAAATGAGCCAGATCACTCTGCATTGGATATGGGCTTGTGTTAAAACTCTTCCCAAACAAGAGGTTCCCAACAGCAATCCCAGCTTCCAGCACTGGTGCAGCAATCAAAATAAGACTATGCAAAAATTAAGATTTTAACTACAACAAGGGAAGATGGAAGCAGTACAGGCCATTGGGTCATTTCACTCCAGAAGCATGTGAATCCTTAGTCACCTCCAGTTACTGTGGATTTGGGGTGAAAAATGTCAGATTAACAGGGACATATTTCACTAAACAAGACAAGGGAACCTAGAGATGGGTTATGTACTATTTCTGCTCAAGGTACATTATTTACTACCTGTCCACCTTTGGTTTCCTTACAGAGGTCTCATTATGGTGTATGGAGTCAAACATTCATTCCAAGATTTTTAAAGCCAAAAGGGGCCACTATGATCTAGTCTGACCCCCTGCATAACACAGTCCAGAGAATTTCACGCAGTAATTCCTGCACCAAGCTCATAATTTCTGGTTGACCATAATTTTCGAAAGCCATACAATCTTGATTTAAAGACTTCAAGTGATGAACAATCTACCACATCCTTAAGTAAATTATTCCAATGGTTAATTACCCTCACTATTAAAATTCTTCTTACAGTTCATTCTAGACAGCATTATTACGGTCTCACACACACACACACACACGTCTGAACCCTCTAGGAAAAAAAACTTTTAAAAATTAGGAAATGAAGTTAGAATTAGGCAAGATTAAAGGTGGTTCCCTATATTGAGAATCCCAGCAGTCAACTCCGAACACCACATTTCAAAGCCTTTCCTATAAAGGCAAGATGGCAGCAACTGGAACAAACATAAAAAAATCTTCCCAGGTCAAGGCGTGAGATTAACTGCTGGACAGAAGGATATGGTTTACTCCCAGGGACTTTCAACTCTGTACAGTATTGATTTCGCTGGAACAACAAAGTCTGTGCAAAGACAAACAGGAAACTCCTCTTGTTCTGCTTTTCCAGGACACACATACACACAAAAGATCATTAATACGTTGGATATAACATTAGCCAGAATCAAATTACAAAGGTTATTCACAATCCTCATGCTTCTGGGCAAGAGCTGGTCACACACTAGGGTCAGGAAGAAATTCCTCCCAACATGCTATAGTACTGCACAGTGACGTGTGTTACCAAGAAGTTTACAGTTTCCTCTTCAGCAGTTGGTATTGGCTGCAGGCAGACACAGGATATCAGTCTAGAGCAGGGGTGGGCAAACTTTTTGGCCCGAGGGCCACATCTGGGTATGGAAGTCGTATGGCGGGCCATGAATGCTCAAAAACTGGGGGTTGGGGTGCAGGAGGGCATGAGGGCTCCATGGGGTGGGGTTGGGGATGAGGAGTTGGGGGTGCAGGAGGGTGCTCCGGGCTGGAACTGAGCAGTTCAGAGGGCGGGAGGAGGATCAGGGCTAGGGCAGGGGGTTGAAGCATGGGAGGGGTCGGGAGGCAGGCTCCGGGCGGCACTGACCTCAAGCAGCTTCCAGAAACAGCGGCATGTCCCCTCTCCAGCTCCTATGCAGAGGTATGTCCAGGCAGCTCTGAGTGCTGCCCTGTGCACAGGCGCCACCCCTGCAGCTCCCATTGGCTGCAGTTCCCAGCCAATGGGAGCTGCAAGGGTGGCACTTGGGGTGGAGGCAGCATGCGGAGCCCCTTGGCTGCCCCTATGCATAGGAGCTGGAGTGGGGACAAGCCACTGCTTCCGGGAGCTGTTTGGAGTGGTGCAAGACCCTAACCCCGCTCCCTCGTTGGAGCGCTGGAGCGGAGCAAGCCCCAGACCCCGATTCCTGGTGGGAGCTTGGGGGCTGCATTAAAACATCTGGAGAGCTAGATGTGGTCCCCAGGCCATAGTTTGCCCACCTCTGGTCTAGAGAGAGCCTTGGTCTGTTCTACTCTGGCAATTCCTAGGTTGTTTTTGAGACTCGCAAAATACTCCATTTCCCCTCCCCCACTATATCCAACACCTACACCCGAGAGAAGGGAGGCACCCTTACTGGTGGTGGTGTCCTTAACAAAAAGGCTGATCATGTGACTCAAAGGCGGTCTCCTCTTGGTGATGGAAGAGAGTTTTCCCAGTACTGTCTCCTTCACCATCTCGTCAGTCGGCAAGCGGTACAGGGCCAAGTGGTTCTCCTGCTTGAAAAGCTCTTTGGCTCCGGGTGTGAAACCTGAAACATGAATGTAAAGGGGAGAAAGGTAAGACACAACTCAAAGTAAAATGGAGGAGATCTCACTTTGCTGCTCCCCTCCGTCCCCTGGCTGCAGTCATTCTGATACCTTCCCAGCAGCAGCATCCACCAGAAACCAAGCCAGTGACATTCTGTAGCCCCAGTGTGTGTGCTAACAGCCAGGCGACAGAGGTTACGCTTACCTAGCTGACTTGCCTGCATTCTACTATGTGCATACACTATAATGCTTTGAGATCTACTGATGAGATGTGCTTTACAAGAGCCAGATGATATTATTAGTGGAGTCCTTAGCACTTGTGATTCATTTAAGAGAAGGAGAGCAATCTAGAAGAACAAGCGTAGGACAAAAGGTCAGAAACTCTCAAATGTTAATCCTGGCTCTGCCACTGACTCATTGTGTGACCTAGGACAAGTCATTTAACGCTCCTGTGCCTCACTCTACCTCGCAAGAGTGGGATGCGGATTATGAAGTACTGAAGATGTAAAGTACTACATACTACTTACGGCTAACCACTGCCAGTTTCTCTGTAATACACATAAGCCTAAACATTAGCACCGACAAAGATGTCAGAGGAGCAATTTGTCCATTCTTATTGGTCAGTCTTTAGCCACTGTGGGGCAAAAAGCTTCTACATCGGCACTGCTGCTGTCCATAACACTGAAGGATTTGAACTAGAACTTTACCAAATTTAGCCTGTGTTGGCTGGGAAAACTCTTAGCCATGAATGTCACTCAAAGGCTGTAGCACCGTGTCTGAACCTGTCAGCGGTGAACTCTCCACTGACACTGGCAACAAGTCTGATGTCAAACCTCTGAGCATTGACCCAAAGAGAAAAGATCAGAGTCAGATCTGAACTCCAGCTTTCCAACTAACAAAGAGGGACCATTCTGGTACTCTCCCAGTATTCAGCTGGCTCAGTAAGACTACCACGAAAGCTTGCTATCATTTCTCAGCTGTCTCTTTGTTTGGTTCTTCCTTACCTATTAGCCTTGCAAACTCACAGAGCCCCCAGGGCACATGGACAGGCAGCACAGCATTGTGAGTCTCCTGGAGGGCAATGTTGCAGAGGTGGTCAGAAAAGCGGCATAGGCGCTCCGTCACACTGGCATTGCAGAGGTTGAGCAGCACATTCAAGCCCAGAGGCTTCAGGGAAGTTAGGTGCATCTGCCAGTTGGAGTCATCGAACTGGATACAGGAGGGGTTCTGCTGGTCCTGGGACAGGCTGAGCATTTTGAGGTGGTAGTCACACACAAAGTCTTCAGCCTCACAGGCCAGTCCCTCACCGTCACCGCCAGCCTGATCAGACATGCAAGAAAAACCTGGTTAGTTATAATGGAAGGTAGTTGCTAGAGATGCTTCAAGTCCCATCCCAAGCTTAGTATCCCTTAGCAGAAGAGAGAGTCCCAGATATAACAGGGAAGATTAACAGGCCATTGCTTCCTCCACTTCTCAAAAGTGGCAGCTTCCTTAGTTCCACAGTCTGAGATTCTCCAGAGGAGTAAAAACAACGTTTTTTAAAAGGTCTAAATTCTAAGGGAGGAAAATGAATGAGTATGTGATGAGGGAATGACTACTGTAAAGGGCCTGGGGGCTTTTCCAGGGAGATTGAACTACTTTCTAGTACCACATTTAGAAAAACAAATAGTAAGTTCCTGATCCTTCCCACTCCAAAATCTGTGGGAGTGTTACCATTGCCATAAGTGGGAGTATGAACAAACTCAGAAGATAACCAGGGAAAGAACTGTAGGATTAATTTTAAGATGACAGAAGTTTGATGGATGGCGATGAAGTCTCCTAAGAAGAAGGTAGTATGTAACATCCCCTAAATACACAAGAATATATCCGAGCATCCTCATCATAGACACTAGCAACAGGTACCTCCTTTAGTTCTGTCCTTAAAAGAACCAACGCTTCCCAGGGGAAAGGGGCCTTCAGTAAAGAGAATGCTTTTCTTCTCTGGAAAAGGACATGCAGCCCATGCTAAAGGATGTGCAAGGGGAATGAAGTGAGATTCGTCCCTGATTGCTTCCCCTTACAATTCAGCAACTGAAGCAGGCAATACTTGACAGAAACACAGACATTTCTTTAAAAAAAGAAAAGGAGTATTTGTGGCACCTTATAGACTAACAAATTAAGCCCTACTTAAGCACTAAGCCCATTACCAGTCGGGTGACACGGGCCAGGCATGAGTCTTTTATTGCACTGTAGACATACCATTAGGGTCATAATTTGTCACTAGAAGATACTATGCCCAACTTTCCCCTTGCTTACACTGGGGCAGTTCAGGAGTAACTCCACTGAAATCCATGGACCTACAGTGATGTAAATTCAGAATAACTGAGAGCACAATCAATACATATGAGTGGCCAGTATTACCAGTCAATTAGCATTTAATGAAAACTAAACTTGGTTAATTTGGCCTTGGGGTTTTTTTTGTTTTTGACTTCATGAAGTATTCTCAATCTACTGTTGGTTTTGTGAACATATTAATTATTATTATTTATTTGTATCATCAAAGCACATGGGCCACATATGTGGAATTATTCTACATCTACCATAAATGAACACTTGGCATGCTACAGGTAAAGTATCCATTACTGGTATTCGGTATTCAAGGTCAGAAACTGGTCACCTGTTGCATGGTTTAGATTCTGGTCCCTGTCTGAGTAAGTAACATTTTTGATAGAAGACTATGGAATAATGCCTTTCTAATAGAATTCTTTGTCAGTTTCAGTATTTATGTATATTTCTTGACTGCTTGGTGATCAGTCAAATACTCATGAATAATGAAAAGCAGTAACATATCAAATTTGAACCATGTGTTTAAAAAACTGTCTTCATCATTTGACCAGTTCTCTGGGATGTAGACCACGGATATTAGTCTATTAGTCTAAATCATGAATGATGTAGAGAAAGTGAATAGAGAAGTGTTATTTACCCCTTCACATAAACACACACACCAGGAGTCAACCCAATGAAATTAATAGGCAGCAGGTCTAAAACAAATATAAGGAAATACTTCTTCATACAACACACAGTCAACCTGTGGAACTTGTTGCCAGGGGATGGTGCAAAGGCAAAGATATAACTGGGTTCAAAAAAGAAGTAGATAAGTTCATGGAGGACAGGTCCATCAGAGGCTGTTAGCCAAGATGGTCAGGGATGCAACCCCATGCTCTGGGTGTCCCTAAGCCTCTGACTGCTAGAAGTTGGGACTGGATGACAGGAGACGGATCACTTGATCAATTGTCCTGTTCTGTTCATTCCCTCTGAAGCACCTGGCATTAGCCACTATTGGAAGATACTGGGTAGATGGTTGGACCCAGTATGGCTTTTCCCATGTACCACACAGGCATGTCTGCCAGAGATCTGACCCAAACCAGCAGCTAGTCTAACAGAGAGCTGGCATCACTGGGATGCTGAAGAGGAGACTCCTCACAGCCTCTTCTCTCCTCTAGAGCAATTAGTACTACTAACTAAATCCTCAGACTTTGAAAAGAGCCCATTTAAATGAACAGCTCTCCTTACCCCACAGAAAGAGGGGAAATCCAAAGGTGTGGGAGCTAATAGGATTACAATGCTGGCTGTAACTCGCCGCCTAATGTCTCTGCCAAGCACTCCCGAGTATAATGTTATTTTGGCTGAAGAGCCATCTTCCCATCCACAAAGCCAGCAAAAGGCACAGAGTACAATGAGATTCAGCTGCTCCTTTCCTTACATAATTCATACAAATCTGCTAGATTTCACCATTCTCTAACTCAAATCAGGGGGTGGGTAGGGTTCTTTCTCCTCTCGATGCAGCCTGTCCTACAGCTCAGTGAGAGGCTGACTGCATCCATTTTTGCATACCTTACCTGGGTTGCCTCCTCCTCACCACCCTCTGTGTCTTTGCTGAAGCTCACGTTGGACCCCGACGGATGCTTGCTTCTACTGTTTGGCTTTCTGTGGACATGGACATCAGAAGATTTTGGCATGTCACTAGACCAGTCGTTCCTCTCTTGTTCATTGGCAACATGGACCATATCCATCATGGGACCAGAAAGCAGAGCATCCCTCTCATGGGGCTAGAAGAGAGCAAGGAGGTGAACAGTGATGAGGCACTTATGGGATAGAATGGAAAATCCCCACTACTGACTTGCATGATGCCAGGCCTATTCTATCCTGGGATGGATTTGGGTAGCTGGGGGTGGGGCAGCTTCTGGCCTCTACTGAAGAGGACTGGACAGGACTCTTTGGAGGAGCAGGTCCTCACCATTCAAGCAACGACACTCTCCTCCAGGAGCTCAACACTTGCTTTTCTATACCACTGCAAGCCCTGCCAGATCATGAACTGAATCTAGTTGCCTGGCAGGTAGTGCTAAGGCTTCCAGCCACACCATGCTGAAAGCAAAGCATCACTTTGTTGATGACCCATCCCTCACCTCCTCATCCATCTCTGGGTGACAGAAGGAGCGCGTGGAGAGTTCATCCGTCAGGTCTTCATGGCTATCATGAGGAGCTTCCACCTTCCCACTGAAGAACAGAACAGTCTCTGGACTGGGATTTGGCCAGGATAGAATCCCCTGCTTGTCTACACAGCAAAGCACCTAAAACACCCCAAGACATCCCGCAACACCCCCCAAAATACAAAACACCTAGTGAGTTAATGTCTAAAATATATATTCACAGAAAAACAGCAGAAGGCTTGGGTGGGTTTTCAGATACAAAGCTGGACAAAAGTCCCTTGTCAAGCAAACCCCTATCTTGAGAGAGCATTCTGAAAGCACGCCCAGGTGTACTGAGCACAATTTGGTTCCATCTGGATTTATGGTCACTTAATGCAGGTTTCATTTTAGGACCTATTAAAACTAAGCATGAAATCCATAAGCAGGAGGCAAGTCTTGTACCTATTTTACAGACTAGTACACCAAGGCTCAGGGAGATCAAGAGGTTTTTTGTTTTCTTTTAAAAATGTCATTGGCAGAGCTAGGAATAGAACAAGAGTATGACCTGGGCTTAAGCTACCAGACAACACCAAATGTCCTCTAAACCACTGTCTTTACTAAAAGTGTGCTCCTGGGAGGATAGGTGCCCATTTGGTTTAAAGACAGTTATAATTAGGCTAACGCTTGTGCTGTCATATGGGTGTAATTCATAAAGTGTAAAAAAGCAGAAAACGGATGAGAGCATAAAAATTGGATGGGAAGAGATGTTGAATCCCAGCGATAATAGAACATGGCAATATTCTAAACAAAAAGAGCTCTCAGCCATACACATAGCTGTTTGCATTGCTTCACACTGACTGCAGACATTCTAGGCTTCCGAGTGAAAATCCTGGAATCTTATTATGTAGATGTCTAGTTCTTATATAGTGCTTATCATTAGACCTCAAAGCACTTTACAATAGAGGTTATAAAGCTCTTGCAAACCCAGGAGACTAGAAACCCCACAAGACCTTTACTCAGAACGCTGTGAATGGAACACCTACAGCCCTGTTTCTTAGGGAATTTTCACAGTGATTGAAGAGAGCAAGGTATCCCATTTAGGTATCCTCCTTGTGATAACCTAGTGATACTCACAGTGACGGATCCCAGGCTGTGAAGTAAGCTGGAGGTGAAGCTGAGTGTTGGAGACTTGCCTTTTAAAACACACAGAAAGTGGCTCCAGATACAACGTATCATTTCCTGTCAGAGAAGCAGACCACAGGTGACAATTCGCTGGGGAGAGCCTGGGTGAGGAAGGGGGATGAGGGGTGTGTGAAGTTAACAAACATGCTTATAGGTTCGAGTCAAAGAGACCCTGTGAAACAATCCATTGCCAGGGGGACAGAACTATAAGTGTGAGTAGGTTAAGGTTTTCAAGGGCAAGGGCACTCCCCCTATTGAATGCAAACAGCAAATATGTTCCTTGAACAGCGATTCTGCTGGGGCCATCACAGTCTTTCCAGAAAATACAGGTGGAAATTTTGAAGGGGTTTCACCTCAGTTAACTTGGTGCTGCCTCTTGGAATCTTTTTTCTAAACAATATGCTCAGATCCTTGGATGAAAGGATTTCAGTGCCCCACCACATGCCTGTTAAACCCATTTCCAGATGGGACAACTGAATCACTGAGGTGCAATGATTTGCCCAAGGTAACCCAGGCAGTCAGGAGTCTGGGTTCTATTTTCTGCTAGAACCATTGCCTCCCCATCCAGTTTAACTAAAAGTCAAATCTATGAACAACTGAAGGAAGGGTTGCATGAGGGAAATACTACAAACTAAACGTGCTGCTGTCACAGACAATCAGTCTCCCACAGGAGCACTATCCCAAACAGAAGCTGGATGGACAGAAGGCTAACACATATGGGCTCATCTCTGCAAATCTAGGATCCACTCCCAGCCTCAGAGCCGTTTGTTTCTTGTTCCCAGCCGAACTGGGTCTGAATTTGATGTTGAGCTGCAAGCTTTAAATGCATTTCTGGATTGCTACCACTTTGCATCACTTCTCCCATGCTTGAACTCCTCCAGTGCTCAGATACTATGTTGATAAGGGCCATGTACAAACATAGACAGATTAAATCTCACCATGGTTGTAGTCAGAAATGCAGAATAATATTTAATTTAAAACAAAAAGAAAAGGCCATATTTAATCCAGACACTTTCTTACAGCCAAGGTCTTCGCACAGAAGCAGAAAAAGGGAACAGATCTATGCACCAGGGAGATGACCTCAAGTCATTACTTTTTAATTGCTCAAGCACTGAATTGCACAGCTCATCTGAAGGATGAATTGGCATAGGAAGGTAAGAAAATGTTCAGAGAGAGTGATATGCGTGGGGCTAGCAGTGGCAAGGGGAGAGACTGAGCCTGCTGACATTTGGGATTTTCTAATTAGCCTTGGGAATCCCTCTACTTCCCCAAGGAAATGGAAATCCTAATGCCAGATTAGGCAAGACATTATCCCGTTTCATCTGGGTGATATAATTTGAAGAGGAGCTGGATAGTTCCTTTGAAAGTTTGCTTGCTCTGGTTTGGGAAGTGTTAGTAATGTACACAAACTTATTAAGAAGCTGGTGAAGCAGGATCAGGCTTTCATCCCAAATGACCCCCTCTCCTCTCTTCATATTTCGCCTCTGCCAGGGCTCCAGTTTTGCTGCTACTTCCCATCTCCCTGTTCACTAGTTTTGATTGGATGAGGGTTGTTTTTTTTAAGATAAGCTAAATTCTGCCCCAGCCTCCAGCTATGTACCCATATTTTCTGACCAGTTATTTCTCCTGTAGAGCAACAGCGACCAACAGGACTTGAAACAGAAGCTTTCTCCAATACAGGAAAGCTTGGTTTCAAAACCTCAGCAAAAAATTCTAATTCATGGGAACCTGAAGGGTACAAGCTGGACCACCTGTCACATTTAGCTCAACCCTGGCCAGTAGAGCAATTTCTAAATGAGGAGGTGTGTGGGAAAGACATCCAACCTGCAAGCAGAGCAAAATAAAGCAGCAAACAAAGAGTGCCAGCAGGCATTTGCCACCGGCAGTGAAGGTTTAGAGACTAGCAGGAGACAACAGAGGGAGAAAGGAAAGGATCTTACGGAGCTCGCAGTGAAGTAGAAAGAGAACAGAAGACTGGTAAAAAATAGTAACAACAGTACCTGAGAAGATACCATCTCTGTGTAGCTGCTGAGAGTGTCCTCTGAAAACTTAGCCAGCTGTAGCAAGAGAAAAGACCAGTTACTATCAGTGTGCTCAGAAATGGTACATGAGAAGTGTCCCTCTCTGAATACTGTGCATTCTGGGAGGTAAAGGGAGGGGCCCTACTCTCTATTGCCATACCAGAAGAGACAGATGGTCCATCAAATCCAGTAACTTGTCTCCAGTGTTCCATGTTATTTTATTGGTTAATGATAAGCACCATGCTTGGTGCTGTACAGGACATGGATGAACACATGGTCCTTGCCCTGAAAAGCTTACAGACTAAAGAGACAGATTACACCAGTTAGACGCACCAGGACGCAGCTCTTTCTTAGGCTGATATTTTGAGGCAGGAGAAGGCAGTGTTTGAACTGATCTGGACTGGGTGAAAGCAGGGAGCTTTAAGAAGGGATTGCAAAGGTGGGCAGCTGTAACACCAGGGACATGGAGGAAGGAGGCAGAATGAAAGGGGCTATAAGATAGGAAATTAAATCAGAGATGTCGGCGGGATGGAATCATGCACAGCTTGGAAGGGGAGGGAAAGTTAGAGATGACAATTTTACGACTCAATGTCTTGCATCCAATGAGGGGGAATTCTCATCTTGACAGAAAGAGGAACAACTCACAAAACTAAAAAAAACAGTGGTTGCAAGTGTAAATAGAATGAAGTCCCAATCAGTAATACTTCCACTTGATCCAATTTCACAAAGTTAAAAAACACATATGAGCCAAACAGCTGGGAGAAAATTTACATAGAGCAATGTGAGGGATCATTGGGAAGTGTTTAAGAACTTTTTAATAAATACCCAAAAAGTTACAATCAAGAAACAAAGGTACACTTGTTAGAAAACCAGCCTGGCTTAGAAGAGAAGTGAAAGCAACAATAAAAAAATAAAAACAATACATAACAGATGGAAAAAAGAGGAAACTGACAGCAATGAATAAAAATTAGAAGCTAGAAAATGTAGAAAGTTGATAAGGAAATGAAAAGGACACATGAAGAAATCTATAGCCAACAGAGTAACAGACAACAAGGAAGAGGGTTTGGGATTTTTCTGAGTTAAGCATATCAAGAACAAAAAGAAACCATGACAATGGTATCAGTACATTACTAGATGGGAAATGGTAGAATTGTCAACAATAATGAAAAAAAGGAAGAAGTATTCAAATAAATATTTCTGTTCTGTATTTGGGAACAAGCCAGATGATGTATGCATATCATGTGATAATGATGAAATACTTTCCATTCCAACATTAACTAAGGAGGATGTTAAACAGCAGCTACCAAAGACAGACATCTTTTATCTGGAACTGCTGATTTACTTGCAGCCAAGAATTTTAAAAGAGCTGGCCAAGGAGCTCTCTGGACCATTAATGTTGATTTTCATTAAGTCTTAGAACACAAGGAAAGTTTCAGGACTAGAAGGCTAATGTTGTGCTAATACTTAAAAACAGTAAATGGGGATGACCCAAGTAATAATAAGCCTGTCAGCCTGACTTCAAACTTGAGCAAAATAATGGAATGGCTGTGTCACAGGGTGGCTGGCCCCAGTAAATGAAGTAGGTCCAGCACCCCTCTGCCAGAGCAGGTACTCTAATTTGGCCAATTAAGAGGGTGGCGGAAGCACCTGGCGGCTATAAAGGACCAGGGGAGAGAGACTTGGTGAGTCAGGGGAACCGGAGAGCACAGACCAGTGGAGCAAAGAAAAAGGGCAGGCGCTGAGAGCTGCCAGAGCCAAAAAACTAACTGTGGTTCCTGAGAGAAGGCTGAAGGCAGGGGAGCAGCAGCAGGAGTCGCTTGGTGGCTCTCAGAGAGACAGAGCCGAGGGCTGGGGAGGGCTGGAGACAGGAGAGCAGAAGAGGAGCTTACTTGATGACTTCTCCAGGGCTGGACTCAGAGGAACCATAAGAGGCCAAAGGGAGTGAGGGATATTCCCCTGATAATGACGATCTCCCAGCAGAGCAGCTGTGGAAGTTCCCACTGGGAACAGTGGGGTTTTAAGGACTATATACACTGGATGTGGGAAATGGACTGTTTGGGATTTTTGTTGAGCAGTAGTTAACTGTGTTTTGGTAATAAACTGGCTCCAAGAAGGGGCATTATTTAAGTAAAAGAGCCTGAAATGGATTTACTGGAGACTCTGAAAAGGAAAACTGAGGCAGGTGTGCCTGTCATGCTGCAGGAGGCTGCTCCAGACAGGCCATTCTGTTACAGGGTGTTATAGGACTGGATTAATGAAGAATTATGTGGGTAATATAATTAATGCTATCAACAAGGGTTTATGGAAAACACACCCTGTCTAACTTGATATCATTTTTTGACAAGATTACAGGTTTGGTTGCTAAAGATAACAGTATTGATTTAATATATTTAGACTTCTGTAAGGCATCTGACTTGGTATAGCATGACATTTTTATTATGGAACTAGAACCAATACCAATATGGGCACACATTAAATGGATTAAAAACAGTCTAACTGATAGGTCTCAAAATGTAAGTGTAAACAGAGAATTATCATTGAGAGGGTATTTCCAGTGGGGTCCCACAGAGACTGGTTCTTGGCCCTGTGCTATTTAAAAATATTAAATATGACCTGGAAGAAAATTAAGTCATTACTGATAAAGTTGGTCAATGATACAAAGACTGGGGAGTGCTAAATAATGAAGAGGACAGATCACTGATACAGAGCGCTCCGGATCACTTGGTAAACTGGGCACAAGCAAACAATATGCATCCCTATATGGCCAAATGTAAAGTCATACATCTAGGAAAAAAAACATAGGCCATACTTACAGGCTGGGGGACTCTAGCCTGAGAAGCGGTGACTCTGAAAGAGACTTGGACGTCATACTGGACAACCAGCTGAACATGAGCTCCCATTGTGACCCTGTAGCCGAAAGGGCCAATGCAATCCTTGAATGCATAAACAGGGAATAGAAAGTAGGAACAGGGAGGTTAAATTACCCTGTGTTTGTATCTGGTGCAACCGCTGCTGGAATATTGTCTCCAGATCTGGTGTCAACAATTCAAGAAGGATGTTAAAAGTTGGAGAGGGTTTAGAGAAGAACCAAGAAAACACCCCTTATAGTTAAAGACTCGAGGAACTGTATTTAGCTTACCAAAGAGGGGTAACTTGATCACAGTAGTCTATAAGTAGCTACATGTGGAACAGAAATTTGAATGTTCCATTTAGCAGAACAAGGTATAACAAGATCCAATCTCTCAAAGGTGAGGCTAGGCAAATCTGAACTAGAAATGAAATTTAAAAAAAAAAAAAAAGTTTCTTAACACTGAGGGTAAATAACTATTGGAACAACACGCCAAGATTTCTGGTGGATTCTCCACTAGCATTTCTTAAATTACATTTGGATGTTTTTCTAAAAGGTATGTTCTACTTCAACCACATCTATGTGACTTGAAGCCAGAATTAATAAAGGAAAATCCTACGTCCTGTCTTATGCAGGAGGTCATACTAGAAGATGATCACAGTGGTCCCTTCTGGCCTTAAGATCTATTAGCTTGAACTTGATGGGAAAGGAAAGGCAGCAGTGGAGGGAGCAGAGTTGCATGATCCAGCTGACAGAGAGGAAGAGGGTCTTAACTGCTTTATTCTGAACGGAGTAGAAGGAAGAAAGGTGGGAATGGAGAGGCCAAAGGAGAGGCTGCCCTAGTCAAGATCAGAGTGAAGAAGGCCTGAACAAGCTTTGTAACTGTAGGGACATGGAGGAAGGATCATATTTGAGATGTCATGGAGAAAGAACTGGCAGGATTTGGTGAACTGCTTGGACAAGTGGGGAGAAGAGACAGAAAAGGACACACCCAAGGCATGAGCTTGGGTGATAGGATGGAGGTGCCAACAGCAATGAAGAAGGGAAGACAAGGAGTTCCTAACCTATTTCACCATGCCAGAGAACCAAGGGCAGAAGCTGAGTGATGCTGACAGTGAGCATGCAGAGGGGAAACCACTATAAGGAGATGGTGAGGGAGCATTTGGATGCAACGGAGGCAGTATCTGCCTCATTCTACGCCAGCACAGGATACAGGTGACTCCCACTGACTTCAGTGTAAGTTCTGAATATCCTGTAGGAAGAAGAACAGGCACCAAGATAATATGGGGACATTGAGTCTCAGGGAGGACAAGGAGGTATTCCGAGCAATTGTGTCAAAGGCAGAAACTTCAAAACAGACGTTTGAGAAGAAGATAAACACACCATAGTGCACCTGGATCCATCAGGAGCAGGTGCATGGGGAAATACTCCCACATCATTGAATGATCAGTTTATATCTCAGAAAGCTCAGGATCAGAACCTCACCAGCTTCTCCAAGAAAAACTGCTAACCCCACTCTGCCCTTATGGGAAATAACCCTCACTTCCTTAGTCCCTATTCCACTTCAGGGAGCATCCCTGTAATCTGACCCCCAGCATTTCAAGTGGCAGCTCCCAGATCCCATGGGGAATAACAGTGGTTAAAAGGAGGACATCATAACATCCAGCCACTCCAATTCACTAAAGGTTCCTTTGTTCTGGCTATGGCATCACATTTGTCTCAGTTTAGACTCCCACTAAGAGGGTACAATTGTCCATCAGTTGGCCCACAGAACCTGTCTTAAACGGATCTATTTGACTGTGGAATAAACTCCAAGAGAAGAGCTTGGACCAGCTGAAACTGGACTGGAGAGAGAACTGGGAACATACTGTTGGGAACGATGCTGTTGCTCCCCAGGGAGATGGACTAGACATGACCCAACAGGGGTCACCCAACTGTAATTTTTAAGATTTTGTGGATTCACCTGACGAACAGACTGCCCCCTGCGTTCCTCTCACAGAGTCCATCATCTTCTCTACCCCTCCCTCCACACACAATGACCGGACATGGGGAAATACCTACCAGCGAGGTGGATGAGGCCTTGCTCATCTGGGCCAGGACTCTGGCTTCTCCACAGGCTGTAGCAAGAACCCACAGGACAGGAAAGAGCAGTGGAAGGATGGGCAGCACGCCATTCACCTGAAAAACCACCCTAGGTCACCAACTAGAGTCGGCACAGCAATAAAGCTAGAACTGAGGTCTGTCACATGACCTCCCCTTCACCACAGCAGAGGGCAGACACAGGGCAATGTCAGGAGCAAAGGATTCAGTTTGCAAAGACTGAAAGTAGTGCAAACACACTGAGGAACCCTGAGGGAAAGACACCCACAATCCATGGGGATTTGCCATAAAAGAGGTAGTCAGCAGTTCACCTCCACTTGCAGTCAGTTTTCACAATGGATTTGGCATTAAGCCTTAATATTAAAAAGAAAAATTCCTGGGCAAATAGATTAAATTCCATTCTGATGGAAACACTAGGGATACAGCTGCTGTTCAACTGAGGGCTTCACCTGATCTCAGCGTGCACAGGGAGAGAAGCCACTCTGAGAAGGTGTGGAAGGTTTGTGTTAAAAGGAAATTAGCTGCAGTGTATACATTGGTTAGGAGGGAGTGGGGAGGGCACAAGAGACTCCTTTACCTGCAGCTGAAGAAGAGTGTACTGCCAAGAAGCAATTCCAGGAGCCACGAAAATGAAGCGCACAGCATTGGTGATCAGGAAGCCAGCCTGTTAGTTAAACAGAGGAAATACCCTCAGCAAGCCACCACCACTTGGAATGAGAGTCTCCACTCCCCTTAACACTGCGAGCCCTGGAAAATCCTGGAGGACAAAGCTGGTTCGTTACTGCATTACCAAACCTTCTCCCCCCCCCGCCGCCCCTCACCCTCCACCCCATCTCATTGCTACACCTACATACTGACTGTTCAGCATCTTCACTGCACTTCTTTGAGCTACCCAAACTGAATATAGGGTTAGTGACTGGCTGGAACTTCTCACAGGTTCTTAACTTCTACTGGGATGTACTGGCCTGCTCTTCTGGCAACTTTGGGACAAGATTGGTCATCAACGGCAGTGGTTTGAAAGTCAGACCTACCAATACAATAGGGACGGCACACTTCAGCATCACTGACTGCACTGTGAACCTCTCGTTATCCAGAGCTGTCACGGGACGTGACAAAGCCATGTCAAGACACCACCTGAAACATCAAGACCAGTTAGCAGCCCCAGCCCATGACACAATAGCCAACAGTCCCAAGGCCCTAACATTGCATCTTCCTCCACTATAATCTTTTTTAGTTTATCTTGATCAGAATAGTGCTTCATGGTAGGAAACCGATCACTGTTTCAGAGATCCAAAGCCAGGCATTCCATACTACTAGCTTTGCACTTGACACTGGAGTAAATATAATGACTCCTTGACTCCTCAGCTGGTTGACCGCAGCTCTCAAGCCCCAATTTGCATGTCTAGTCAGAGTACATTCAGATACCTACATCTCTAGCTGACCAGACGGGTCACCGATGTTACGGATTAACTTGCAGAGAATCCCACCCACTCAGAGCGAAAAGATCAATAGTCATATGAAAGAGAATATTTCCCACTCGGTTTCTAAAAATGGGCTTTGCCCCCTGCTGAACCAGATCAAGTAACAATGAAACACCTGCCTCATGCTATCTGCAGCCCTCTCGCTCTTCCTTTCTTTGCTCATCCAAGAATTAGCATTTTACTTCTTAAAATTACACCACTCTAAAAAGGAGAGCAACTATCCCTACAAGTTAGTATTCTCTGCAGATCCAAACTTCTGTGCCCATAATTTAGAGATGATGCCTCTGGTTAAAGAGTTGATAGCTAGCCTTGTCCTTGGTCTCTGAGTTGCAAACACAAATTTAAAAAATAAAATAAAAAGAAAACTCAGATCCCTATAAAAATGGGCCCAAGTGAAGGGCTTGCTATCAGATGCAGAAATTATCTGATCTCCTTGCCATCACCACAAATCAGTTTGCTGGTGAGATGCTAAACCAGCAGTTTGGAGAATATGGCTTTCTGCATCCATCTGACCTAGCAGCTGCTGAGAACCAGTGAAGGAGTTCAGTGAGAGTCTTATAACTCTAGCATTCCCAGATAATGGATAAGAGATAATATCGTCTATCTGAAGCCCCCTGTACAGGACTGGCAAAACGCCACCCCTTCTGATACAAGACTGCAACAAGAACCAAGCCAGCCTGTACAAACATGAGAAGCAGTATTTAGCACACCTGACATTGTCAATCACTGGGGTCTTTAGGACACGAAAGAGACGATACAGCTGAGGATTCTGAGGTCCCTTTTTCACTTCACCCCTCGGGGAAGGTGGAGGGGAGAAAGGGGGGAACAAGTCTCCTGGCTCCAGAACAATGTGTTCATCATCCTGTTATCAAATTAAAGGAAGAAAAGACAGAAAGAAGGTCCAAAGGCTGCACAATCAGACAACTCAATGGAAACTTCCTGAAAGGCATTGGTGTTTTAGCATCACAGAAATCTGTTCTACACAGGACATGTTTCCTACACCGTTCAAACCATCAATGCTTTAAAATTCATTTGCAAAGTTGCTGCACTGAATGTGAAGCAGAATGCAACATCTATTGCAAAATGGAACACTTACTCCTCAGCATCATTGTAGCATATATGCACATTTCACAGGAAAGCATCTATACTGGGGCAGGCAAACTTTTTGGACTGAGGGCTGCATCAGGTTTCTGAAATTGTATGGAGGGCAGGTTAGGGGAGGCTGTGCCTCCCCAAACAGCCAGGCATGGCCCAGCCCCTGCCCCCCATTCAACCCCCGCTTCTTGCCCTCTTTCAACCCCCCAGGACTCCTGCCCCATCCAACCCACTCTGTTCCCTAATGGCCCCCCAGGGACCCCCTCTCTGCTCTCAGTCCCCTGACCGCCCCTGGACTCCCCGTCCCTAACTGCCCCATTGCCCCATCCAACTCCCCCCTTCTTCCTGACTGCCCCCCTGGGACCCGTGCCCCATCCAACCACCCTTTCTCCCTGAGTGCCCCCAGACACCTTGCCCTAACTGCCCCCCACCACCTCATTCAACCCCCCCCCTTCCTGACTCCCCCCCCAGGACTCCCACCCCGTCCACCCCCCCGCTCCCTGACCACCCCCCCATCCAACCCCTCCTCTCCTTCCTGACCCCCCCCCGGGACCCCTGCCCCCATTCAACCCCCATTCCCCGCCCTCTGACCATCCCAACCTCTATCCACGTCCCTGACCGCCCCCCGAACTCCCCTGCTCCCTGCCCCCTTACCGCACTGCCTGGAGCACCGGTGGCTGGCAGCACGACTGCACCAGGACTGGCAGTCACGCCACACCAGCCCAGCACAGAGCACCGGGTCAAGCCGGGCTCTGCAGCCCTGCCGCCCAGAGCATTGCACTGCGCAGCGGCATGGCTGCGGGGAAGGAGGGACAGCCTCCTGGGTCAGGAGCTATGGGGCCGGACAGGACAGTCCCGCAGGCCAGATGTGGCTCGCGGGCTGTAGTTTGTCCATTTCTGAACTACACTATGGTGTTACAGTGACATAACTAAGGCGCCACAGCTGTGCGATTTTAGCACCCACAGTGTACACGTGACCTTAGACAATAAAGAGCATCAAAAGCAACTTTAAAAGCTGAATTTTCCCATGTCTTTTTTGCGCAGCACATTTCCTCCTGCCCCCATTTCTAGTACAAAATATGAAATCTTGTCCACTTGCACCTATTAAAGATCCCTACATGCTTTTGTAAGAGAGGCATTTCAATTCTGATGCCCTGGCCAAATTGTAGTTTTGGTAATTTCATTCCTTTTCTCTAAATTAACTATAATAATTGTCATGTGTGGTTTGTGGATGTGGCATTCTTTTTCACTTCTTGTCCAAAACTGGTGTTGCTGTGTTGTGAACAGCTGCTGCATTCCAGCCCAGAAGTAGTTGCATTACAAGCAGAGAAATTATCCATGTAATTCCTTTATCTGCCTCACAGGAGTTCGTAAGGCTTAACATTTGTAAAACAATGTGAGCTCCTTGGCTAAGAGCTTCCAAAGAGCAGAAAGTATTATATTATATTCATCTCTTTGCCCCAGCATCTTTACATTTTTCTAATTTAAGTGCTCTTTGTTCCGTCAAGTGCTCCTGTTTGTACCACCAACTCTGTACATTCTCTAAACAAATCATCCCACAAGTTTCCGTTCCCTGAGAGCTGCTTTCGGAGTCAGGAGGAAAGCCAGGCCCTGCTGCTTGTTTTGCTACATTGTAAAGAGCAAGCTTCAGTATCCAAACACCACAAAGGAAGGGTTTTCTGAAACAGCAGGCTGTTCACAGTTTTTTCCCAAATAAGATCTGATCAGTGGATATTACACCACACATGAGCTAAGATTTTGTCCAGGTAACATTCCCACCAGTACTAGCCCCTCCCCATCTTCCCTGAAATTATTCTGTAATCTGATGGAGACATGCATAGACTCTCAGACTTCAAGGTCAGAAGGGACCATCATGATCAAGTATGATTTTATAACAGATAAGTCTAGATCAGAGACCACTTGCTGTCCTACAGTGATAACCTAAACATTTTCTCCTGCTCTCTCTGTCAATTTCTTCCTTAGCTTGTAGTTCCAGCCCTCTTAGGCAGTTCATTCACTTTCCCCCCCCATGTATCCTATACAACAACCTTACATTATCAGAGAGCAGAAAGGGGAAGGTCAGAGCAGATAAGCCTTTATTTCTCTATATGAAATGCAGGGTACAGTCCCCTTCTTTTATCAGAAAGGCATATTCTACACGAGGGTTCCATGAGGAAATACAGTTCTATCTGCAAAGTGAGTGCAATGAATTCACAGCAAGAAGCAGAGAGGAGTATTTTGCACACAGGTTCATTTAAGATCTCTAGTGACAGTGACTTTCTGCCTAAAACCCATCTTCTGTCCTAACAGCAACACCCAGGGTTTCAAAATGGGAAGGTGTCCCATTGAATTATCTATTCAGATGGGTTTTATAAAGTTACGATCAGAAGTACAATACACTCCTTTCCTGTCCTGTGGGAGATAAGAAACATCATACTTTGGCATCATTTGTGTGACTACGTTGTTGGGGTTTGGCAGGACAGCTGTTTATATAAAGTACTTTTAGCTGCACAAATGAAGTGCAAGGTGAAACTCTTGAGTGTTCCCAAGGTAGGAAAAGATCAAACACACAGTGAGAATACTGCATGCTCTCAGAATTGGTCACCAACAGATCATCTTGGGAAACAATCTTTCATCATGGTACAGAAAGGAGACAAGTGAGTTACCTTAATCCCTCTCAGAGAAGCAAAAGACTCCTGCCCCGGTCTCAGAGCAATAATGTCTCCCTCTACTAACAGGCTGACTGGTAGGTTTACGACATGACCATCCCTGTAGGCCCAGTGGAGGGACCAGGATGGGGCAAAAGGCATGTGAAGGTCGGGGTACATGGAGTCTGGCCACTTCGGCTCTTTGCCATCTTCCAGGGTATCTGAAAGCACAGAGAAGAGAAAAGAGTGAGGAAGAGCCCAACTGGAAAAGGGCTGGTGATCCCGTAAGGATTTACCTTCCACAGAGTGATCCCTCCAGTGCTAATCCCACACAGTCCTTATGATCTCCTGCCATTTCCTTTATTTCCCCATGGGGGAGGGGCGGTCCCTCATATTTCCCCATCCTGTACAGACAGCTACCCATAGCCAATTTGCAACATAAACCAAACACCAGGTAATGCTGAGATGAACTTATGCAAGACAAAAGCCAACAGAATGTCCCAAAGGGCCCGAGGCTGAAAAGAATTACTTCACCTCCTGCCAGGCAGAGGCTCTCCCCAGGCTTGCTGCCCAAATTGGGAGGGTGCTTACTCACAGCTGTTCCCACACACACGTCTCTTGCTGGGATGGTGCGGCTGTCACTACGCTCTCCTCTCTCATTGCTTGCTGGAAGGCAGATATTTTTATGAGATGCTCAGAGTCTGACCTACTCCAGCACACAGACATAGTGGCCATTTGCCTTACCAGGTTAAGGTTCAAAGCATCTGACACTATGGCAGCTCAGCATATCCCATGTAAAGAGGGTGGTGCAGAAAGCATGCCTCTCAACAGCCTGCCTCGGTAGGAGACGGAGCAAGACAGGTAATCTAAATACAAGTAATGAAGACACCTAGGTTTGGAGAGAAATCCAATAGAGGGGGAAGCTGTCAGTATGTGCATGACAACGCAAATGGGAGATGGCAGATAGAGACCTCACCGTTTATCTTGTCAATGATGGTCCGGAGCCTCCTTTCAACCTCTCTGCGCTTCAGCCTCTCTTGTCGTCCAATCAAGAACAGGTTCAGGAGGAGGAGGAGGAGGAGAGCCAGGGCATTCACAATCTCAGCACCTTGGCTTTGTGAGGCAACAGGAAATAACCAAGTAGAAGAGGCATGTGAGTAAAGGAGCAAAATATGCTCCCCCGCGCACAGATATAGACGCTCACCTGCCTGGCCCTTTATGAATAATGTTAATACTTGGGTCAGTGAGATGTAAGAATAAAGAAAAGCAGAGGCATTAAGCCCATGCTTGGTCTTTACAACAATTCCACTGGAGAAGTTCAACGAGATCTGCTTCGATCCAGAGATACTCTTATAAAATACAGCCAGGGAATGGCAAGGTCCAAGTGGCAGCTCTCTGCACTCTTCCATGAGGCACCCCAACCCCCAGTTCAGTTTCAGGATTATCCCTCTCTATTCCCACACCCCAGGACATCAGGGGATCTGGGACCACTGCACAAAAAGGAGCTTGTACAGTTCCCAAAGGGAGATAACTTCATTCTCTCCATCAGATCTTCTATGTGATTGTTGAGAAGCGGCATCAATGAGCTCCCAAAACAAGTCTTTGTCAGAGATTGGGGGAAGGAGCCGATGGGGACACAATCCGGGCATGGAAGAACCCAGTGATCAGAAAGAACGAGCGATCACAACACTAAGAGCACCATGGGCCCTCCTGACATAGTATAAAACTACCCCACCCCCCCCCCCCAAATAGCAAAGGGCACTTTGCTCACCTCCCATGTGGCTGGCTCCCATAGCAGCACAACAGCAGCAGCACGGCCAGCAGCATCAGAGACGCACCCGGCCAATGGAAGCAGGAGCAACGGTTACCATGGTACAGGAAACTGCTCCTCCACACCTCCTACGAAGCAAGAGCAGCGGAGAGACTCAGTGTCAGCTAAACACAGATCTAGTCCTTTAAGAAGCATAACAATGTGGGGGGGGGAGGAGGTAAAGTTCACAAAACCACTGTGGAGCAAACATCGTTTGCAAAAACCCTCAAGACAGTAAAAAACTTCCCATGTCAGTGTTTATCTGAGTGCTAACACACTAGCAGTGGATCAGACGACGGGCTTTGGTGACGGCTCACTGCCTTGCAATGCCCTGGCACAATACAAAGGCCGCTGTGCCAGGATGCCTCATGTCACTGATCCAGAGGGGAGAACAAATATTTTTTTAAATGTAATTACTACAAATAAGATTCTAGAGCTTTGTATTTAAATGTACAGGACACACCAACTGTAGTCAAAGCCTCAGGAGAGTGTGTTAAGCCTCATAGCCCCATCTGCTCTAAACAACTACTACGTGCACTGAGAGAGGCAACTTTGGAGCCTCTCTCTACAGAGATCACATTTCAAATACAGATAAACCCCAATTTTACACAGCTCTTAGGGACACAGGGAGAAGGAAAAGGCAGCACACATTCACCTTCCTAATGCTGGAAGGGGCGGGAGGCTGACTAGGTAGGCGTTTCAGCCTTCGCTGCTCCTAAGCATCTCTGGTTTGAAGTTAAGCTCCTAAATTCCACAACTGCACAGCTGCAAAGGAGCTATAACCTTGCATAGCTCCTAGCATTAGACCCAAGGAAATCAGAAGCTCCGCAAAGGCAGACCGTAATGCAAATGAACTTCAATTAACTCAGAGATTTAGCTTAACAAGGGTTTGGAAAGCTTGGGGCTGCACCACAGGTCATTTGTGTGATTCATATAGGGAACTGGTCCAATTCCCAATTTCTAAACTTTAGGGTTTTGAGAGACCAATAGGGAAGGTCAGAACCTACTGTGGGCTTTTTTTTTTTTTTTGCCTCACCTTCCATGAAATCACCTTCTTCCTTTCCTTCTGATGCCCCTCCAGCAGTGCTGACAGCTGGTCTCTCAGGATAGTGAGGGCCTTCTTTGTGGTCAGGCCCAAACTTGAGGTCATCTCATCCTGGAGAGCAGAAAACAGTGTGTTTAGTGCTTCACTATCATCTTTCTTGGCTTTTTCCTGCTGGCCAAGCACTACGTCCCCGAATGCCTTGGAATCATCTGCAATGTGCTCACCCCTCCCATGAATTTTAGACTGGCCTGCTGGAATAAAAAATCAAGATGATCACAGGCAAGAAACACATTGCTGAGCACTCCAGCTAAATGCTCCATCACAGCAGGAGAACGTGAGACAAGGTCCAGAAGACAAAAGTGTCTCTGGCTGGCAGAGACTAGGAATGCTACAAAGGGAGAATGCTCAACTCCCAGAGGAGAGGGAAGTTTGAACTGATATCACTTTGTTAGGGATCCACGGTGATTTGCTAAGAGCAGGTTATGAATTGATCTCCTAGCAGCTTTTCCAGAGAAAGACCACCTGCCCGCAGGAATGAAAATGAGAGCACTTCAGGTCACCACTCCATTCTAGATCAGGTGCAAGTGTCAAACTCAACCTGTTGAGTCCCAAATTTGAGACAAAAGCTAAAAACAAGCAGCACAAGATAGACAGTTATGCTGAAATTTTAATGATGCACGATACCTTGCTTTTCTTTTAATGTGTCCTTTTTTAATTTTTTAACCAGTTTAAAAATCCTTGCCATATAAATATCAGGAACGAAACAATCACTATAACAGTGAGCTTCCCAGCTATCTTCAAGACAACACTGACTTCCTGAGGAAACTACAATCCATCAGTGATCTTCCTAAAAACACCATCCTAGCCACTATGGATGTAGAAGCCCTCTACACCAACATTCCACACAAAGATGGACTACAAGCCATCAGGAACAGTATCCCCGATAATGTCACGGCTAACCTGGTGGCTGAACTTTGTGACTTTTTGTCCTCACCCATAACTATTTCACATTTGGGGACAATGTATACCTTCAAATCAGCAGCATTGCGATGGGTACCCGCATGGCCCCACGGTATACTAACATTTTTATGGCTGACTTAGAACAACGCTTCCTCAGCTCTCGTCCCCTAACGCCCCTACTCTACTTGAACTACATTGATGACACCTTTATCATCTGGACCCATGGAAAAGAAGCCCTTGAAGAATTCCACCATGAGTTCAACAAATTTCCGTCCCACCATCAACCTCAGCCTGGACAAATCCACACAAGAGATCCACTTCCTGGACACTACGGTGCAAATAAGCGATGGTCACATAAACACCACCCTATATCGGAAACCTACTGACCGCTATTCCTACCTACATGCCTCTAACTTTCATCCAGATCACACCACACGATCCATTGTCTACAGCCAAGCTCTACGATATAACCGCATTTGCTCCAACCCCTCGGACAGAGACAAATACCTACAAGATCTCTATCATGCATTCCTACAACTACAATACCCACCTGCTGAAGTGAAGAAACAGATTGACAGAGCCAGAAGAGTACCCACAAGTCACCTACTACAGGACAGGCTCAACAAAGAAAATAACAGAACGCCACCAGCCATCACCTTCAGCCCCCAACTAAAACCTCTCCAACGCATCATCAAGAATCTACAACCTATCCTGAAGGACGACCCATCACTCTCACAGATCTGGGGAGACAGGCCAGTCCTTGCTTACAGACAGCCCCCCAACCTGAAGCAAATACTCACCAGCAACTACACAACACAACCACTAACCTAGGAACCTATCCTTGCAACAAAGCCCGTTGCCAACTCTGTCCACATATCTATTCAGGGGACACCATCATAGGGCCCAATCACATCAGCCACACTATCAGAGGCTCGTTCACCTGCGCATCTACCAATGTGATATATGCCATCATGTGCCAGCAATGCTCTTCTGCCATGTACATTAGTCAAACTGGACAGTCTCTACGTAAAAGAATAAATGGACACAAGTCAGACGTCAAGAATTATTTCAGAGTAGCAGCCGTGTTAGTCTGTATTCGCAAAAAGAAAAGGAGTACCCGTGGCACCTTAGAGACTAACAAATTTATTAGAGCATAATGAAGTGAGCTGTAGCTCACGAAAGCTTATGCTCTAATAAATTTGTTAGTCTCTAAGGTGCCACGGGTACTCCTTTTCTTTTTTTTGTCAAGAATTATAACATTCAAAAACCAGTCGGAGAACACTTCAATCTCTCCGGTCACACGATTACAGACCTGAGAGTGGCTATCCTTTAACAAAAAAACTTCAAAAACAGACTCCAATGAGAGACTGCTGAATTGGAATTAATTTGCAAACTGGATACAATTAACTTAGGCTTGAATAGAGACTGGGAGTGGATGAGTCATTACATAAAGTAAAACTATTTCCCCATGATATTTCTCCCCCCACCCCACCCCCTACTGTTCCTCAGACTTTCTTAAAAAGAAAAAGGAGTACTTGTGGCACCTTAGAGACTAACAAATTTATTAGAGCATAAGCTTTCGTGAGCTTGAAGTGAGCTGTAGCTCACGAAAGCTTATGCTCTAATAAATGTGTTAGTCTCTAAGGTGCCATAAGTACTCCTTTTCTTTTTGCGAATACAGACTAACACGGCTGCTATTCTGAAACCTGTCAGACTCTCTTGTTAACTGCTGGAAATGGCCCATCTTGATTATCACCACAAAAGGTTTTCCTCCTTTCCCCCCCTCCTTCCTGCTGGTAATATCTCATCTTAAGTGATCACTCTCCTTATAGTGTGTATGATAAAACCCATTGTTTCATGTTGTGTGTGTGTGTATAAATCTCCCCACTGTATTTTCCACCGAATGCATCCGATGAAGTGAGCTGTAGCTCACGAAAGCTTATGCTCAAATAAATTTGTTAGTCTCTAAGGTGCCACAAGTACTCCTTTTCTTTTTTGTTTAGAGAGACATTATACAGAAAGAGTCATCAGATCCTTTCTATTTAATATGTTACCATATTACAGAGTGAGCATCATTACAAGGCATCATTATAATATGTTGCTTCTAGTGATTTTATTAAATTAAGTGAAATCTCTATATATACACACACATATTTAACAGAACAGCACTGTCCATCAAATGTTACTATTAAAAAAACCAAGTAGTATGCTGGGGGGTTTTTGCAGGTGAATGTACTTTGAGCATTGAATAAAAGGTAACCAGATATTAAAGTATCTATCTGCCCTCTGTCTATTTTACTGGGTACATAATTGGTGTGTTAATTTTTCCATAATCTCCCTTTAAAAATAAATAAATCATTCCTTGACATTTGGGCTATTTTTCTTTTTCCAGTGAGAGACTACCAACAGCCGAGCAGTTACTAGGAGATGAGAGATCAATTCTTCTTTTCCCCCAGTGTGACCATTTCTGCTAGGAAGCCCTGAAAGGATTACCAAGGGTTCATTTGGTAATATAGATCCAACAAATTTGTGAGATTAGGTTACAGGTTGCATCCCAATACTCTATAATGACTGGACATGTCCATCATATATGCATAAAATTTCCTCTTTCACCACAATTTCTCCGCCATTTATCTCCATTCAATCTATCTATATAAAAACCTGAATGGTGAGAGGTACCTTTGAAACAGTATCTTAAAGAAATTTTCTTTTATTGTGCTACAGACTGAGGTTGCTGGTCCTATTTTCTGGATCAAACCAGATTCTTCTAGGATAATTTGTCTATCCACCTCCTTTTCCCAGAGTGTTATCTATAGACACTTTTTTGTTAGAAAAGTTGTCAGCAAAGATTGATATAAATTAGTTATAATTTTTGTTTCCTAATTGATCAGATGCCATCTCTTCTACTAAAATTAGCTTTCTGTATAACAGGTTTCTTAGAAAGTTGAGAAACATAATGCCTGACTTGAAAGTACTGGTACAAGGGGAGAGTGGGCCAGTTAAAGTTAATTTTGATCTCTAAATAAGTTAGAAATTTTTTTAACTGAATAGCTGGCCCACCATGTGTATTCATTGGCTCTCCCAATCTTCGAAGCTCTCTTGTTCATAATTTGGGTTAAGATCTGGATCATTTTGCAGGGGAAAAGAATTTATCTTATGTATAGTTCTATCCCTAACACAGAGCAGCCTTTGCTAAAAGATGTGTGTAAATTTCTGGAGGATGAGAATTTTTTTTTTTTTTATTAACCCACAGTAGTTTAGCAAATTCTCACTGCCAGAGTTATTTTGTTTAATAAATATCTCATGTTTGGCTGGGTTAGAACACCCCAAATTCACTACTACTTCGAGCTGGCTGGCTAAGTAGTACCACAGAATATTTGGAACACTAATCCATCCTGTTTAATGGACCTGTATAGGGTATCTGCACTCACGCTTGGTCTTTCCCTATTTCATAAAAATTTTGACATCCTCTGTATTCCTGCTAGGGTTTTATCTGGGATAATCCCAGAAAAAATTGGAAACAAGAAAGATATCCTTGGCAAAATGCTCATTTTTGCTGTGGCTATACTTCCCCACCAAGAAATTGCGTACTTCCCTCAGCTCCCCAGATCTTTGTTCATTTCCTGAAGTAGTGGTTTGACACTAAATCATAGAGCTCTCCTATGTTGTTTGAGATTTGAATTCCCAGGTATCTTATAGAATTTGTAGCCCATTTGTACCAAATGTTTTCTGGAGAAGAGACTTTTCAGATTCTAGTATTTCAGTATTTGGCATAATTTAACTTTAAATCCAGACACTTTCCCAAAGTTCTAGATTTCTTCAGAAACTAATTTCAGAGAAATATCGATTTAGATAAAAATAATATTACATCATCTGCATATGACACTATTTTCTGGTGTGATCCCGCACGTTTTATTCCTGTGATGGATTAATTGTTCCTTATCCTCTGTACTAAAGGTTCCATGCCCAGTGCCGTAAGTGAAGGAGACAATGGACTCCCTGCCTAATCCCTTTGTGTAATTCAAACAGCGGAGATTTAACACCAGGAACTCAAACAGCTGCTTCTGGGCTGGTTTAAAGAGCAGTTATCCATTTAGGGACCTGGTGGCCAAAGTCCACATAGGGCAGGGCTTGAAACAGAAAGTCCCACTCTTCTATCTCCTTTCTCTGCGTTTAGTGACAGTAAAAGAAACAGATTTTTTTATTTGGTATTACAGATGATTCAAAGTCCTCTCTTAATACTGTCTGAGATTTGTCTATCCTTAATGAATTCAGTTTGATCTGGGTTTATATAAACTGAAAGCACAGACTGCAATTGGCTAGCTCCTATTTTTGCTAGAATCTTTATGCCACATTTCAACAGGGATATGGGCCTATAGGAAATGCATAAGGTGAGATCTTTTCCATCTTTAGGGAGAATAACCACAATAGCTTTTTTCATAGGTTGCAGAAGTTCCTCCCCTAACAGAATAGTGTTGAAGGTACTCTCAAGGGACTCACTAATACCTCCTTAAATACCGTAAAATTCAGCTGGAAAGCCAGCAGGTCCTGGAGTTTTACCACTTTCCATACTCGCTATTGCCACTAGGATTTCTTCTTGTGTTATTTCTTTATCTAAAGAGTCTTAAAAATTTTGTTCATCTTTGGCAAGTCTATTGAATTCCAGATTTTTTTTTTTTTAAATTAACTTCAGAGCTTGGATTATCTGAGGTATAGAGATTTTATAAGCAGCAGCAAAAGTAGCACATTTCATTAGTGTATGTAACTATCTTTTTGCTGATTGTTCTTAACTGGTGGAATACTACATTGCTCTTGAATCTCTTTAAGCTATCACTTTTATTTCCTTTTTCAGAAAACTTCTGCTTTGTATACTAAGGGCTTTTTCAGTGGCATCTGTCATCAACATATTCAATTTTCCCCTAATATTTAGTTAATTGTTAGATGTTTTTGAACCTGTGTTTTTGTGCATGTCTTGCAACCTTTTCATCTTCTGCTGTATTTCTTGAGCTCTCTCTTTTTTCAGGTGTGAGGCTCTGCTTATCAACTGACCCCTAAATAGTACTTTACCTGCCTCCTAGAGAAAGCCTCTCTTTATGTTGTCCATATCATTTATCTGAAAGTACTGAACAATGTCCTTTTTAATTTCTGCAACCCAACCTTTTTCTTGGAGGAAAAAAAACAGTCATTTCCCTGCCATCCCCCCCCCCAAAAAAAGTGATCCCTGGGACCCATCCCAGCTATCAAGTATCACTTTACTGACCATGTAATGTTGCCAAATTTTTGCAGATCGTATCTGCTTCATTAAGGATTTACAGATTAACTTTACATCTATTCTAGTATTCTATTCTCTATTCTATTCTAATATATAACTGATGCAAGTGTGAATAAAATGTGTAATCTTTTTCCACAGGGTTCAATTCCCCTCCAAGTTCCTTGATGCCCCCCCCAGGACCCCTGCCCAATCCATCCCCCTCCCCTGTCCACTGTCTGCCCCCAGAACCGGGCAGGAGAGTCTCGTGGGCCACCGTAGTGGGTGCCCACCCCATCCCACCCCTAAGAACCAGAGGCACCTGCCCGGGGGCGAGGTGGGGAGTCCCTGAAGTGCTTACCTGGGGCAGCTCCCAGGAAGCATCCAGCAGGTCCCTCTGGCTCCTAGGGGCGGGGGAGCATAGCTGGGGGGGAGCAGGGGGAGCGGCCGCTCCCCACACTGATCACATCAAAAGTGGCACCTTAGGCACTGACTCCCTGGGTGCTCTGGGGTTGGCTTTTCCCACGGGGAAAACTGGTGGGTGCAGAGCACCCACAGGCAGCTCCCTGCGCCCGGCCCCAGCTCACCTCCGCTCCGCCTCTGCCTCTTCCCCTGAACCCACCAGCCCGCTCTACTTCTTCGAACCCACCCACCCAGCTTCCTGCAAATCAGCTGTTCGGCAGGAAGCCAGGGAGGGCAGAGAAGCAAGCCATGGCTTCCCGCTCAGGCCAAGGGTGGCGGAGGTGAGCTGGGGAGGGGAGCGGTTCTCCTGCACGCCCCCCCAGGTTACCTGCTGCGGCGTGGGCGGCCCTCCTTGCGCACCCCCACCCCGAGGCTTCCCACGTGAACAGCTGATTCGCGGGAAGGCGGAGGGAGGGGGGGCGGTGGAGAAGCAGAGCAGGGCGGCGCGTTCAGGGGAGGCGGCGGACTGGAGGTGATCTGGGGCCGGGGAGCTGCCGGTGGGTGCTCTGCACCCACCAAATTTTCCCCTTGGGTACTCCAGGGCTAGAGCACCATGGAGTCAGCGCCTAAGGCACCACTTTTGGCCTGTTAAATTTAGAAGCCCTTTTAGAACCGGTGTGAACTGGCTCCAGCTCACTGAGTGCATTTTCCACCTATGGGACCTCACCCTCTTAGGGATAGATTACCATCTGATTATTTTGAGTTAAAAGGAGGATTTTCACAGATCCTCTAAAGACTCTTCCCTATCCCCTCCTCTCTTTCCTCTAGTCTGCTCTATTCTTGGGATTTCATCCCTTACCCACCAACTCCCCTCTTATTGTCCTTTATTTCCTCTGTGTTTTAAAATACAGTACCCAGCTTTTACCAATCATCCCAACTAAAGCAAATTTCATACTGTTTTCTTTATAACATTGACATAGATATTGTTCATTCCTGGTGACTCCCAAGAAATCCTTTCTGGTTAGTCTCTAGGATATGCCTTAGATATCCAAGGTCTCTTGCTCAGCTTTACTTCTGCCATTGCCAATCTTCTTTTTCTTGTGTTTCATCATTTCCTAAGAGTTTTTTTTAGCAGCTTGTCTGTAGTTACTACCTCTGGAGAATCTTCATGTACATCTGAGGTATGGATTTCTATCCCAAGAGACTGGAGTCTATTTTTGCCTTGTTTGAAGACACTTAATGTATAATACTAATTTTGGAAGCTGAATGAGAGTTTAAATGGGAATCCTCATCTGCAGCAAAAATCTGCCCTTCTGAGTGCTGCTGTAATTTCCTTCAGCTCTCTTTTCTTTTTTAAAAGTTAGGGCAAAGAGGTCATGGAAAAATTGCAGCTTGTGGCCTTTGAGTACAAGCTCTGAATGCACTCCGATTTTTTCATAATTAAATTTTTCTACTAATGATCATGAAATTTCACAATTAGGTTGCTGAATTTATAAGGCCCAAACAGGGGGAGTGGCGTCCTATGTGCTCTCTCCACTTTTAAACCTTTCAAAGAGCTCAGATGTAACAACTCCAGGATCAACATTTTTACCTACCGAATTGGATTGTCTCCTTCCAGATTTTCAGGCAGTCCCTTACTTGAGAAGGAACAACATCATCAGAATCAGTTTTCTATCTCATCTGATTTCAGGTAGCTCTCTCTCTGCACGCCATCAGTGTCATGCAGCTGTTTCCCTCTCACTTGCTTCTCTTAGGCCAGTCTCTAGCACAATGACTTGCTCTTCCAAGTCAGCAACTTCCTTCTTTACTGCAAGAAGCTTAGTTGTCAGATCATCTCTCATGGCCTGAAACTCAGATATCATCTCCAGAATGTCTGCTTTGGTAGCCATTTGATTTTCCTCAGCCCTGCTATTTGCCTGCATATGTGTTCACTTGGAGTCAGAGACTAACAGGGCTGCCACTCTAAAACCTCTTTACACTGTGACCCAGAAACACTCTTCTTAGTAAGGTATCTTTTTTAATGTTCAGATTTTCTTTGAGAATCTAGCCTTTGAAACTCTGATCTGGTTGGGGTTGGTTTTTTTTATTTTGTTTTTTTGCAGGAGTTTAGTAGGCTTGGGGTCAACGGAGGCAGATTGCTTTGCTATTACAGTAGAACCCCCCGCCCAGCGGGCCCCACCAGCCTTCCCCCAGGAGGGAAGGGGGGGGGTGTGAAAGCGGTGCAGGCTGCAGCGCTGCTCCTGCTCTGCTGGCTCAGGCTGCCAGCCTCAGCATCTTCACCTCTTAGCTGTAAGTGGCTGCCCCGCGCGTGGGGGTGGGGTGGGGATAGGCAGTCCAGATGTGCCTACCTTTAAGATGCAACACTAGCAAAATACAGTATTTGCTCGGGGGGGGGGGGTGTGTGTGTGTGTGTGTGTGTGTGTGTGTGTGTGTGTGTGTGTGTGTCACAGATGTGCCTACCTTTAAGATGCAACACTAGCAAAATACAGTATTTGCTGGGGGGGGGGGGGTGTCTCTCTCTCTCTCTCTCTCTCTCTCTCTCTCCTGCCCGATTAGTTACTTCTGGTTTCACATGGTGTCCGGTTGACTGGTGAGTCCATAACTCTGGTGTTCGTATCCTTGAGGTTCTGCTGTATCCCCTCAAAGTTCAGGCTTTGGGCAGCCATGTTATTCTGCTTCCTGCAGGTCAGCCCAGGATAAAGAGCTGCAAAGTTAGGACAAGAGTCCACAGGAGCAGGTTACAGAAGGCAGCTACTGAAAGAGCAAACAAATGACCATTTGATGACCGTAATAGAAGTCATGTTACTACAAGACTACTTACTTTCACATTCCAATACCGTGTCACGGTTAGGCCTTAAATAATCCCTGGGTGTTTCTATGCATATTCTGGGCAGTGGGTTTATGAAACACTGCTGGATCAGAATATAGCTAGGCCCTTGTGGCTTTTCTCCATTAGACTAATAACCACCTCTGTTGAACTGGAAAATTGAACTGGCAGTTTCAGATGAGATCATGATGTTAGTACCAAAAAGGGATATAAAAATATTAAAGACAAAATGAAGCACATGAAGTACAGAGTTTTGGAATACAAATCCCAGCTGGAGCACTAATAGGAGAGTGGATGCAAACACATTGGTGGTACTGACAAGTGTCACAGAACATAGGCTATCCCACACCTTGAAAAAGCTAGAGTGAACTTCACTGCTTAACAAAAATGAAGGCCTATTTAACACTAGCCAGAACCTGACAATGCAGGCAAGCAATATGCAAGCTTCACACCTCCCACCTCACCCGCTGACACAGCTGTGCCAGCACAGCTCAATCAAGAGCTGAAGCTTCTCCTGCTCTTGCAGTCACAGGCTCCTCAGATAGCTGAGCCAATGCAGTTCAGTCTCAACCACTCCTGCTATTCAAGACCTGCGTGTGCGCGCACGCACGCACACACACAGACAGAGCACTCTGCAAGTGCACCTCAGTTCTGACGTACACACGTTTGCTATTCTAGATCTGGACAGGATTGTGATGTGCATGGCTATCTACAGGAAACTAATCCGATGAAGTGAGCTGTAGCTCACGAAAGCTTATGCTCTAATAAATTTGTTAGTCTCTAAGGTGCCACAAGTACTCCTTTTCTTTTTGCGAATACAGACTAACACGGCTGCTACTCTGAAACCTAAGCTAGGTTATTAAACTGACTTTCACTGGTGATGCAAACCAGAATTTGAATCTGGGTTTCAAGGGCTGAGAGACTAACGCGCTAATCCAAGCCACACTGTAGAACACAGCCACCTAGCCCCTTCCCAGCTCTCTTTTAGCAGATGAAGTTGCAAAGCATTTTGCAGCAAAATGAAAATCTAAAGCAGAAATTTCTTGCAAGGCAGAGACTGGGATACTGCCTGAACTGCAGCTCTGACAGAGTTAAAAATAATCCTACTATAATTCTCATTCTGTGTGTTGGTTATAGGATTAGAGGAAACAGTTCCGTGTTTCTCTTGCAGGAGGACCAGGTAATATTAATGCAGAGCTAAACATAGGAGTCTGACAAAGATTCCCCGTGAGGAAGAGGGCAGGCAATTTAGTCGGCAATACACATGCTACTGCACAGGGCCAGCTCTACAGTTTTTGCCACCCCAAGCAGTGAAAAAAAGTGCTGCCGCGGACGCAAAAGGGAAAAGCTGCCACCGCAGCCAGTGGCACAGAGAAACTGCTGCCGAATTGCCACCGCGGCAGAAACATTGCCGCCCCTTTCTGACTGCCGCCACTGCTTGGAATGCTGATGGCTGGAGCCGGCCCTGCTACTGCACCACTGGAATGCTACACACATAGAAGTGACCGAGCTTGAGGAGTGGGGCACACAGCTTTCCTTCCTTCCATGCCCGAGTGGTTGTTTGGAGTATAGCAATGTACCCACATAGAAGGTTGCTCATTCTGCCAGCCACAGGGTAGGGACTGATAGCAGCAACCCCTCTACTATACAAAATAAAATGCAGCAATAATGACAGGATTGTCATTGAAAAGCACAGTGTGCCTAGAGACCGCTGGGCTGGTTCCAACAGATATACCAACAGGCTATGGAGGAGACTAGAGACTGGAGTGTGATAGAACTGCACTCCACACCAATGCCTAGCACAGACACACGTTCCCAATAAAGAGGAAATGTCATGTACACAGCAGAGCAGACGAAGGAAGGAGAAGCAGGTATAAAGCTCTAGATGGGTCCCTGAAATACTCATGTGCCCCCTTCAAGCTCTAAATCTCAGAGCTGGAACACCTTCATTCTTTTGCCACAGGGTCACTCTATATGAAGTGAAGGGTAGGTGTGCAAAAGACGACTCTTGTGGACAAGGGTAGGAGGCTTAAGAAGGTAATGAAGGGAAAGAGGATTATGATGGGGAAGTGGAGTGGAGAATGCTAGGAGAGGAGATCACCAAAACAAACATTACCACATCTGATGGAGACACCTAAAGCACCAAGTAAATAGCACATCACTGACACTACACAGGCACATAACAGGAGTATGGGGCATTACTTATAGACCCAGACACAACATTTCAGAATCTCAGGTCAATAACAGAGGAAGAAAGTCCAGGAATGCAGGAGACAAGCAGGGAGAACCATCTTGAGCTCATTGTAAGAACCATTTTAGGTTTTCACAGCAAAATCTATCACTGCACACTCCCATCCATTCACCCCATTCAGTGATCAGCATCTAGGGAGACAGATTTCAAATACACTAAAATGAACCTTTACATTTTTCATATGGCACAACAGAGAGCTCTTCAGCTTCTCAGAGATAGATCTCTTCAGCCTTTCATCACCTGTAGGTGCGCTTCCTTAAGGAGATAGAGGGCTGAGACTCTACTAGTAAAAAAGCCAATGCACCAGTGAGATGGCTAGTCCACTAATAAAAACCTCAAACACTCACTTCTTCAATGGCATCTTAAAGACTAACCTGCAGCCACGTGGTCATGGGAACACGGACAACTTTTAAATATCCCCTCCATATACAGCATAGGACTCCATCTAAAGAGAGGGAAAACTAGATCCCAGGTTACAACAAAAGCAAATACTCACCCCATATCATGCAACTTCATTAGAGTGCTGCACCTTCCCTTTTCCCCTGCATACTTATGTTTAAAGGGGAAATGCAACAGAGAAAATAGCCTATTACTCTCTTCAGACCCAAGAGACCTGGAGAACATGCAAGCATTTGTAAAACACATTGGTGCCTCTCCGGAGCGGACTCCTGCACTGTTCTATTACTACTCAGTCCACCAGCAATGACAGGAGACAGGTAAACAGAGAATGATACAGCTCTTTTCACAGGGATGATATTGTGTCTGTTCCAGGGCTGTAATCTACAGAGTAGTTATTAAGAGGAAAAAAAAGTGCAGGAAAAGCAACGCATTCATGATTTTACTTTCTAAAGGAAACTGATAGGCATATGTGGAGAGGGTGCTGAACAGAAGAGCCAGCTAGTTCATCTTTCCTCTGCTTTCAGTAAGTATCTTCAAACCTCAAATTACAAGTCAGTTTGGCCACAAAAAAACAGCAGAAAGGGGTAGCTAGACTAAGCTGCTGCCCAGCATAACCAATTCATTCGAGTCTGCAGAAATGAGGAGGGCTAAGCAGGAGGAAGAAAAGCAATTCAGCACCACAGGATTAGATGGTACAGAAAAACCAGCCCTTCCCTGTGTTCTCAAGTCAATAAACCTGCTAATGGGTAGGTAAGAGGAAATAAGGGAGGAGTTTCGCTGCTGCAATGTGGCTCTCCTCCTGCAAAGCCTGGCAGATCACCAGCTCTTGTCACCAGCTGCAGCCCTCAAGTACAGGCCAATCTATGGGCTGGTTGATGCCTAAGGAGTTGATGATGATCTGCTAGATTCTGTAGGTGCAATGCACCTCCTCTGGCTCACAGCAAAAGGACTCTCCTTGCCCCCCACAACCTCCCCTGAGGTTCCATCTGACAAACCTCCTGAGCAGGAGAGAAGCCTTCTCTTCCTGTAATATTTAGTTACTGCAGTGAATCCTCATCTAGTCATCTCTGCTCTCTTCAGCATACACTGAGCAGCACCTACCACTGTGGTAAACTCCAGCCTCTTCCTTCAGCACCTGGAGGCCCATACGTTATACTAGTAACTGAAAGCCTGAGCTATCCCATCAGTGTGGCAATCAGACAATCTGTGCAGTCTCCCTCATACAACCAATGGAATTGTTACATACAAATTAGCTGTAGAGTAAGGGCAGTAATTGGTTGAGTTATGTCTAATATAACAATGGTCTAAAACTCTTGGCATAGATAAGTGTCTCACTCTAGCTGTACACCACACTGATATAATTTGTAAAGTCAAAATGGCTAAAAAAGTTAAAAACTGGATGGTAACAGACCATGAAACCCAGTGATGACTGAACCTGGTGGTATTTTGAACAAAAAGAGCTCTCAACCTTGCTTGGAGCTGTTTCCATCGCCTACCCCTGACTCAGACAGTCAGTCTAGGCTTCAGATTGATACACAGAGTGACAATTCTAGAATCTTATTATACAGATTATACCCTAGGATATGTATTCCATACAACACAGCCCATAGAGAATGGGAGTATGAAATATCCAAACTACAGTTCCAATGAGGCACTGTGGCAGCACAGGTGAACACACAGTAATGTTGAATTGACCCAAAAGCAAACATTTACATTTGGTTTGACTCAATGAAATGTTTCGATTTGGGTTGAACTGAAACAAAATACTTTAATTTCAAATTTTCCCAACAGACAATTTTTTCTTCCAAAAAACCCAAAAAGTTTTCCCCACAGAAAATTTTGATTTTTGCTGCATTTTCCATTAAAATTTTTAAAACTGATGGAGAGCTCCTGATCAGCTCTAAAACTAAACACACAGCACCATTCAAAAGTGCCATGAAAACAGTTCAGTCTTACCATTATGATGGATGGTATTTTACTTGCTCTTTTAAAATATTTATATATATATATATATACACATACATATATATATACACATACACACACACACACACACACACACACACACACACACACACACACACATATATATATATATATATATATACACACACATATACAGGCAAGCAGAATTTTGCCCAGCTCACTATATGTGTGCACACGTGTGCAAAGGTATTAAGATACTCTCCCCAAAATTTATTTCAACTATCTTCTCTGATGTATGGAAATTGTCTCTTGGTTGAGCTTACCTGCAATGAAAACAAAATCCCTAGGCTTTCCTGAACCATTAAAGATTTACATGCTAACACAGGGTGCTGAGAGCCATTGACCCAAACTGTAAACCCTGTATATAATGGAAACCGCTTCAAGACAGGGGTGCAACAGCACTCCCAGTTCCAGTACCTATGTGCTAACATATTTGTTTGGTACACCAAACAATGCTGGACCAAAATCACAGCAATTAATTTATGATATTTACCTTCCCATTTGCTTCTGCACATGTCTACTTACAGCCCAATCCTGCAAGGTGTGAGATGTCCTCTTTCCCCTTTAGAGTCATGGGGAGTTGAGGGCACAAAGTACCTTGCAGGATCAGGTACTTAACTATAAATGCCTGTGCAAAGAAAGAGGAACAGAAGACTCATAAGACACAGTGAAGCACAGGGCAGCTCAATTTAATACCCCATAGCTTTTCCCAATCTGGCTTTTCCCAATCCTGGATACACACAGTACATTTCATTTTTGCAACTCTTTGGTTTAAATCTTTTTCAGATTAAAAGGATGGGAGAAGGAAAATGGGGCAGCAGACTATTTCCTCCCTTTTTTTAAGGCTATTTTGCATGCCTCTAACAGGAAGGCTGTTTTTAATTTAACACTGACATTTTGCAGGCTATTCATCTATTTCATAGATCAGGCCCTTCTGGTACACAAGGATTAGTCACAGTTTCAAAATCATATGAGAAGCAGTTAAATGCAAATGTGTCTGATAAAGTAACATTGCAAGTCATATTCATAGTTAGGAAAGAGACAACATGGTCTGTTCATTCTGTACCCATCACAGAGGCAGGTATCACATACACTACAATGTGCAATTTCATGGGGGCAACATTTTTTTATTACAAACTAGTGATAGCAGAGGGCTTTTTTTTCTCCTGTTCAAACCCTTCATCAGCACACTAGATCTCCCTGTCTGACTGCAGCTGCTTTGTTAGTGAACTGATTGTATGCAATGGCAAGCCCACTATATGAGATTATAGGTATATGGTGGGCAAGGCCAATGGACAGGTCAATCTGAGAACTAGTTTCACATCACTATCTACATCCCTAATGTCTTTCTCATGCTCATTCCTAGTGAACACACAGATGCAGCTGAAATGAGGTCTGATTCCTGGCAACATGATGCCTGTTCAGTGACCTGGACTGTAAAACCCCCCGACACACATACACTCCTCACTGAATAAACATGATTTTTTGGTTAAGACATTGGACTGGGACTCAGGAGAGCTGAGATCTGCTCTTGGTTCTGCCAGACTCTCTCAGTTCTACATCTCTAAAATGGGGATAATAATCCTTTCCCATCTCACAAGGATGTTGGGAAGATTAATACATGCATGTCAGTGATTCTCAAACTTTTGTACTGGTGATCCCTTTCACAGAGTGAGCCTCTGAATGCGACCCCCCCCATATAAATTAAAAACACTTTTTTATATAATTTAACCTCATTATAAATGCTGTAGGCAAAGTGGGGTTTGGGGTGGAGGCCGACACCTTGTGAACCTCCATGTAATAACCTCGCAAACCCCTGAGGGGCCCCAACCCCTAGTTTGAGAACCCCTGATTTATGAGGTGCCCAGATACTAAGTGATGAATGCCACAGGAAAACCGAGATAAATTCTGATCTCTAATAAGGCATACAGATCCACAAACCATACCACATCTCTGCAAGGACCATTGCAGCATTTAACAAGCAGGAACAGGTGCTAGAAGGAGCACTGGGTACAGACATTAACCATACTTTAAGAATCATGTGTTATGAATTTGATGGCCTCAGCGTAGCCATTAATGGTCCCAAAATCCAATGAAATAGACAAACCCCACAGCAAGCTGCATGTTGACTCTTCCTGAGTGCATATGTGGCCCTCAGAACAGCACTGCCCAGATTAAGTGAGCTGTAGCTCACGAAAGCTTATGCTCAAATAAATTTGTTAGTCTCTAAGGTGCCACAAGTACTCCTTTTCTTTTTGCAGATTAATATAGAGCACAATGGTAAACAAAACTCCCTATACCTTGTCCACCTGCAGAAGCAAATTGAAAGGCAAACTGGACCCCTCCTTGTCCTGTAGCAGAGGAGCTCCTATGCTTCGCCAGGTAACTGGGAGAATGCAAGATCTCTGGGTTGGAAGCTGGCTTTGAGACTCCCTGCTACTCAGCACTAACAGGGCCCACAGATTGACACTGTGAACCTACTCAGGAGCGTTAGTGGGGTTTGCGAATCTACAAGACATCTGGACAGAGCAGCACTAATAGGGCCTGTAAATCAGAACTGGATCTTGGTGTAAATAGATTCTAATTTAATCCAGATAATGACATTCAAAGAAGTGTTTTTAAAAGCTTGCTTTAAAGCAGGGAGTTAGATTCCAATAGCCGTGATAAACCGCTCTGCACCAATAATGCAAAGCCCAGCACTTTCTCAATCCTTCATACACATTTTCTCTCTCTCTCTCTCTCTCTCTCTCTCTCTCTCTCTCTCTCTCATATTCAACAAAGAGGGAAGAAACAATTCCCCTGGTAACAGTCCACTTTTCATCAGCACCTTCTTCAGTCTGTCCCTTTGGTCCTGTTTGCAGCAGCAAATCCCCAAACCTAGTTACCTACATATTTCACAAGGGAGCTTGGGGAATTAGTGAATGTTTGTGCTGTATTTTGAAGCTGCATTGTGCTATGTAATTGTTAAGCATTTATTATTATTAGCATTTATATATTTACAATATTTCCCTAACTCCAGAAAGAGATAGGGGTTGAAATTCACTTTGGCATATGTGGGAATTGCACCCCTGTACACCACAGCTGAATTTGGTCCAAGAATTGTTAATCCACCTCCCTGGAGCAGGTGATGCTAAGAAATTTTCCAAACTTCAGCACATCTTTCACTACCCTCTTTGTTTCTTTCCTATCTCCCATTTATTAGCTAAGGGCTTTGTGGTTTACGGCTAGAGCACAATCTAGCAGGTCTACTGCAAGTCCCACTTTTCAAGATGGGTTTTTTTTGGCTCGTCCAGAGCTAACCATTAAGACAAACAAACAAACAGATAAACTTGAGTCATTGAACATAGAGGCAGCAATGCAGGACTCAGTAGCTCAGATTGTTTGAGATTCCATCAGTGCGTTTAAGGTTACAATCTTCAGTTTGATTAAAAGCTTCTTCTCTGTCCCCCACCCCATACCCTAAACCCCATCATATCTAAATCCCCCATTCAGTGCTCCACTTCCTGCCCTAAGGCTCTTCTCCAGACTCTCAGGACCCTTCATACACCATCTGATCAGAGAGGCTGCAGGGGAAAACAAGCCATTTTGAATTTAAACGTTAAGGGAGAGAAACTTACTTTGCAGCATTTGCCTTGGTGGGGTATCCACAGATCTGCCTGTTTAAAGAGCATCTGGGCTGAATCCCTGTACCACTTGGAACCTTCAGCAGCAACTTCCAGTACTGCTGCCCTCAGAGAAAGAGGGGGCGAGAGAACATGCACAGAGCCCAACGCTGCAGAGAAAGAGACAGGAGCAGCAGAGTGAAGCACCAATCTGCTGATTAATTCAGCCTGTTTCCAGTCACACTGCAGATCCAGCAAGGAGGCGGGGTGGGTGGGGGAAGCGATGAGGGGGAAAAGAAAGTTCATACAGGATCACACCAGATGTCTGTAAGAATGACCCATTCATCAAATGGAGCCGACACAGCCAGATACCTTGTGTGCGTGTGCATGTATGCAGATACATTTGCATATGCAGTAAGGGAGGATACTGACTGATGAGGACATATGGAAAAGCTGATGGCAAACTAGACAGGACAAAATGCTAGCAAATATTCTACAAGGAGGAAGCCAGCATGGTAGACTAGAGGGAGATGGAAAAGATCTATCAAATTCTATCTCCCCATTAAGGTGTCCATGGAAGACAGCAGCACACTGATGGCTTAACACCTTGGGGCTCAAGCTCAATTTTTTAAAGTTATTATTTATATGATTCAAGGTAGTTACAGGCCTGATTTGCCAAGCTGAGTTGATGTTTCTCTCTCCCTCACTCTTGTTCCCAGCAAGGCTTCCCAGCAGCATTCAGGATGCAGAGAGTGGCAGGTGCCCCCTAAGCATCAAATATTCATAGTGTGCGCCTTGGGAGCTCAAACAGAAGGTGCAGTGCAGATTATTAAATAACAGCGCATTGTGCCTGAGGCTTGCCACTTACTGAGACCTGATCATCGGCCACACAGGGGCACATAGAAAAGGAGTACTTGTGGCACCTTAGAAACTAACAGGGGCACATGGAGAGCATGAGATTAGTGGAGACAGAGCACGTGCAAGAAGCCCGGGGTGGAACTGGAAAAAGACTACAGGGAAATGGACAAATGGACCTTTGGGAATGATAAGAAGGAGCCGATCCCACTGACTCACTCTAATCCTGTTATGCAGATGCTCTCCTCTATGGGGTAACTTAATCATTACACATTTGGGGCAGGGACTGTGACCCATAAGTATTTGTACAATTTCTACTTCAATGGGACCCTGATCCTAATTGAAAGAAAAATATTTAACTACTACTACCACTCAAGATAGGAAGGACCTTGAGTCTGGGGTTAGGATGAGGCACCCACACATCACCAAACCAATGGCCATGTTGACAGCTTGACAAAATCCCGAGAGTCGTACCTGTGTAAAATGGAGCAGATTGCAACCACCCACCTCTTGAATATACAGCAGCCACCTCTGAAGAGTAACAGTCTTGCATGTAGTGTAGCTTGGCTACTCAGATAAGGCTGGAGTGTTGCATGCTAGCATCAGCACTCTCCACTGGCCACAACCTCATGTTCACGAGAAGGGTTACCACAGCCTGCACAGTAGAGCTCTGCTTCCTAACACATGATTGGCCAAATGTTCTGCCCTCTGTGTCAGTCACAGGCATCAGTACTGACTGAACCCTGGTTTGACTTCTTCTTTCTCCGAGCTCCAGATGCCTACATCAGTACGTGGTTCGCAGAGTGCCCCAATGCCATTGGCACACTGTCATCATGTAATAGATCACTGGAAAACTAATAATTCACTGATCATTAATACTGTTGCATGATGGATGTACGGTAAACCCACAAAGGACTTAATAGATATGTGCTGCAAATGTGTTCTTAAAATGTATTTGGCAAGCAATGCCCAAGTTGGATTTGTTCCAGACAAAGAAACGTGGTTCCACCTACTTGAATGCAAATGTGTCTCTGTTGTAAATTAGGCAAAGTGTGACGAAAGCACATTTACATGCAAGGTGAATAAAGCCAATCGAGAGAGCAAGTAAGGAAAGATGACTACTTAATCTTGATGAGGGATGGAGACTGCACCCCCAGGAAACCTTCCTGCCTCTTGAAGCAGGGTCAATGAACTTTGGGAAGATATGGTGTCTACCCCTCAGCAGGAGAGAGAAGCTATGTCTGGGCTTACTTTTCAAATGTTTACTGGACTCTACAAAGAAAAGGGAGAGAAACATAGTTATCCATCAATGAGGGACTAAAATGGCCAGAGCTCTTGAAATCACAGAACGTTGGATCCTTCACTCAAGTGGGTGGAGGATTGAAGTCTCTGGGAACTGAGTTTAGTAAGAAACCTGCTTAGGCAAAGATTGTAATTTGCTGAAATTAAGTTTTAGTTTTAGAAGCATATTTTTATTATTGTTTGCTTGTAACCCTTTCTATATTTATTCCTTATACCTGGTATCATTTAAACCTGTGACTTTTTGTTTAATAAACTTGTTTTACATTTATTATTAAACAATTCAGTGCTTTGATTAAAATAAGAGTGTTTGTCAAACCCAGGTTAAAATTAATGAGTTGCTGGTTACTGTTTCTTCAAAGTGGCAGCAAATTTAGTAGCTTCTCTGAGTGTTCCAGGAGAGTGCTGGAACATTGCAGGGCAGACATATGGGATGAGGGCGGGGGGGGTGTTGCGGTTGTCCTGCATAAAAGTAACTGTGGTGGAAGCCAGGGTGTGACCTGCATGGTTGTAGGCTGGCTGTTGCCACAGCAGCATAGCATTTAAGGCAGGGGTCTCAAACATGTGGCCCGCGGGGTTATTTTCTGCAGCCTGCCAGCTCCCTGCGGCCCCCCCAGCGTTTACCTAGAGCAGCTCCGACCCGGTGCGCACCGGGGCAGGGCAGGCTCCCTGCCTTCCTGCTCTGCCCCGGCACCGCTTCAGGAAGCGCCAGAACCTGGGGGTGGGAGTAGGGGGGGGAGGGGTCCATGTGTTGCCCTGGCCACTCCTCCAGAAGCGTGCCCAGCCAATGGGAGCTGTGGGGGGGTGGAGCCTGGAAACAAGGGCAACACACAGACCCCTGTTCCCTCCCCCCCACTCAGGTTCCAGCCGCTTCCCGGTGCAGTGCAGGAGCAGGGCAGATAGACAGGCAGCCTGCCCTGCCCCTGGTGCGCGCTGGGCTGAAGCCCGCTCCCCCACCCCTCCTGCAGCTGAACCCCCTGCCCTGAGCCCCCTGCTGCACCCCACACACCTCCCGCACTTCAACTCCCTGCCCTGAGCCCCCACCATACCCCACACCCCTCCTGCACCCCCTGGGGGCAGAGTTGGGATGGGAATTTCGGGGAAGAGGCAGCAATGGGGGCAAAGAAGGGGTGAGAAGAGGCGGGGCGAGAAGAGGAGGGGCAGGGCCTCATGGAAGGGGTGGAGTGGGGGCATCAGTGATGCGGCCCTCGGGCCAATGTACTAGTCCTCATGTGGTCATTTGAGTTTGAGACCCCTGATTTAAGGCACCCAGGGTTGCACAGCAGACAGTCACACAACCCCTTGCTGGTCTGGGTTGAACCCCCAAAGTGTCATGAGCATCAGCAAAGTCCTCCATTTAAAATCATAAGTGCAGAGACCCTGCATCCCATGTTAAGAACCAAATCTACAGGCAGAGACCCAGATGATCACATAGTATCACCAGTTCTAAGGGCTCTTTTTTCTATACTTGTACTGAGCCACATATTTGTATGTAACCTTATACATACGTACGGCCAAAGTTGAAGGAAAGCTGAGAGCGCATCTAGTGTCATTGCAAGAGAGAAAGTGTGGAGGGGGTGCAAGAAGAGACACCCTTTATCTTTCTCCAGGGCATTTTGTTTCCTAGACGACACCATCTTAAACTGCTCAAAGTGTCTTAAGCAACACAATTCTCTCTCCCATCCTCTTTTCAGCACAGTTCCTTGCAAGTAAACAGCTAAACCACCTGCTTACTGTAACTGGAATGCCACAAAAGCAAGGAGTGGTCAGGTGGTCAGGATTGGGAAATTCTCATACACCCACCAAATTCACACGCGATACAAAATTTGGGAAGTGAGTTGCATTATACTGCCTACAGGATTTCTTTAAACTCTGCATGAAGACTTTTGGAGCCCTAAACCATTGCAGCTAGAACTGTCAGCGGAGTCTTCAGGAACAATACATATATGCTTAGTGTTGAGTCAGAACCTTAAAATGTCCGAGTCAGAAAAACTATTTTAACTTGCTTAGGTTTTAACTTTTTTCCAACTCTGCTTGGTTTCAGCCAGGCTCCGACATACCAGTCTTCAGTAGCAAACCCAAGATAATAAATTAATTCTATTATTCTTGTTGAACCATATTTTCTAGAGATCTCTATCCTATGGCATGCTACACAGGACAACCATCCATGATGCACAAGCATCCCTCTTTCATTGGATTGACATCAAAGATGTTAGCAGTTGGCATCACAAGTTGTATCTGGTTGTCCATCTATCCTCGAAAGACAGACTGAATCTTCAAAGAAACAGAAGCTGCAATGAACAAATCTGAGGATAAACTAGGGGTTGGAGTAGAGGACAGGGAGTAAAGGCAGATTCAACTTGGGACACAAGAGAGAGAAGCCAGTAGAATAAAGATGGGTTTGAGGAGAAGACAAGGTATTAGAGAAGCTGCAGAGCAGGGAAGGGAAGACGAGAGGTATAGGTGAAGATTCAAAGACAATAACCACTGGTCAGTACATAAGGGACATGCGAGACAGGTGCTCAGACAGGAGCCATAAAGGCTGCTTTGAGGAGAGAAAGTAGAAAGAGAGCGGGTATGGGACATACCACGCGGGAAGGGGAATGATCTGGCTCAGGGGACAGGTAACTTTTACTTTCAAGTTCAAGTGTCCCCCTTCCCCCACACAGATCCAATTGGCCGGGAAGCCGGACCCGCTGCTGGCCGCTTCTGGGATGCAGCACGGTGTCGGAACAGGTAGGCACTAGCCTGCCTTAGCTGGGCAGCACCACCGACGGGACTTTTAACGTCCTGGTCAGCGGTGCTGACCAGAGCTGCTGGGTTGCTGAGCAAGGCGACCCAGTGCCTTACATGCTGCAACCCAGTACAGGGTTGCAACCCAAACTTTGAAAAACACTGCAGTAGAACCTCAGAGTTACGAACACCAGTTACACAAACTGACTGGTCAACCACACACCTCATTTGGAACCAGAATTACACAATCAGGAAGTAGGAGACACACCAAAAAAGGAGAAAAACAGTACAGTACTATGTTAAATGTAAACTACTAAAAAAAAAAATGGAAAGTTTAAAAAAGATTTGGCAAGGTAAGGAAACTGTTTGTGCTTGTTTCATTTAAATTAAGATGGTTAAAAGCAGCATTTTTCTTCTGCACAGTAAATTTTCAAAGCTGTGTTAAGTCAATGTTCAATTGTAAAATTCTGAAAGAACCACAAGGTTTTTTTCAGAGTTACGAACATTTCAGGGTTACAAAAAACCTCCATTCCTAAGGTGTTCTTAACTCCAAGGTTCTACTGTAGTACTTTTCCTCAGTAGATCTCAAAGTGCTTTACAAAGGAAGTCCGTATTATTATTATTCCATTTTACAGCTGAGGAAACTGAGGCACAAAAAAGTGCAGTGACTTTCCCAAGGTCACCCAACAGGCCAGCAGCAGAGCCAGGAAGAGATCCCAGATCTCCTCAGTTCCAGTTGGTTGCTCTAACCAAGAGACCATATTACCAGCAACCATGAGCCAATATTACTGGCAACTTAACCTCATTACCATTGATCAGCTCTTCATAACCACTTGTGTAAAAATAAGTAGGCAGTCCCAGGCAGGGTCCTGACAGCAAAGAGTTTCTGAAACTGCCATCAAGTGTTCCACTTGTGATGTGAAGACACCAAGGAACAGTGATGGAAACTGAACTCCCCTCTCCTCACTAGAGCTAGTCCCTCCAGGTCAGGGTTGAGGCACATTGGCAGGGAAGAGTTTGCTCTTTATGCTGGTACACGCATTATAGATCTTGGAGGGTAAAATCTGGTACCTTTCACCAACATTAGCTTTCCACCTTTAAAAGGCATAAAAAATTAACAAAAACTAAACTTCAGGCAGAGAGGGGAGACAGACTGGGAAAACTGCACATTTGATTTAATAAATTTTTGGTACCACTCCTGGGTTACACTGCAGAGCAAGGCAGAGAGTATCTTTCATTTTAATTGCTATTGAAAATATAAATAAGTGTTTTTTTTAAATCCCAGTTTCTATTACCAGTACTTTTAAAAGGGGGAAGAGAGGATTTTTAACAACTCAGAAGAACCACCTAGAGTTTCAGTGAAGCAAGGTCTCTTAATGCTGATGAAAATCTGTCAGGGGCGTGTACTCCAGCAATAGTAGAAGCAGCAGCCATTCAAAAATATGTTACACCACCATTTGCTCTGCTCATGGCCTGGCAATTTGATAATTTTGTTCTACCTTGGGCAATGAACAATGTCACAGGCAGGAGAAAGACAGGACAGGGCAGTATGGAGATTTCTGAGATGCAAAAGTTCACACTACACAAGATGGGGTATAGGATCAGCAGCTGAGGACAATACTCCCAAACACAAGTGACGGCAACAAGAAAGGACAAGGTAAGTTACCATGCAGAAGATAGGGTCAGTCCTAGATTCTGGTTTCTTGTTCTCTAGGCCAGTAAGAACAGCTACGTAGCACAGACTTTCAGCCCTTGAAGGGAATCAATCAACAGAATCTCCTCAGATCAACCAAGGGTTTCACCAGAATCCTGTTCAGCTCTCATTGGACTAGCTGGATTCTGTCAGGGGAAGAAACCAAGAGTATTAAAGACCCTTGGGAGAAATTAGGAGTCCTTTGATCAATCCTGGCACTTCAGCAGCCACATAGGGCTCTTTCACAACTTTAAGCTCCTTGACTTGGTGTGGTGAAAGGAGCAGAACTATTTTCTGCAGTGACAGGTGTCCATTCTGGAGGCAGTAGCAAGGAAGGGCTTACACAAAAAATGGTTACCTACCTTTCGTAACTGTTGTTCTTTGAGATGTGTTGCTCATGACCATTCCAATTAGGTATGCACATGCGGCGTGCACGGCAGCTGGAAGGTTTGTCCCTAGCAGTACCCGTTAGATCAGACCGGGCGCCCCCTTAGGTCGCTGTGATGTTCCTCTCTGGTGTTATCTGAACCAGTGATCTGCTAGGTCACTCCGATCCTTGACTCTGGGAGCCAGCCTTACCCTGCTCTGCTGTGAAAACCCCCACTCCTGGGTGGTTCACGCACAGCCTCTGGCATGTAAGCTGCTCCACTTGTACGGCAACTCCCTTCTCTTCTTGTGCTAATATATATTTATGCCTGTATCTGTAATTTTTCACTCTATGCATCTAAAGAAGTGGGTTTTTTACCCATGAAAGCTTATGCCCAAATAAATCTATTAGTCTTTAAGGTGCCACCAGACTCCTCATTGTTTCAGTGCCCTTACAAACTTAGATGCTTCTCACCACATGCTGGCTGGTTGCTCTTCAGCCAGGCTCTCCCCTTTGATCAGTGCTTCAGTCACTTGGAGTGGTGTCTGTAGATGTAGGTAGAAGAGAGAGAGAATGCCCCCCCCGCCGGTCAGAGTCAGGTGAGCATTACCTATTTACAGTTCAAAACTGACCCAGGAGAGGGGGTGACTCCCTCAAGAGAACAGATTCTTTTTTTGCTACCTAGGCCAGCTCCCTTTGTTCCTGTGAGGCTGGGCTAGGTTTGTCCCATACCTGCCTTGATGAGGTGTGAACTGCCTCTTTGCTCTTGGAGAGTTTTTGCCTGGGCTTATTTTAAGCCAGGGGTTTTCAAACTGGGGGTCAGGAACCCCTCAGGGGGTCGTGAGGTTATTATGTCGGGGGTAATGAGTGGTCAGTCTCCACCCCAAATCCCACTTTGCCTCCAGCATTTATAATGGTGTTAAATAAGATTAAATGGGGTCGCACTTAGAGGCTTGCTACATGAAGCGGGTCACAAGTACAAAAGTTTGAGAATCACTGTTTTAAGCAATGAAGATACATTTTCAGCCTCATAACTACATAGATGAAATTACCACCTATAACCTTACTATAACATTACTGTAATAATTACTAGAACATCACTAACAACCACGCTCAGTGCATCATGAGCCTTCCGAAGACCCCAAACATGACAAACTTTGCATTGGATACCACACAATCATTTTATAAATATGAATATGAGGGTGTAGGATGTTCCCTCGAGGTACAGAGTGTCAGAGTTGCGCCTTCATGGCACTCAATATAGGGCTCTGCCAACTTGCTGCCACTTCAGTTCCTTCTTGCCAGATTGCTCTGACACAGAGGTAGGCAGGCAATATTGGAATGGACATGAGCAACACATCTCGAGGTACAGCAGAGAACATGTCACCAGTGGTTCGAAAGGTGGCCCCATTAGTCTGGAAAGGAACAGATTATGGTCCCAGGCTGGGACCGGCTGTCGAACCTGAGGGTACAGCCTGTCATGGCCTTTAAAAAAATGACTGACCATGTGGTTGGCAACGACCAACCAGCTCTCCACACCTGGATGGAAGCCAGAAATGGGGCCAAGTGAACCTTTACTGATGACATGGAAAGCCCTTTCTGTTTCAGATGGCAAATCAAGAGCTATGAGCATTCCAGCTAACTGTCATAGGCGGTAAGTAGTAACTGAAGTGGAGGTAGGTCAGCATGAAGGCGCAACCCCAGAGGGCACCCGGACCAACCTGATGGGTACTGCTAGGGGAAAAATCTTCTGGCTGCCATGCACACAGCGTGCGCACACCTGACTGGAATTGATATGAGCAATCACTTGAAAAACTATTGTGACCTATTATAAGTAAATCTCCTGAGTTCCAATCATCAAATAGCCGTGGCACTATGAAGAACGTCACTTGTGTCAAAGTAAGATATGGACATTCTGAAGTGCAGCGTGTTCATTTGCACAGACAGCAGCACCCAAAGTGGACTTCTAGAGCTCAGCTGTTCCATAGCAGTGCTAGTGTTGAGAGTAGTCTGAAAGGCTGTGGCATAACTGCACATAATTGCTTCTTGTCTTAAACTGATTAATACCAGAGCAGTCCAGAGCACCATTAACAGAACAAATAGATGATTACTTTAATTGTAACATTACCTCCACAGTCTTAGCAATTTAAACTGAAAGCACCACAGTTCAACAAGGTCCTCATGCAAAATATATTGGGGAGGTCACAGGTGCAGGCATGGGCAAGCCCAGCTTCTCGTGGTCTCATATAAAGTAACACCACAACACCAGCTAAGAAAAGATACACCAATCTCAAGCCAAAAAGTGAGGGATGCTTCCCACTTCCTGTGCCACTTGTGTCTCTATGTTAATGTTGTAGAGGAATGTTTCTCAAACTTTTTTGTTCATGGACCACTTGAAAATTGCTGAGGGTCTCGGCAGACCACTTAATGATCTTTCCAAATGTTGTTTGTACCGTTAGCTAACTATTGTAAAGTGCTTTGGATAAAAGTGCTATTTAAAAAAAATCTTAATAATAATAAATTTTTTTTGTTCTACAAATAAAAGCACACAAAGTGGTCTTACCTTTCTAATGCAATGGATGTGCTCTCTTCCCCCCCGCCATGGCAGCCCCCGAGCTGGGCCTGGGAAGGAAGGGGGTCTCTCCCTCTCCACGGCATCCCCCAAGCTGGAGCTGGGTGGGGAGGGGGTGTATCTCCCCCACCACAGCAGCGAGGCTGGGAGGAGGGCTGTCTCTGCCCAGCAGCAGCCCTGGAGCTACGGAAAGTCGCCTCTTTCTCTGGCTGCTGCAGCCCTGCACGTCCCAAATTTCCCCCACTCCCTCTTCTGACCCCTCTGCCCCTCCCACCTACTCCCTATTCCCCCCCGAAGGCCACCACCTGACCTTGCATGTGCATCTTCTCCAGGGTCCAGGCACCTAATTAGTGGAGCCACGCCTGGGCGGCTCCACTAATTAGGTGAGGGGCCCTTCGTTCTCTCATGTGCGGTGGCCAAGGCACGCACCTTAGAGGGAACTATCCGAGGACCACCTGAATGGAGCTCGCAGACCACAGTCCAAGAATCTCTGCTATAGAGAAAGTCTGTCTCTCAAACTATCATTTAAACAGGTAATCTGCACTAGTAAGCAAAAGCCAGCCAGCATTCTGGAAAGGACTGCAGAACATGCTCAGCAAGGGAAAGGGTTGGCTGGAGAGTAAAATGGAGGTAGTTAATGTGATCTGGAAATGAAAAGGCTACAATGACTGGGGAGGGAGGCAAGTGAGAGGAAGGAGCAAAGAGGGTAAAGTCATAAGAATTTTTTCTCACCAGTGCTGGTCTAGAGTATGCATGATCTTCTCCAGCTTTGCTCTCAAACACTATCTCTCACCCAGACCAGGCCCAGAATAGGGCATGTACCTGTTCACTCTCTCAAGTGACAAACACATTTGATACTCAGGTGGCTACTGAAACTCATGCATAGAAAAAGTGGCCAATCGAGTAGTGTCTGCTGCTCTCTCTATTTCTTCTTATCATCATCATCATCATCATCTTGGAAGCAGCAGTGCATACAAGGCCAATAATCTTCCATGAACCACTGCAAATATCCCTTTAAAGCTCCCAGTTGCACCTACCCCCCCATGGAGGCCTCTCTCTCCCCTCTTTCTTTAGGATTGGAAACATACTAGGTAACAAGAGGCTGGTTATACGCAAAACACACACAGATATTAGTCAATCTGACATTTACAAGGGCAGACATAGAAATAATATTGCCCAGCTAGCCCTGGAGAAAGGCAGAACTGTCCAAACTGCACACATACAGGGCAAGTCTAACTGAGCAGCAGGAAAATGTTACTCAGTTAAATGGAAAACTTCTCTACCCAGCCTCAGGTCCGCTTTATAAAAATGTTTGCAGTGATTTAAGCATTCACAAAAGACGTCATGATAAGTACTCGGGTGACTGAAGACCGCAATTTATCCTCAGAATAGGACAGGTATAGCATAAGTAGCAGCACACGCTTCCCCTACACTGTCCCACTAGCATGCTTAACCCTAGTCTTGAGAGGACTATTTCTAGAGTTGAGAAGGGAGTTCAATCTCTATGGCCCATTCCACCCTACACTTTTCTAAAAAAAGAGTCCCAAGCAAGGGTGCCCACTGAGATAGGAGTCCAATGCAGACTGCAAAAAGTTACAAAAGGATCTCACAAAAATTGGGTGACTGCGCAACAAAATGGCAAAAGAAATTAAACGTTGATCAATGCAAAGTAATGCACATTGGAAAACATAATCCCAACTATACATGCAAAAGGATGGTGTCTAAATTAGCTGTTACCACTTAAAGATCTTGGAATCATCATGGATAGTTTTCTGAAAACATCTGCTCAGTGTGCAGAAGCAGACAAAATGCTAACAGAACGTTAGGAACCATTAGGAAAGAGACAGATAAGACAAAATATTATAATGCCACAATATAAATCCATGGTACACCCACATCTTGAATACTGAGTACAGTTCTGGTCTCCCCATCTCAAAAAAAAGATACATTAGAATTGGAAAAAGTACAGAGAAGGGCAACAAAAGTGATTAGGCACATGGAACAGTTTCCATATGAGGAGAGGTTGATAAGACTGGGACAGTTCAGTTTAGAAAAGAGACGACTAAGGGGAGATATGATAGAGGTCTATAAAATCATGAATGGTGTGGAAAAAGTGAATAAAGAAATGTTATTTACCCCTTCATAAACACAAGAACTAAAGGTCACCAGATGAAATTAATAGGCATTAGGCTTAAACAAAAGGAAGCACTTCTTCAGACAACGGACAGTAAACCTGTGGAACACACTGCCAGGGGATGTTGTGAAGGCCAAAAGTATAACTAGGTTCAAAAAAGAATTAGATAAGTTCTTGGAGGATGGGTCCATCAATGGCTATTAGCCAAGATGGTCAAGGACACATTCCCATGCTCTTGATGTCCATAAAACTTCTGACTGCTGGCGGCTGGGACTGTTCTGTTCCCTCCCTCTGAAGCATCTGGCACTGGCACTGTTGGAAAACAGGACATGGGCTAGATGAATCATTGGTCTGACCCAGTAAGGCCATTCTTATGTTCCTCTGCCCAGACTGAGATAATCAACTCATTTCACACAATCATCCAGTCTGTCCGTGGTAGTTACTTTTGGCCCCTGCTAAATCTGAGCTGTGTGCAAACCAATGACCTAGAAGCAAAAAGCTCTGCATCTCACTGCCTGGTTTCTCACACTGGTAGTCTCCCAAAACAAGAGTAAACACCCATTAAACTCAGAATGCAACCCATGAGCTGACAAAGAGATGAGAACATCATTTCCTTGATAGTCCTCTTCTCAACAGGTCTATTAACTCCAGAGAAAATCATTAGCCCTACTCATATTGCATGCCAACCACATAGGACAGAAAATATGAGGCTGCTGGCATAAACTGGGTATCCCCCTGGTATCTCTGGATTATCCAGTGGTGGACCTTAGTTATCAGGGACAAGCAAACATGTTCCCTTGACTATGCAGGAGAAAGATCTTCCAGCTTTAGCAACAACTGCGGATTACTCCACATACTAATGCGAAACATACAGACCGAAGTCATAGAGAAGCAAACCAACTAGGACTTTAGAATCAATGTGCTTAAAATGTGATCTCCTTTCTGGGGAACCTACCTGACACTGCTCCTTCAGGTCCATGGCTGTACAGTTCTGTAAGCATGCCCAACACAAGGTAACTACCCCTCGGGGGGAGAGCCTCTCCTAGGTGCGTATGACCCTTGTTTACTCTGTTATCATAACACCATCTGTGGAAACAAAAAGGGCAAGAGTCAGATTTTCCTCCACACTCTCTTTAAGGCAAGTGTACAATGAAGCTGATAGACTTCAAATGAAAGGAAAGGGGTGTATGTGAGAGAAACCGGGAGTAGAAGGTGGTTCTAAATTGTGCTCCATTAGTTTGCAGTCCCCCGCCCCAAGTGGGCTTTATCAGTTTAACTTTCGAAAAAGCTGTCAGCACTAGATGAATAAAATTCCCTGCAGAGCAAAATAAACTTAATGCAGCAGCCTTGACATATATCCTGGAACACATCCAGGAGAACTGCCAAACTCTTAGCAAGAAGCTAGATTCCACCAGGTGCTGCGAAGACAGCAGGCCGAAATGCCAGCCAGCAGACGTGTGATCTGACCAGGCTGTCACCAGCGGCCATTTGTCTTGCTATTTTTATCTAACCAGGGCTCTGTCCAGCTAATCTCTAATGGAGCCTGCAGTAATGACTCTTCCATTTGCTGAAACACCACATCAGATCCTCGTTGACAAGGCTATGCTCTAGGACTAAACTCAAATCTGGCCCATCATTAAACAGGCCAAAAGGCCTAAAGAATGGCTCCAGATCACCAGGGAATAGACTAGCAAAACTGGGATTAACAGAGCTATAGCCAGAGACAGCTCTGGAACTCACTTTCCCCCTTACTCTGACATAGCCTGAATTGGTTGACCTTCAGGGCACACAGCAAGACTCATCTGTTATTTTGGACTTTGCAGGGAGGGGACTAGTTGAAGGTATTTGGTAGTTCATTTCAGGGTATTATATTTAGGAGGGGATCATCTTAAATATTAAATGAGTTGAGATAGTAAAAGGGGCTATATGATGAAGTGGCCTTGGGCAGCAGAGTCATTTGGAGGTAAGGGTTAATGACTCTTGTATTTTTAATAGTTACACAGAATCTTAGAGCTTGGACAGATGCTTCTAATAAACAGGAGGCACACAGTTTAGCAAACTGACCCATACCAGATCTGTATTTACTAAACAAACAAAATCCTGTGATGTGGGACTAGGCTGGATGTGGTCACCAGACTTTCTACCCTACCCTAGTCTGTAGTTTTGCCCATTTTCCACAGCAGATGGATTCTGCAGATCCCAACTGGTTGTCTCCCAACCCCCTGCGATCTTTGTGCATGGCACAGTTCTTTATGACAGCAGTGTAACTAGATTCAGTGTAACCCTCAGCTCCCTTAGAAAGCAATGTTTCCCCTGTGACTATGATCATGTACATGTATGTGTTATTAGGTGAAAGGCAGACACCAACAAGTCAACTTCATGTACCCTCTCTACATATATGCTACTCCTGGTGGAATTCTACGTCACTGCACATGCGCAGAATTCATAGCCCCTGCAGATTTCTTTGATTCCCTTCAGAAAAGGGACTTCTGACAGAGAAGCAAAAGGAAGCCGCCAGAGCGGTTTGGGCAGCTGGTGGAGATGTAAATCACTGCCGGGGGTAGGGGGGGCGGGCTGAGCAGTCGTGCATGTGAGACACACACTGTCCCTCTTGCTCACTACTGCGGCACATTCAGCATGGAGGGGCAGGGCTTTGGGGTGTTTCTGAAGAGACAGGTGTGGGGTAGGCTGTCTCCTCAGGCAGAGCAGAATGTAGCAGCCTGCCTTTTTAGTGAATTCCCGCAGGACTACAAAACGTGTAAAAATTTTAAGTCTCCTTTACAGTGCCAGAGTGGTGTAAATGAGTCTTATTGTAAAGGACAGTATGGCTTTATAAGTGCATATGGTGTTTTAGTGATTAGAAATGGTCTAAATTTTTGGACTGAAAAAATGTCCTATCAAAATGTGCTCCATGAACTGTTTCCTACTGACCTTTTGGGAAATGGTCAGTAGCCAGTATAAATTGCGAGTTTGAGTTCCCAGCCCTCACTTGCTCTTCAATTGCCTATGATGTAACACTGAGCATATGGCTGCATATATTTGTTGAATAATAATGAAGTAAAGGGTCAATACTAGCTACATTATTATTAGACAGAGGGGATCTGATGATTTCCTCCAATGCTCCCCATGCCCAGTCTCCATTCATTGTATTATAGTTTAAATAAATTACTAAAATAATTGAAACCAGCATTATTGCATTACTTTGATTTTAAAAAATGCAGAATTTTAAAATATTGTGCACAGAATTTTTAATTTTTTGGCACAGAATTCCCCCAGGAGTAATATGCGCCTCATACATCATTTGAAAATGTTATGTCTACTTTAAGACAAGGTATGATGTGAAGCTGTCAAGTGGTGCAATTACCACAGAAACGGAGATAAAACAATGACACCACATTAAAATGACCACTTTGAAATATTTCCATTTGTTTCTGTTTAATGACTATATTATTTCAAAACATAAAATTGGATTTCTTTGTGACCTCAAAGCATAACAACAATCTAAAGGTAAAACAAAAATAATAATAAATTTGTACAGGTATCACTGAAACGTAATAGAGATGGTGACATTTCTAGTCATTATCATCATCTTGTTCATCATGCTGAGAGTGCATGGGTTATCATAATCTTCATTGCCTTAGCACATACACAGTCCTATGCACGGAAGTCTGTTGACTACAACCACAGTTGATTGTGCAGTGACCTCTACAGGTACAGCCACAAAGAAGATCTTACAGAAGCTCAGATGCCCTTGGGCCCTTGAAGAATATAGGAAGTAGTACACAGTGGCGCTGGAACCATTTTTATATTGGGGGTTGCTGAAAGCAATTGAACCAAACTGTAAACCCTGTATATAATGGAATCCACTTCAAGACAGGGGGTGCAGCAGCCCCCCTCCTCCAGCACTCTTAGTTCCAGCACTTATGGTATTTCATCCACATTTTTCCATCCATGTTGCAATGGCGATCCAATATCTGGTTTGTCTATGTGTGAAGACATCCAAATAGTTGTTTGCCATGGTGTTCTTTTGACATATTCTTCAAAACTGTCCTATATGGTTGGCATTTGACCAGCGACTTGTCCTTTTTGTTGGCTAGATTGAGGCACAAGCAATTCAGGTCTCTATGGGTCTCCTTTTCTTTTTTACTGTGGTCATACAGCAGTACTACAGACTTCCTTCTTGCAAAAATTGCAGCTTGTGTCACTCTTCCCCCAACAGGCAAGACCTCTGAAGCGGTAAGCTCCCTTTGTTTTGATGACATTAAACACAAACTCCCCCCTGCGCCCGCGCCCCCCCCCCCAAATACCAAACAGGGATGACACGGAGTTACACCCTGTTAATTAGCGTACAGCAGAAAGTATCTTGCAGAAGTTCAGGTCTGAGGTGTGTAACAAATTGTGTGCACAGGTATGAAATGGCACGTCTGTTGTGCTAGTAATGGTGCATATTTCAAACACCACATCATCATCATTTTTGGAAAGCAGTGAACAAGAACCAAAACTTCAAGTGACCTAATTACTATGGTTCCTTTGACATCAGGAGACCCAAAAGCCATATTGGCACATACAATATGCAGAAGCATCCTTGGGTCCACTTATTCTTTAGTACTGTACAAGTCTTGGGCTTCTTCAACACCTTTACTGGTGATGGACTTTGTTACTTCACCTTGCAAAAAGCCTACAGCAAGGAGGAGAGTGTGGGTGTGCTCCTACACTCTCAGGTACATTTTGAACCATATATTCACAGAGAAATTGTACATGTGACTGCTTGCTGGATGCCACGTTGAGAAACTTTTACCATGGAGGCACAGAGCACCCACCAATCAACTGGTATTTCTTGCATCCAATCTTAGATCGTGTCCGGCGTGGTCTTTCTGCAGTTTTCACAGAGTTACTGTTGTCATATCTGTTAAAGACTTTGATTACAAATTAACTTTGTCAAACCTTTTTAGGATCTGCCTCAAGGACTCAATTCATCAAATGTGTGGAATTTGTCTCCAGCCATCATTTGTACGACAGCCATGGCATTTCTGATATACACTGTGATTTCTTTCTTGCATGCTCTTAGCTCGTGGATTCTTTCATCTTGAGCTTCCAGCTGATGCCCTAATACAACTTTGTCTATTCTTCTCATTGTTCCATCACCATGAAAGAGGGACACAGGCACAGGTCCTACAAGATGACTAAGAACAGTTATCATTGAAACATCATTTCTGCATCTTGCTAAGGACAAGGCTCTACAGAAAACAATTTCTGGACTGATAGCTGCTGTGATTGTCCCTCCCCGACAGACGAATTTGGTCTTCTTGGCCATGTCAGCAAGTGATCATGTCAGATTTCTTGACTGGTCTGAAGAAGCTACGTGTCCCATCAGAATTAAGAGAATCTCTCATCTCTCTCCAGTTGTTCTTCACCAACATCTGTTATTTTGAGTAGACTTTTGTACATCTGATGTTACATGCAATCCAGAGAACATTGTTAAGCACCTCTGGATGGTGATTCAGGGTCAAATGAGTGTGTCATATTGTTGATCATATGGTTGGTAAAAGCTGTAACATGCTCTTCATCCCTCTTCAGTGCAAAGGCAAGGACTTGTCTGTGGACTTTATTGTCACTACTTCTTGTTAGACAACTTTTTTCTCTCAGTTTTCGTATATTCATAATACGAAGCTGTGTATTGTCATCTAACACTAATAATGACCTTTACATAAAAAAGGTGTCACTAAATAAAAAAATCTAGATCCTAGAATATTTCAAAAGCTAGTACTGCATGTGTAGACAATTACAAATTAAAATCTTCTACCAAGAAGACTAGAGGTACACTGTATGTACAAAAGCTTACAAATGGAGAAGCATTACATTAGGAATTCATGTACATTTATATCTATCCACTGCAGTATAAACTATGGGCATGCAAACTACTGCTATTAGTGAACAACGTTCAGTGAGAGACAATCTGGTCAGCAAATTTCAGCTGAAAATATAGAAAACTATTATAACCACTTGTGAGATATTTTGCCAATTAATACGCAATGTGAAAACATTTCATGTTAATATATTACAAAATGTTGATATACAGCATTTTTGCTTAGTCATTTCTAAAAAAAACTTGTCCATGCAAAACCAATAAAAATATTTTAGTACATTGTCATTTGGTAGCTTTGACCAATAAACACCACAATAAGGTGTTGATATTAACTTAAACAGTAAAATCTAGTCACAGTCGTATGGTAGTGTGTTTCTGGAACTATGCAAAAAAATGACTCATTTTGTTTCACCTCACCTACAGGCTTTCAGTACTACTTGACAACTCCACATGATACCTCATTTAAAGGTACATAAAATAAGCTTTCAAATGATACATGATGTGGGTTGTGTAGGGCGAGTACCTTAAACTCCAAAAACATGGCCCTTTTTGGAGAACTGCCACACATCTAAGTATCACATATATGCATTTCCGCTCATGTAGATATCTGCATTTGAGGTTACACATGCTCAGTTAAATTTACTAGGGATGAATTGTTCAGAGTACGTAGGACAGAAACCACCATCTGTAGTTACTTTTGCTGTCTCTACTTTCTGGCTGGCACATCACCAGAATTAGCTAGCAGTCTGGACTCAGCATCATTCCCATACTGTCTCTTAGCCCATTTTCTGTGTGACCCTTGCAGGCAATCTTCTCCAAATGCTCAATCAACTACGTTATGCCAATTAGCAAATGCCATGAAAAGATCACAGAATGTTACTGGAGTGTAGCAGACAAAGAGGGGCTGGGAATGGGAAGGAGGCACATATATCTTAGTATGCCCCTATAGAGCAAAATAGTGCCTTGATATCTTGCCCTTAACTCAGGGATCACTTCAGCACAAGGCAAAGGGAGAGAGGATGGACTTTTAAAATGAAGGAAAAATGGCAATTCAGAGAAGGGTTTGAGAAAGCTCCAGGATTCTTCTTCCTATTAGCCCAAATAGGAGACTCATGGCCTTAACTAGCAAGGACACACTCAGATACCTGGAGGCCAAAGCCACAAAAGCAGAAAGTGAAGACAATATTCTGAATGTTCTCTGTGCTGATCTAGCGTAGCCCAGATCATTAGCAGTGGTGGCTCGGCTCTGCTCCCCCTTCCAGTACCATTTCAATGGAAGGAGGTCATGAAGGGAGACAGCTGTGCAGGAGATAGCCTTGCTCAGCACTGTAGTGACATTCTGTTTCAGGTAGCAAACTGAAATGCGATCCTGAAGGCAAAACATGCCACTCCTCAAAGTTCAAAACACATTGTTCAGCATGTGTAGGAGAGTCACTCTAAGATCAGTGCAAGCATCTATAGTGCCAGGGAGGAGGACTCTCAACAGTGATCTGATGATGCATCCGATGAAGTGAGCTGTAGCTCACGAAAGCTTATGCTCTAATAAATTTGTTAGTCTCTAAGGTGCCACAAGTACTCCTTTTCTTTTAGCGAATACAGACTAACACGGCTGCTACTCTGAAATCTCAACAGTGAAGTTAGACATATATTAGATTGGTTGGAAAGAGTGTATACTCTTTACCTACATAAATCTAATGGCTACCAAAAACAATGAATAACAATTCTGATTGATATCTCCATAGCTATCTAGTTATCCCATAAAGGGAGATCTAGACGCATACTGTTTTCCCAAAGTCCAAACGGAACCGATGTGAAAATCATCATGAATTCAATTTTTCTCTCCCCCAACTTAAGGTGACAAAAATGGTTAGGTCCTAAACCAGAAATGGGCAAACTACTGCCCGGGGGCCGCATCCAGCCCTCCAGACGTTTTAATTCGACCCTCAAGCTCCTGCCGAGAAGCGGGGTTTGGGGCTTGCCCCGCTCTGGCACTCCAGCCAGGGAGCAGGGTCGGGGGTCTTGCCCCACTCCGCATAGCTCCTGGAAACAGCAGCACTTCCCCCCCTTCAGCTTCTTTGCATAGGGGCAGCCAGGGGGCTCTGCATGCGTCCCCACCCCAAGCGCCACCCCCGCAGCTCCCATTGGCTGGGAATCACAGCCAATGAGAGCTGCAGGGGCAGCACCTGTACACGGGATAGCATGCAGAGCCGCCTGGCTGCGCCTCCACGTAGGTGCCGGAGAGGGGACATGCCGCTGTTTCTGGGAGCTGCCTGAGGTAAGTGCTGCCCAGAGCCTGCCCCCCTACCGTGCCCCAACCCCCTGCCCCAGCTCTGATCCCCTTCCTGCCCTCTGAACCCCTTGGTCTCAGCCCAGACCACCCTCCTACACCCCAAACCCCTCATCCCCAACCCCACCCCAGAACCTGCACCCCCAGTTGGAGTCCTCATGCCCTCCTGCACCTCAACCCCAATTTTGTGAGCATTCATGGCCCACCATACAATTTCCATACCCAGATGTGGCCCTCGGGCCAAAAAGTTTCCCCACCCCCATCCTAAACACTTCAAAAGTGAAGCAACGAACTCACATCCTTCTTGTGCCACTCTGGATACACACAGCAAGCAGATCTTTTCACAGCAGAACCACACTTTAAAGAGTTTGCTCACTAAGAGCCAAAAGTTTTGAACATAGCTAACAGTAGATAAGCTATGATATTTATACGACGAGGACAATAAACTACAGACAAAGTCTGCCTTCTCTGGCGAGATCAGTACTAGAGTCATAGAACCTCAGCCATCTAAAATATAATTTGCCTGCACATAAAGCCCTTGTTTTTCAAATACATATTCTATTATCAAACAATCCCCAATTTGTTTGCAACATTTATGTAACAATTTAAAACATTTAAAAACAATTTGCATAGTATGGGGGGGGAATCATGAGATACAAATAGTAAATATGGCTTCATAGAATTAGGGGTTCACACACTTTGTAGCTTCTGTAGGCCAAACTCATTGCACATACCAGGAGTTCCTTGCATTTCTCCATTTATCCCACAGGCTCCCCATGTGCCATTCTCCCATCATCTTCTATTTCAGGGACTCCCTGCAACTCCCCCCGAGCCCTTCCAGCACATGCTAGTAGTTCTGTGGCCCAGGCCCTCAAAAGTATTTAGGTTTATAACTTCCACTGATTTCAGTGGAAGTTACGTGCCTAAATAGTTTTGAGCATCTGGGCCTGGGTCCCCCCACCATTCGCTCTCTGGCACATGCCAGGGGCTCTGTCTCTCCCTCTCCACCACCCTGGTGACAGGTCTGGAAGAGGTTAACTTGCAGGGAGATTCAGTTAGCTCTTCCCCAGATGCACTTCTCCTGGCTGTTAGACATGGGTGCAGGATTTAGAAAGGGAGGAAGAAGGGGAGAAAAGTAGGTAGGTTTCTTCAGTGGGTGAGCTGGAAGCCTTAGTTGAGACAAGGGCCTGATGAGCTGTTGTCTGCTTGAAACGTGGAGTAAGGGAAGGAGCACGCCAGCCCCTAGATTGTGGGACTGACTAAGTCACAGAAACCTGTGGTTACACAGGAGAACAGTCTAGAGCAGCAGAGGCACACCTGCAATGAGGTAGCTGCCAGCTTGGTCCAGCTGGGCTGATGTTTGGTTTTTTTATACACTTCTGTTGGACTCTGGCAATGGATTCTGTGGCCCTGAAAAGGGCTGGACTCTGTAAAGTGATCTTGCTGGAGGGCAGGTCACTCCTATAGCCAGAATAGGCCAAAGGACAGTGTGGGAAACTGAGGCAGTATTGATGCATCAATACACCTGGACAAAAGGGACCATACTGGAGTGACAACTTTGCTACATTCTCCCTTCCCTCCATACCAGTGTCCCTCATCTAGGGTCTCTGTATGCACCCCCATTCCCTGTTCCCATACCAGGGTCCCTTACTTCCTCCCGTGCCAGGGCCCCTGTACTCCCATTCCCATATTCCCCCCAGGGACTCTGTATACCACCACTTTCCCCTTCCTGATACCAGGGCCCACCAGGTCAGGGGCTCTGTGTGCTACCCATTCCTGGGGCTCTGGGTGCCCCCCCATTTCCCCTTACCCCCTCAATATTACTATTTATCTTCTTTCTGCCTGGGAGATAAGTCATGCAGGGGCCAACATTTTAAACTCTATTGGGAGGACAAGCAGAGATGAGATATGGGTATTATACTGGAAGGTGTTAATGGGTACCATCAACTTGATTTTTGAACAGTAGACAATTATAGAGGTGTTTGAAGTTATGACTCTGCTAAGCAGATGACAAACTCTGCGTCCTCCCCCGCCCGGCCATTTCATTCCTTCTGGTTTTCAGATTTCCCCCCAAAATCATCAATAGGGTTCTACCTATTGATGCCCAGAACATTCCCTGGAATTCTGGAACTGATTGGATGTAGCATTCAAAAGTTATTGCATTACACCATGCAGAGAAATGCCATCAGGCTGAGTGAAAAGCCTTGCAAGCTCAGCCAAATAATATAGCCAGTGTAACTACTGTCTTTAACATTCAGTTGTTCTCTCGATACATTACCTCATTGCTGCTGACCTAAGTAATGTTCCATGTAGGGCCAATTTTGTGACAGTTCTGCAGAATTGAGCCAATAATTACCTAGAGGAACATAGGGAGATTCATAGTTTTATTTCAGAATATTTCTCTTTATTTCAATTTATAATAATGCATCCATCCACTGCTTTGGCTTCATGCACATTCAATATGAAACAACAATCAGATCCAGTGTCCAACAAACTGAACCTTTCCAAATGCAAAACAAAACTTTCCCACCACCCTCAACTCATCCCTCCCGCCCAAAAAAGGCCTGGAAGAAAAAGTGAGACTTGTAGCTTGACCTGAAGGTCAACAATTTTCTATCAGCTAAGCAGCATTTGAAACACCTGTCTGAATATCAGATGCTGAGCCTTTGGAGGGATGCATCTGAATATTAAAATAACCATCTTTAGAACTAAACATGATCTCCCCAAATTTGGGCATTTATAAAGTATATTTCTTAAATCTGAGTTTTCCTATATTAGTAATAATATTCTGCATTTGTTAAGTATCTCCCATCAAGAATTTCAAAGTACTGCAGAAACATTAACTGATTAAGCCTCACAACATCCTTTTGATGAATTTAAGTTATATAATCCAACAATAAAAACAACACAATGGGATACATTATACAAGATGTATGATGGCAGCAGCAGAATAGGAAAAAAAAAAAAAAATCAGACAATTACACTATCAATGCACCTAGAAAAAAATTGTGCTTCAAAAGCTTCCTATGTTACAAATATTCCAGGAGGAGAAAAAACACTCCTAGCTACAGAGTTTTCCCTGGACTGTTCAATTCCTAATGCTTTCACTTTAAGTATAATTCCCAATCTATATTACATCTACAAAGAAGATGGATAGAGTCTGAACATCTCATTGCCAGAAATGAATCCCACAAGAAGAAAAGTCTGATATATCACCTATAATAGAAACATGGGGGAAACAAATGAGAAAAAACAGCTGCCTTAGAAAGAACAGCTTAGAATAAAACATATATTAGCAATGCCATAGGGTCTTTCTATTCACCCGTATTTAGCATCGAGCTGATAATTTGGATCACTCTGTGTTTACTGATAGCTGGGCTCCAAGGAGCACTTAAAAGTGGCATTGTTAATTGTGTTAATGCCCAGCAAGTGTGTACAGTAATTAGAGCAGATGAACTGGCACTCTGACTATCGGATTCTATTTCTGCCCCAATTCACTGTTTGATCTGGGACAAATCATAACATCTAGGCCTCAGTGTCCCTACTTTATAGATCAGGCTAATACTTATCCACTTCACAGGTGAGCTGTGTGGTATAGTTCATTTACATCTCTAAGGTTGGCGAGAGCCTCTGAAAGAAGTTACCAAATAAACGTGAAGTAGTGTTGCTTAAAAACTATCAACAAAAGAGTACTCAAGAAATATGCCCTTGGTATTTCCACTGTTCTGTGGCTGTAGATGAGTCTCGGGCTTGTCTACAAGGAATGTTAGTGTGGGGCAACCACAGTGTGAATCTGCAGTGTGCTAGGGTGGCACACAGAAAGCACCTATGTGGATATTCCTACAGGTCTGTACAGTGCTTTGACATGTAACATGTAATTTTAGTGCACTGTAGCAATGTCCACACAGGACGTTACCATGCTGTAAACCAGTATGCTGTAGATTCAGACCTTGGCTTTCTGTGCAATAACGTCTCATGTAGACAAGCCCTCAGCTTCTTCCATGGAAGTTCACTTTTCTTGCTAACAGAAAAAGAGACTCATTCTGCCTTGAAATCAGTGAGGAAAGCAATGGATTTTGAAACCCAAGGTATGTCTATGCTACAGTGGCACAGCTGTGGCGCCGCACCTGTGCTGTTGTAGTTCTGTAGTGTAGATGCTTCCTACATTGACAGAAGGGATTTTTCCATCACTGTAGTTAATTGGAAGAATTCTTCCATCAACCTTGCTGCGGCTACACCAGGGTCAATGTAATTATAGTATTCATGGCATGAAAATTCTCACAGCCCTGACCAATGTGACTATGTCAACCTAATTTGTAAGTATAAACCTGGCCCCAATTTTAAATTAAATTACAGTATACACTTTTAAACATTTGCTACTAAACATTAGTGGTTTCCATTTTACTTGCATTTCTTCCTTATTTTCAGAGGGTTTCCTAACAAGAAATGCACATCTGACCCCTTCCTTTCTTCTTCAGTACAATAGACTCAGACCAGAACATGCCCCCAAAGGATTGGGTGGGGTTGGGGAGGACAGCGGGAGAAAGGTCTAAGCCAGAAGTCAAGTAGCAAAGACAGAGAACGCGAATCTGGGGGAGAGGTCTGGTCTGCAAATACTCCCTTAAGTAAACAGTCTTTAATCAGACAAGTGATGGGATTATTTCCAAGACATAGGTTTAGCAGGAGCAGGCCCTATGCATTTGGGGAAAAAAAAAAAAAAATACACCTTTCATTTTATTTTTTTTTTCCAGTTAGGCCTGGTCTACACTACGAGTTTGTCGGATTTAACAGCATTAAATCCGAATTAACCCTGCACCTGTCCACACAACAAAGCCATTTTTTGACATAAAGGGCTCTTAAAACCGGTTTCTGTACTCCTCCCCAACGAGGGGATTAGCACTGAACTTGACATCGCTGTTTCGCATTCAGGTTAGTGTGGACGCAATTCAAAGGTATTGGCCTCGGGGGAGCTATCCCACAGTGCACCATTGTGACCGCTCTGGACAGCGCTCTGAACTCGGAGGCACTGGCCAGGTGTACAGGAAAAGCCCAGGGAACTTCTGAATCTCATTTCCTGTTTGGCCAGGCGAGCTCATCAGCACAGGGACCATGCAGTCCCAGAATCGAAAAAGAGCTCCAGTATGGACCGAAAGGGACTTACTGGATCTGATCACTGTATGGGGAGAGGAATCCGTGCTATCAGACTACATTCCAAAAGACGAAATACCAAAACATTTCAAAAAATCTCAGAGGCCATGAGGGACAGAGGCTACATCAGGGACGCAACACAGTGCCACATTAAACTTAAGGAGCTCAGACAAGCGTACCAGAAAACTAAAGAATCAAACGGACACTCTGGGACTGAGTCCCGGACATGCCACTTCTACGCTGAGCTACATGCAATTCTAGGGGGGGCCGTCACCACTACCCCACCCCTGTCCGTGGACTCACAGGATGGGATACTCTGTGCAATGGCTGAGGATTTTGCAGATGCGGAAGACGAGGAGGACGACGAGCTTGGGGAGAGCACACAGCACACCGTTCTCCCCGACAGCCAGGATCTTTTTATCACCCTGACTGAAATACCCTCCCAAACCAATGAAGCCAGAGAAGGGACCTCTGGTGAGTGTACTTTTTTAAATATAATCCATGTTATAAAAGCAAGCGTTTAATGATTAAGTAGCCCTGAGGACTTGGGATGCATTCATGGCCAGTACTGCTACTGGAAAAGTCTTAACGTGTCTGGGGATGGAGCGGAAATCCTCCAGGGACATCTCCATGAAGCTCTCCTGGAGGTACTCTAAAAGCCTTTGCAGAAAGTTTCTGGGGAGAGCAGCCTTATTCCATCCTCCATGGTAGAACACTTTACCACACCATGCTAGTAGCAAGTAATCTCGTATCAGTGCATGACAAAGCCTGGTAGCGTATGGTCCCGGTGTTTGCTGGCATTCAAGCAACATCCGTTCTTTATCTCTGTGTGTTATCCTCAGGAGACTGATATTGTTCATGGTAACCTGGTTGAAATAGGGGAATTTGATTAAGGGGACATTCAGAGGTGGCCTTTCCTACTGGGCTGTTTGTCTGTGGCTGAAAAGAAATCCTCCCCGCAGTTAGCCACGCGGTGGGAGGGGGAGCCATTGGCACTGAACTGTTTACGTTTGGCTAGCTGGTATTTCCCTGATACCAGCCAGGCGGTGGGGGGGAGGAGAAAAGTGATCATACCAGAGAATTGGATGGGGGGAGGGGGTTAGTTTGGTTTCTGCTGCTGCACGTTAACAGGAAAACTGCAGCAGTAAATGGCCAACTCAACAGGCTTTGCTTGGTATGGGAAAGGAGGGGGCTGCTGTTATGAAGGTTGCAGAAGGCGAAAGACTATGGCTTACCATGGCCGCCTGCAAGCCAAATTCTGTTGCCTGGCCCTGTGTGTGTGATCTCTAAACACCAAAGCCGCAGGCACTCAATACAAGATGCAAAATGTGACCTTGTACCAAAAAAATCACATGTGCTATGTAATGTGAATAGTATTGTTCACTGTGAAAGAGTATAGCCATTGTTCTGTAAAATGTATCTTTTTAAATACTTCACTCCCAGGAAGATCAGGAGGTGGCATAAGGAAACGCTGGGGATACTGCGGGATCAAACGGACATGCTCCAGCGTCTGGTGGAGGTTCATGAACGGCAGCAGGATCACAGACTGCCGCTGCAGCCCCTGCTTAACCACCCTCCCACCTCCCCAAGTTCCATAGCCTCCTCAACCAGACGCCCAAGAACTTGGGGTGGGAGGCTCCAGGCACCCAACCACTCCAACCCAGTGGTCAGCCCAAGCAACAGAAGGCTGGCATTCAACAAGTTTTAAAGTGGCCTTTTCCTTCCCTCCTACCCTCCTCCCACACCCTACCTGGGCTACCTTCTGAGTTATCTCCCTATTTTTATAATTAATAAACATGTATTCTTTATTATTTGAAGAATAGTGGACTTTATTTCCTTTGCAAGCAAGCTGTGATCGAAGGCAGAAGGCTTACAGGGAATTAGCGTCAACCAAGGGGGCGGGTTTTCATCAAGGAGAAACAAACTGAAGTGTCACACAGTACCCTGGCCAGTCATGAAACTGGTTTTCAAAGCTTCTCTGATGCACACTGCACCCTCCTGTGTTCTTCTAACCACCCTGGGGTCTGGCTGTGCATAACCAGCAGCCAGGCAATTTGCCTCAACCTCCCACCCCACCATAAACGTCTCCCTCTTACTCTCACAGATATTGTGGAGCGCACAGCAAGCAGTAATAACAATGGGAATATTGGTTTCGCTGAGGTCTAACTGAGTCAGTAAACTGCACCAGCGCGCTTTTAAACGTCCAAATGCACATTCTACCACCATTCTGCACTTGCTCAGCCTGTAGTAGAACAGCTCCTGACTACTCTCCAGGCTGCCTATGTATGGCTTCATGAGCCATGGCATTAAGGGGTAGGCTGGGTCCCCATGGATAACTATAGGCATTTCAACATCCCCAACAGTAATTTTCTGGTCTGGGAAGAAAGTCCCTTCCTGCAGCTTTTGAAACAGACCAGAGTTCCTGAAGATGCAAGCAACATGTACCTTTCCCAGCCATCCCACGTTGATGTTGGTGAAACGTCCTTTGTGATCCACCAGTGCTTGCAGCACTATTGAAAAGTACCCCTTACAGTTTATGTACTCACTGGCTTGGTGCTCCGGTGCCAAGATAGGGATATGGGTTCCGTCTATGACCCCACCACAGTTAGGGAATCCCATTGCAGCAAAGCCATCTACTATGACCTGCACATTTCCCAGGGTCACTACCCTTGATATCAGCAGATCTTTGATTGTGTTGGCTGTGGGAAATGCTGAGTATCAGATGTTTTAGAAATGTGTACCAAGTAATGGAAAAGAACAGTACAAGAGGCGGGGCTGCGGGTAACAAGTTGAAGGACAAGGCCAGAAGATTTTGGCTGGACTGAGGACTAAACTTTGGCTGAACTAAGGACTAATGATATAAGCAGCACCTGAGAGTCTTTACCACCACAAGACAATGGAACCCAAAGATAAGAATGATGAGAACATTGGGTGATAAACAACAGAAAAGGAATAAACAAGTGCTGTATATATATGGCTGTGGGAAGGGAAATAAAGTGCTTTTTACCAGCAACTGTTTCAGTTGTCCTGTGAGCCAGCCTGCTAGCAGCAACAAATGGTGACCCCGACGTGATAGAATTCTGTGAATTTGGTACCACGGACAGAGGAAGAAATAGCAGGGACCGCCACTGCCGGTGTCCTCCGTTCGGGTGAGGAACCGGGACGCCCAACTGAGGCGGGGGGAGCTCCCACTGAAAGGTGAGCGGCGGGGAATATCTCTCATAATGGGAGCGGCAGCATCGGCAGATGAGCAGGCCATGTTTAAGGTCTTAACCAATCTGCTTAATAACCAGGGAGAAAAATTTTCTCCAGAAGCTCTGCAAAAATTGCTTCGGTGGGAAAAGCGAAGGGGTTTCCTGGTTAATGCAAAGAATGTGTTTGACTCCTCAGTGTGGAAAACATTGGGGGAAGACCTCTGGGACTCTGTGGGGGTCAGAAATAAAAAAGCTGCTGCCTTGAGCCCTATCTGGCGGACTGTTCATCGAGCCGTTACCACCGCAGCGGCTCAGGCAGGGGCGCGTATTGCATTAGAATCATCAGCGAATGGGGCCTTCACGGTAGGAGCGAAAGACTTTTTTGGTAAAACAACGCCTATGATTCCTTCGGCGCCGTTGGACCCCAGTGAGGTACCGTTGCCCTTGGAGGATGACGACTCAGATCGGGGCGAACCGATGGCCGTGGATCAGCCGGTGTTGGGGGAATAGTCATCGGGCAATCCAAAGAACCCGTTACAAGGGGGGGTCAGGATTGCCGCCCGCGGTTGTGCCACCAGCCCCTCCCCGACACGTTCGGATTATTGACTTGCCTAAAACTGGAGAGTTTGATAACTTGACGCAGGACCAGATAATTCGGTGGTTATATAAGGAAGGTATTACAGCTCAACAGATGATGAAACAGGTCCGCAAGGAAAGGAAAGGAAAGGAAAGGAAAGGAAAGGAAAGGAAAGGAAAACAGACCGCAAGGATCGTCACGATCGCACCTGCTACAACAGCTTCAAGAGCACGGCATACCTGACCCCTCACATTTGCCCCATATTTGTAGGTTGTGTGGGTATTATGGTTGTACGGAGCACCTCACTCCCGAGGGAGAGTTGCGACCGACAGCAGAGGAAGAATATCGCAAAATTTATGCCCCCGCTACGCAACCGGTTCGACCAAAAGTGAAACCTCCGCCACCTACGTGTTCTTCAATTGGACGAGGGTAAGAAGAACGGGGGACGGGGGTGATTTGGAGGGATGGGGGGGGAGGAGCGGGATCTCCTGACCCAATTAAGCGCTGGCATGGATTGATAAAGGATGCTATAATTGAAGGGGAATTTTTGAATGCCATGCCGGCTACTTTCCCGGTATCGGTATCAAGGGAGGGGGTTAAATCTTGGGTGCCGTTAGACTGGAAATTGATGAGGGAGGCTCAGAAAGCTATTATGGCGTACGGCTTGAAAAATCCGTATGTACAAGCGTTATTAGAACAAATATTTCCGGGGCAAGCGATGTGTCCCTTTGATGCCCAGAAATTTGCAGATATGTTGTTAACACCCACACAGAGATTATTATGGAAGGATTCATGGAGAAAGAAGGCTGTGCACGCGGCAGTGCTTAATTTAGATAGACCCCGGGACGACCCTCTCCAGGTAGCATCAATAGACATGTTGTTGGGACAGGGGCAATTTTAAGAGCCTCAGCTACAGGCACGGTTGATACCCCAGATATTACAACAGTCTCAGCTTCTAGCATTGGAGGCATTCAAAGAGCTCCCTGATTTGGGAACCCCTTCACCCCCTTATTTAAAGGTCACGCAGGGAGCGGGCGAATCTTTTGCCCTCTTTTTGGACCGCCTAAGGACGGCATTGGATAGGGCCCCTAATTTAACACCAGACGCCAGATCGGCATTGGGGGTAGATTTAGCCCTTCAAAATGCTAACCCCACGTGTAAGAAGATTTTGGTGACTTTACCAAAATCGGCCTCCCTAGTCGACATGATTGAAGCCTGCACTCGTGCTCCTTTGGTGGAGGAGGAGGATAAGGCAAAGATTCATGCACGCGCCTTGGCGGTAGCCTTGAATACCTCCAAGTCGAATTGGCGTAGAGGAAAGGGGGGGGCGTGTTATCAGTGTGGAAAGATGGGTCATTTAAAATGGGATTGCCCAAAGAAAAGAGGTCAGCCACAAAACAATGCACTTCCCTCCCCGTTTCCCAGGACGTGTAATCGATGCGAAAAATTCGGTCATAAAGCTACTGAGTGTCACTCCCGGTTTAAAAAGGATGGGACCCCTTTATCGGGGTCGGGAAACACCCCGCGGAGCGCCAGCCGGCAGGGCGTGAGGACAAACAATACGCCGGCTGCTTGGACAGCCTCCGCGGGGCAACTTCCGGCAGCGCCGGAGTTGATTTGGCCACCGACTTTACATTAGAGAATGATGAGGTAAAACTTGTCCCTTCCGTGGCCTCTGGACCGCTGGGGCATGGGCTAAGTGCATTATTGATTGGCAGATCATCTTCTTCCCTTAAGGGGCTTTTTGTGCTTCCTGGGCTAATTGATGCTGATTATAAAGGGAACATAGGGATTATGGTACGAGCTATATGCCCGCCTATTACAATAATGGCCAGAACTAAAATTGCACAATTAATACCCTTTCATGCAATTGTTCCTGTAGTCATCCCAGATAAGAGGAACTGGGGGCTTCGGGTCATCCAGTCAGGTAGACCCCACACCACTCACAACGGCATTTGTTTTGTCAGTGGGACAGGATTGTCCCACTAGATTGGTTCAATTTCAAGGCCCAGATGGTGCTTTTTTTGAGCATCAGGTCCTTGTTGATACTGGGGCAGATGTGACGGTGTTGCCCCTGCAAGGTTGGCCGGCGACACGGCCACTTCGACCGGTAACCACACCTCTTCAGGGCATTGGCGGACAGCGTGAGCCCATGCTGAGTGAATTTTTTTATTGACATTACTGATGTAATCGATAATACATTAAGGGGGTCAGTCCACCCTTACCTTGTCGATACAACTATTTGGTTGTTGGGGAGGGATTGTTTGAGTCAATGGGGGGTGGTGATTAGCTCCCCCCCTTTCCACTAGCGGCCGCTGAGGAGCGGCCAACCCTGGCATTAGAATGGAAATCCGATGAGCCAATTTGGGTTGCTCAGTGGCTGCTGCCAACAGAAAAACTTGCCACATTAACAAAACTAGTCGAGGAGCAGGTACGTCTTGACCATCTAGAACCCTCGGTTAGTCCATGGAATACACCTGTATTCACTATCCTAAAGAAATCAGGAAAATGGCGCTTGCTACAAGATTTGCGTGTCATTAATGCTATTATGGTCGATATGGGTGCTCTACAGCCCGGTTTACCTGCCCCGTCCATGCTCCCCTCGGGGTGGCCATTACTAATCATTGACTTGAAGGATTGTTATTTTACTATTCCATTACACCCGCGAGACAGAGAGCGCTTTGCTTTCTCTGTTCCAATGGTAAATCGCAAAGCACCTTCCATACGGTATCAATGGAAGGTTTTGCCCCAAGGAATGAAAAATTCCCCTACCATCTGCCAGCTCTTCGTTGCATGGGCAATACGCCCAATCCGAATGAAGTATCCCCAATGGAAAATATATCATTATATGGATGATCTTTTATTTGCGGCACCAGTAGCTTTTGAACCCATGGTTATAACGCAGATCACCTTTACGTTAGCAGAAGCTGGTTTGTTTGTGGCGCCAGGAAAGGTTCAAACTAAAGCCCCTTTTTTGTATTTGGGACTTCGGATCACTGACTGCACCGTACGCCCCCAGCAGTTGAAAATCTCTCCTCATGTTCACACACTGTATGATGCACAGAAACTGCTAGGTGAACTGCAATGGCTTCGCCCCCTTTGTGGCATCACAAATCAGAATATAACTCCTCTTCTTCCCTTATTAGAAGGGGGGAGAGCCCCTGGAGATAAATGACAACTGTCGGTATTACAGAAGCAAGCATTACAATGAATAGGACAGAAGGTGGGGGAGGGTTATTCTGGGAGATATCGGGAAAACTTACCCTTTATGGTAGTGGTTTTTAACCTAGATGCAGTATTGGAAGCGCTATTATTTCAGTGGGATACAAGGGATAAAGACCCCCTAGTCGGTTTGGAATGGATATTTCCACCCTGTAAAAATGTGCGTACGGTAACTTCCAGAATTGAAGCAATAGCCATGCTAATAGTGCAAGCACGGAAAAGAGTAACTGTAATGACAGGACTTGATCCGCATCAGATTTTGTTGCCATTTTCAAAAACGATGATTACACATCTGTTGATGTATAACACTGTGTTTGCTGTTGCCCTAGCAAATTATCAGGGACAATTGAGTTGTCATTACCCTCCCCACCGCCTGTTTTCTTCCCCGTTGCAGTTGGAAAAACACCTTATGAGACAGGAGAATCCAGTGACAGGAATAACAGTATTTACCGATGCGGCGGGGCGAACAGGGAGAGCAGGGGTAGTCTGGTGGGATGGACATACTTGGGCCCATAAGAAGGTTATTAGCGAGGGATCGGTACAGATATTAGAACTCCTAGCTCTACTTTTGGCATTCGATCACTGGAACCAAGAAGCGCTCAACGTGATGAGCGATTCTAAGTATGCCGTGGGGTTAGTAAACAGGTTGGAGAGAGCTATGCTGGGAAAGGTTCATAATCCAGCATTGCAACCGATACTCTTGCGCCTTTGGCATCGACTCAATGAAAGAAAGTATCCATACTTTGTAGGCCATATAAGGAGCCATACTGGTCTGCCTGGATACTTAAGCACGGGCAACGATCAGGCGGATGCACTGGTGGGATCCGTGGTAGTACCCGGTTTGAGCAAGCTCGCCTGTCTCATGGATTTTTCCATCAATCAGCGAAAGCCCTAACACGACAATTCTCTCTACCTATATCCCAAACCCGAAGTATTGTAGCCTCTTGCTCAGAATGTAATAGGTTGACACCCACCTTTCCTGCCGGGGTTAATCCCCGAGGTCTAGAGGCTTTAACATTATGGCAGTCAGATGTCACCCAATATAACCAATTCGGAAAGCAAAAATACATCCATGTGTCAGTAGACACCTTCTCTGGAGTTATCTGGGCTACACCCCACGCGTCCACGGACAGTAAGGATGTGATAAAACATTGGCAGGCATGTTTTGCTGCATTAAGGGTGCCCCGATCGATAAAGACAGACAATGGAGCTGGGTATGTGGTCAGGCGCACCGCAACCTTTTTGCAAATGTGGGGGATAATACACAAAACAGGAGTGCCAGGCAATTTGATAGGCCAGGCCATTATTGAACGATCTCATAGTACTTTGAAAGGAATGTTGGATAAGCAGGCACAAACTGGACAGGATGCAGTAGTTCAGACACCAGCTGGGCGATTAGCTAAAGCGGTATATGTCCTTAATTGGTTGCAACCTAGTAGTGCTGATAACAATCATGTTCCAATGCAAAGACATCTAGGAAATATTGGGATAGAACATGAGCAGAAGAAACCTAAGGTGAAATAGTTTGATTATGCCTCTCAACAATGGAAGGGGCCAGCACAATTGCTAACCTGGGGATGGGGTTATGCTTGTGTCTCCCTTGATGAAGGTCCTCGGTGAATACCTGCTAAGTGGGTGCGGCCGTGGCTACAGCAACCTCGCTCGCCCTTGAACCCAGCGCCTGGAGAACAAGATCCCACGCTTGGAGGGGAAGCATCAGAGGAGGTTGTGCTTGTGGCCATATCCTGTTTATTTCCAGAATGAGGATGTGGGTTATCGATATTGTTATAGTGTTATTGCTTGGGTTACAGGGTGGTTGCCTTCTTTGGGGTGGCTTCGGCAATTATTTGGAATTATAGTTTTTATATGTATTGGTCTTATTTGCCTATGTTGCTGTTTGCAATGTCTCCCCTCCTTGTTCAATATGTTCCGTGAAATGCATCGCTCTACCCCTGTTGGGTCGCCCCTGCTGATGAATGAAAATTGGATGGAACTATGCAAGTAGCCGGTGGTTCGTGTGTCATGTAATAATAAGGGAGGAGATGTGAGAACATGGTGTATTTGTGAGCAAGTTGAGAGTATTTGTGGGATAGTTGGGAGCGCGGTGAACTTTTAATGAACTTTTGGTGAACCATTGAGAGGCGTTTTTTGCTTTTAATGTTACTATTATAGAAAATGCTTTTAATTTAGAGAAATTAGTGTGTTGGAATATTAAACAGTGTAATCTAATTTTTGAAATATTAACTGACTTATTAATCGATGTAGATAGCATTTGCCATGCAGTTTTATACAATAGTGCTGCAATTGAATTTTTGTTATTAGCACATGGACACGGATGTAAAGATTTTGAGGGTATGTGTTGTGTTAATTTGTCAGATCATTCTCACTCTGTTCATGAGTTACTTGCAATATTAGAACAAAATATGAACAACATCATTATAGCATACTCTTATTAATTGGTATCTGTATTGGTATAATTTGTTTGTGTGGTCCATATATAGTTCAATATATGCGTTGGGGAATGTCACGGATGATTCAAGCTGCTTTTAAACAAAAAGGGGGAGATGTGGGAAATGCTGAGTATCAGATATTTTAGAAATGTGTACCAAGTAATGGAAAAGAACAGTACAAGAGGCGGGGCTGCGGGTAACAAGTTGAAGAACAAGGCCAGAAGATTTTGGCTGGACTGAGGACTAAACTTTGGCTGAACTAAGGACTAATGATATAAGCAGCACCTGAGAGTCTTTACCACCACAAGACAATGGAACCCAAAGATAAGAATGATGAGAACATTGGGTGATAAACAACAGAAAAGGAATAAACAAGTGCTGTATATATATGGCTGTGGGAAGGGAAATAAAGTGCTTTTTACCAGCAACTGTTTCAGTTGTCCTGTGAGCCAGCCTGCTAGCAGCAACAGTTGGCTACTTGCATCACAGCAGCCCCCACAGTAGATTTGCCCACTCCAAATTGATTCCCGACTGACCGGTAGCTGTTTGGCATTGCAAGCTTCCACAGGGCTATTGCCACTCGCTTCTCAACTGTGAGGGCTGCTCTCATCTTGGTATTCTTGCGCCGCAGGGCAGGGCAGGGGAAAGCAAGTCAAAGTTCCATGAAAGTGCCCTTACGCATGCGAAAGTTTCGCAGCCACTGGGAATCGTCCCAGACCTGCAACTCTATGCGGTCCCACCAGTCTGTGCTTGTTTCCCGAGCCCAGAATTGGCGTTCCACCGCATGAACCTGCCCCATTAGCACCATGATGCCCACATTGGCGGGGCCCGTGCTTTGAGAGAAGTCTGTGTCCATGTCCTCATCATTCTCGTCACCGCACTGATGTCGCCTACTCGCCCAGTTTCGCTTTGCCAGGTTCTGGTGCTACATATACTGCTAGATAATGCGCATGATGTTTAATGTGATCCTAATTGCCAAAGTGATCTGAGCGGGCTCCATGCTTGCCGTGGTATGACATCTGCACAGAAAAAAGGCACGGAACGATTGTCTGCTGTTGCCCTGATGGAGGGAGGGGCGACTGACAACATGGCTTACAGGGAATTAAAATCAACAAAGGGGGTGGCTTTGCAAGAAAATGAATGGTTCATCAAGGATAGAACTCAAAACCTCAAGGATAGAACTCAAAATTGGGTTTAGCAGGCCGTCGATTTCACAGAGGGAGGGAGGAGAAAATGAATACAAAACAAATCTGGTCTCTCTCTCTTTATACATCTTTCTGGCAGCAGACTGTGCAGTACTACCGCTAGCCATCGTCATCTCCTGGGTGCTCAGCAGAAGACGGTGCAGTATGACTGCTGGCCATCGTCTTCTGCTGGCTGTAGATTAAAAGACAGTACGCTGCCGGTAGGACTGAATCGCCATGAGAAGAAACTTAAAAGGGAAATGACCTGGCTGAGTCACTCCCATGTTTGCCCAGGCACCCCTGACCTCATCGAGGTCGGTTAAAAGAGCACCCTGGACTACGTCGACGACGGCTACCAGTCATACTGCGCTGTCTGCTGCCAAAAGGCAATAAACTGTTGTTGTGTAGCAATGCAGTACCGTGTCTGCCAGCACCCAGGGGACATACGGTGACGGTTAGCTGAGCAGGCTCCAAGCTTGCCGTGGTATTGGCGTCTGCACAGGTAACTCAAGAAAAAAGGTGCAAAACGATTGTCTGCCCTTGCTTTTACGGAGGGAGGGAGGGAAGGGGGGCCTGACGATATGTACCCAGAACCACCCGCGACAATGTTTTAGCCCCATCAGGCACTGGGATTTCTACCCAGAATTCAAATGGGCAGCAGAGACTGCGGGAACTGTGGGATAGCTATCCACAGTGCAACGCTCTGGAAGTCGACAGTTGCCTCGGTACTGTAGACACACTACACCGACTAGATGCACTTAGAGCATTTGTGTGGGCACACACACAATCAACTGTATAAAAACGCTTTCTATAAAATCGACTTCTATAAATTCGACCTAATTTCGTCGTGTAGACAAGGTCTTAGTGAAGTAGTAATTGCCAGATGGGTCAGGCCAGTGGTCTATCTAGTCTAATCCAGTATCCTGCCTGGCAGGAACAGTTGCTTAGAGGAAGGTACAATAGGTCTGAACTGAGTAATTATAGACTAACCTGCCCATACAGGGAGATTCTTCTTAACACCTGTAATTTACAGATTAGCTCATGCCTTGAAACAGGAGGATTTACATCCCCTCTAAAAAAATGTTTTAAAATGACAACTTCAACATAAAGATGGCCAATCTTTATTAAATACTAGTAAGCACTTGGGGGTGAAAGTTGCCTTACAGTCTATATTATTTAAAATTTTTCAGATGGAGCTTGGAAGTTTTGCCACTGACTTCAATGGACTCTGTATCAGGTCCTTGATAGGCCTCACCTAAATAAGCTAATAAATTATTAGTGGTTTTATCAACAAAGTCAACCAGAGGCTTAAGCGATGGGTGCATGCTTTTATAAATACAAAAACTAAAAGGTATCAGGTGCAGATTAACAAAGTCAATCTAATTGCCAGGGATGCAGCAACCCTACAAAGCAGGGAAGACAGTAGTGATGAATGTATATTATACTGAAAACAACTATTTCCATCTTGCTAAAATATAAGATTTAAAGCAATAAGAAAATATTTCAGAAGGAAAAAGTCTATTACTTTCATTCCTTTGGCAAGATTTTTGGAGGTTTCCTTTGTCTACCCTATTCCAGGTGTAGCCCACCATATAGGAAAGTAGCATGTCCTAGTATTCAGTCTGAGACAAAGTAAAAAAAAAAAACTAATATTTACAGCAATGTTGGGCCCAATTCTGAAAAGTGATGAGAGCTGTCCTGTCCCATCAGCTTCAACAGTAGTAGTGAGTCTTCAGCAACTTCCTAGGATGAGGCCCCAAAAGAGCAAACATAATACTAAAACATTTCACAGTACATGTATACAAGGATGGATAGTATCAAAGAAGTGACATATATAATCCAACATCATGGTGGTCAGATGCTATGGTAACGTGGGCCTTATAAATCCCTCAACAGATAAACATAAGGGGAAGTGGAGATAAAGACTGGAGATTGTAAGCTGTACTCACTGGTTCTTTAGGCAAGCAAGATGAATTTGGCAAGACTGGCCCCAATGATATAAGATCAGCTCACGCTCTTTAGTACCAGCCTAAAAACAAGGTTACTGAACTGCATGCATAAGTACATTTTGTTACTGTGTGTAGCCAGACAGACAGACAGGCCCCCCAATTCTCCTTGCATCAGTTACCACCTGCAGATATTTAACAACTGCAATGTCTGTGGGATTTTGTTCTCCAGGAGTTCCCCAAAAGCAAACATCAAAGGAACGCCACCACCAAACTCAAGTTTCTCATAAATTCATTCAAAACAAAAGTACAGCCCTTGTGTGCGAAGGACTGAATGGTGCTAGTCAATCCAATCAATCACTTGGACATTATTGCAACAAGTTTGCACGAGGGATCTACAGTCTAGATTCTCTCATTACAAATTGGCAAAGATTGACAAAGTTACAGAGATGACTCATTGTAGTGTGTGGGGAGGAGATAGTAATGCACTCCACACCTTCTCATGACCCATTTACCCCTAGCTCACCTTGAAAGACATCCTCCCCCGTTCACACAGGAGCATTCTGGACAAAGAGCCAACATTCCACATTTACTGGACAAGCAATCATGTAACCAATGCTAACAAATCCCTAGGCATGTGCTTCTTACATGTCTGGATACTGCATGAGAACGTTACACAGGCCAGACCAAAACCACAACTACACAGAAAAGAAAAAACAGACAGCAATGCTGTCTAGAGATTACAGTGAGGAGAGTCTGGACTCCTTGGTTCTATTCCCAGCTCTGCCATTGACCTGCTGCGTGACCGAGGCCAAGACAATTAACCTGTCTGTTTCCTCATTTGTAAAAATGGGGATAATACCTACCCCAAAAGGGTCGCTGTGAGGCTTGTACGTCTCTAAAGTGGTTTGATATGAAACAGAGTAAAGACATATGAAGCATTTGTGTACAGAACACAAAGCATTTTATAAAAAAATAAGTATGCCAACTATGAATATTTGGCTGATATGACTAATTAGAGCACAGTCCATGCAGTAATCCAACAAGTGAGTCAGATGCAGGTTACTGTGCTTTGGCAGGCACTATAGTTCAAGGAAGTTGAGCAGCTATTAATAATGTACGTTATTTTAAATAAATGTAAAAACTTCCATCTTGAAGGAGCCCAAAGTGTTTTATAAACTATATACACAACACCTGTCTGTGCAATTCAGCCACATGGGGGATGGAGGGTGTCAGCCATCCTACAGACAGCACCCTGTACAACTGCATGGGGGCTAAGGGAAAGAATTTTGAACAAGCACACCAGGGCAATTTCCTACTCTTACAAAAGGCATCATGCAAACATAATGCCATGCAGAACAGGCATCTCCCTTGGAAAGAAGAATCTGTGAGTTTCTGTGATTCAGACCTGCAGCCACCCTTCCATGTACAAATCTTTGTGGTTTGGAGAGAGGCTCTCATTTTAGTGCAGGTGATCGTAAAGCAGTTATTTATAAGCTCTACCTGCTAGGAAGCATTTTATAGTGAGTTTTAATGAGATATTTAAAGCCCTACAACATGTTTTGGAAGTCTCCTCTGATGCTTGAACATAGTATCACTTCCCTCCAGCCCTCTCTGGTCTATTTAGATTATAAACTCTTCAGGGCAGGGGGCTCTCATATTCTATATTTGTACAATGCCCAACATAGTGCCCTGATCACTGTTGGGTCCATTGATACTACTCATATAATAAATAATACAAAATTAAATTTCCTCAGCTGGAAAAAAACCTCTGCAGGGAGTTTATTGAAATAAACACAATGGAAGCAACATGTAGCCTCATAACTAAAAAGTTCAAATCGCTTAAAAGAATGGAAATTCAATGCATTTAAACAGTGGAAATGAACTGCAAGATGATAAAAAAAAAATCTGCAAAACAAGAAAGGGCTGCATGGGGGTCAGAGAGCTAAACTGGAGCAAATAACTGAAACAGTGCAGATCCTCTTCCCCATTAGGGTGCACTGGAACACCAGGGCAAGCTGGATAAGGGAGTATATGTGTACTTTGAGCCAATCCCTAATAGCTTTGTCCACCGCGGAGAATTGCACCACTGCAACATGCAATAATGTAAATGAAGCAGTGCAAGTTGCCAAAGTGCACCATACAATCTAGCTATCCTGTTTCAAGTCCACTGTGTCCCTACAGCACTTCCTGCACTTACACTGCATTGATAGCCATCCCACAGTTCCAAACACAGCTTCCCATCCAGTTTTCTGTTAAAAGAGAAATATCACTTCTCTTCCAAGTCCTGGAGCACAGAGCCTTGACTAGAGAGTTCAGTGAAGACACTTACAGGCCTGGGCTGGGAGGACTAATTGCACCAGGGCAGCTGAAATGGCAGTGCTTTCAGTCTGTTGCAGCGGAGCAGAAGAAAGAACCCAGGCAAGCTGCAACTGCAGAGGCTTTGCTCAAAACAAGTGCAGCTGAAACAGTGCTGGGAAAATTGTGCAGCACTGGAAGAAAGCTCATGTGTGTGGATGCAAAATGTGGTACAAGTATTGAAGGTGCTTGCAAAAGTAAAGTTCTCTCATGTAATCAAGGGTCACAAAACACCACTGCAATACTGCCAAACCTAAGCACTGAAAAATAATTTGTAAGGCGCCCACACATAAAAAAAAGAGAGAGACTTTTCAAAACCAATATATGTTGAGGGTTCTCTCTCATTTTCATTTTTCTGGTTTTTGAACCTTTATGGTATACCTGGATAACATTTTTCAACCATACCAGCAAAAAATTTACTCTTTTCATTAAAGTAGTAGTTCTTAACCTGGGGTGCACGAGATGTCCTTTCTGGGGGTGCGAGACATGCCAGATTTTTTTAGAAGATAAATCATCAAAAACACAAATTAAGCACAGGCTCATAAATACAACTTCTTTGTCTCATCAAACCTATGTATTTATTAACATTATACATTTTTAAACAATTACTGTTGTTATTTACAAAGTTTAAGTTTTCAAGTTTTTAAGCTAATTGTAGTGTAATTTTTGATAAGGGGTGCGAGAACTTATTTTCAGACCTAAAGGGGTGCAAGCTGCAGTAAAGGTTAAGAACTACTGCACTAAAGCAAGACTTGATGTAATCACATGACTCCAGAAGCTGGGGGATTTAAGAAAAATACCAAATAGTAAGGGGGCCTGCAACAACAGAGTGAAAGATGGTGGTCACGCTGCCACTCCCGCAAACCACCCCCTAAGACCTCCATGAGGAGAGACACTCACACCTCTATATATAAAACCTCCAGGTCTCAGGGCTGGGGGATAACGATGGGGGAGGGGAATACAGGCAAACTGTGGTGGCTAATTCCCCCAACGGGACACCCAGGCAGCTCTCAACCTGGCAACCCCTTCTCCAGGCCCCTAGGTCACAGGGAGCCCCGTAAAGTAGGGAGAAGTGAACACAACCAAACAGGAACTAGTCCCCACGCCCCGGGGAGAGCAGCTCCCACCCCGGCAGCCCCAGCTCCCAGGGAGTCCAGTCGAGAGAGAAGGGGAATCTCCTGGAGCCCCCTGCCTAGGACACTGCCCGGCTGGTCATCCCGCTGGCTGCACGGTACTTACCAGCCTTCCCTGAGCTCTTCCTTGTCCCCCCCCTCGGGCGGGCTGAGCAGCTCCCCAGGGCGCCCCGCCAGCCCTTCTCGCCTCCTACTCCAACAGCGCTAGGACCGCCATCTTTATTACTGGCAACTACCCCATTTTTTTGTCACGGCACCACGCGTTCGACTTCAGGCACGGCTCAAGACACCGCCGTCTGGTTGGTCAGATCCAGCCCGGGCTGCGGTATGCCGCACTGTGATAGGTCTGATACGGATGAGGCAAGACGCTGTACATCCGCCCTTTCCTCAAGCGAGTCTGTGCTGGGGCTGCCTCGTGCTTGCCAGGCTTTGGGTTGCGGCCCATGGATTGCAACTGCAGCTGGTCGTTGAGCACCGCGTAAGAGCTTGTGCGTGCTCTGGCAAACTGCAGGGCAGAGTCCCGGGCCCTAAAGGCTGCCACCTGCGGAGCTTATTGCAAGGGGCAGTATGGCTGCTGCCGCCAGTGTGCAGGAGGCACTATAATGCCACAACGCAAAGTGACAGGGCCAGGATAATATCCCATAGGGAGTGAACACCCCACAAACGGGTTCCTCACAGCGGGGAGCGTGTCCTGCGCCTTGCACAGCGCTGAGCATATTGTCAACCCGTAGCAAATTAAAGTAGCAAGCATCACTTTGTGGGTCTTTCGCACAGGGTCAGCAAATCGCTGCATGTGAAGGGTGACACCTACAGATGTGCCTCTGCAACATCCTCATTGCTCAGTTTAAAGAGCAAAGTAGGTCCCCGCTAAGAGGAATGCAAAGGGAGATGATTCTAGATGGCGAAAGAATAGAGGGAGAGAGTGGGACACAGAGAAGAAATGAAAAAGCACTGCTGGTTTAAAAAACAAGGGAAATCAAGACAAGTCAGAAAAAAATATCAAGCTCATCTAAATGGAAACCTAAAGAATGAGGATTTTAAAAAGGAAATGGAGGAAGTGTTGGGCAGGAAGAGAGACAGTGTATTTTATTTAGCTATAGAAAGTTTTACACATCATTTTGAATTTGTGATGGGTTGGCTGTTTTGAAAACAAACAAACACACACATACACACTCTCTCTCTCTCATTGTAAATGTCCTCAGCCTCCATTATATCCCCTCTTTTGATTCCACTTCATGTTTTTGAAAGGCTAATGGATATGTTCTCAAGTCTGAAAATAAATTGGGACAACCCTGCAAATACCAAAGCAGGTTGATGTGATGATTGATAGAATTATTTATTACAGTAGAATCCTGATTTACGAACCTTAATAATCAAAACCTCTTTTCTGAACTACAAGTGTGCTGGCCGTTAAGCAAGGAGTTTGAGACAGGAATATGGTAAATTATGAGAGGCCAAGCTTCAGTTCTGCAGAACACCTGACTTCTATAGTGTTGGAGTTAAATACCTGCAGATCTTAAGAGTTCCATAGAAGTTTAACTTCAGCTCACTTGAGTTTAGGGACCTGACTATAAATTGGAAAGCTGATGAGTGAGGTTCACAAACTCCCAATTTTCTGAACCCCTAGTTACCCAAACCAATTTGATGGAGCCCAAGCAGTTAGGAAAACAATCAGGATTCTACTGTACTTACATGGTGCTTTAGATGCAAATAAAAAGACAGATCTCTGAATATTTTACAATCTAGATTATACATAACATCAGGGAATGACAAGAAAAGGGAAGTGAAGAGGGTATAGGAGTACAAGAGCTGTAACAGTGTAAGATCATGAGACGTACTTAATGCTACATGTGCATCTTTTTAGTTCTACTTTTGATTTTTTTAAATAAATTAAGTACATTTAAGTTGTAGATATTTTCTAAATAAAGGTCAGGTTGAAAGTAGATACTGAGCAGGGACCAGAGTCAGGGCTTCAGGGTTCTAATCCTGGCTCAGAGACTGATTCACTGTGTGATCTTGGAAACATCACTAATAGGCCTTATCCCACAAACATTCCATATATGGAATTTCTATTGATGTTAACGGGAATTCTGCACTCGGAGGGGTTAATGGATTGGACTGTTAACTTCTCTGTTCCTCAGTTTCCCCATATATAAAATAAGTCTAATAATATTCACCACTTAGGATTGTTTGGAGACTGAACTGAATAATGTTTGTAAAGCATTTTGAGATTCTTAGATGAAAGGCATTATTGAAATACAATATTATTATTATAAAGATGCTCTGAAGAGCAGGAACCCAAAGAAATTAAACCCTCCTGTAATTTCTGAAGGATTAAGAAAGAAATTCAAAGAAAGGTCACTTCATTTCTACCCATTCCTGGGTTGGGATAGAGAAGGAAAACTGAATAGAAAATACCTAATCAAGAATCATTATCAACTGAGATTAAAAGAAAATCATGCCAATTGTTTAGAGTACTTGAAAACCCATAGAACACAGACCTGTTCTGCAATGAGATACACTGATTTATTTGTGTCTTAGCTTTAAAACTATTTCCTGATTTTTATCTTTATTTTGTAAAAATACTATCATTTTCTAGAATAGTGGTTTACAATTTTATGGCTTATAATAGTGGTTTTGGATGATTACTCTGGAAAATTGCAATATTTATACAGGGGTATAGAACAGGATGGCTAAGTTACTATAACTTTCCAAATTAGCTGCTAAAACTATTTACAAAATTTTTTTTTCCCTTTTCTTTTCATTATTGACTCACTTCATACAGGCCTGCAGCGCCATTGTGGTAGGGAAGATGTGCATGCAACAGGAATTCATTTTTGCAAGCCGATATGCACAGTCTGAAAATATTTTATTCATGCTCCTAGTGCCTTTGGTGTAGGGATACACTATCTCCTCTTGGGAAGATAACATATGTGCTGATGGAGCTACAGCTCAATTTGCAGTAAGCTTCCGCCTTCTGAATGGTTTGCAATAGGCGACAGTTCCAAGGGAACTATTTGACCTCACTGCATGTGCCTTTCAGTCAGCCTCAGTCAGAATGTGCTGCTGCTGGTAGTGCAGAAATGAGAATTTGAGTGGGAGCACTTTAAAGCAGGTAGTGTATGCAAAATGTCCTTTCCTTTTCTCTTTTGCTGTATCTAGAGCTCTGTAGCAAGGCATTGAAGAGGTTTTTAATCAAATGTTTGATTGCGTAGCATGTATAATCAATAAGGCAAAATAATTTAAAATAACAAAACGGGTAGAGGGGAATTCTTACATTTAAAAATAATTAATTGCTCTGACTAATTTTTTCTATATGTTTTATGTCAGATGTTAGAAAATGACAATATTTTGAAGTTTGTATGATGATGAGAGAAAGTAAGTGAAAAAAAGTGATTGGAAAGGGGTTACTTAAAAAAAATAATATACAAGAGTTATAATCATCTAAGGGTGATTGTGGGCAGTACTTGGAATATTAATTTTATCAGGACAACACTGATTGTAGGGTGTTGTGTTTATTTCCAATTATATTTAACTTAATGTATATTTATATAGAAGGCACATATACATATTACATGCTCCATATGGAATGTGTATTCTGCTTTTTTATGGCTTTACAAAAAAACAGGATCTGCTTTGTTTTTCTCATGAAAGGAAATTGAACTGACTATTCCAAGCTGTACTGAAAGTGACAGATGATTAAACTGGGTAAAAGGAGGAAAGCGGAGGCCCTTTTGTACTAAAGAAAGGGAGATCGCATACTCCAGCTATACCCAATTCCCCTTTACAGGTTCTTCCAGAGTTATAAATAGATCCTTTAAGGGTTAGCCAACTCGTTTCATTGTTTCGTTTCCTAACATCAGCAATGGCTAACCCTTATTGTGTACTCTGGGTCCCAGGTATAGCAATACTGGCCACGGGGTTCTCATTCTTACATAATCATGTCCTTTCTTCTCTTTGTGACCATAGAAACACCCATAGTAAGCTTTATTACATTCTTCCCAGCTCTCGCGGCTTCATTGCAAGGCTCCTGATTTTTTGTATTTCTTTATTTTCTGATTTAGAGGCCTGGCTGAGTTTTGTTTTCTGGCCTGTAAAAGTCAGAACAATCCCTGTTTATTGCAGGTGATGTTTAAGCTGCTTTACAAGCACTCTTGAAATCTGTAACTGTTAAATTTGAGGAGCATAATCTTGGCAGATTGGCTGCTCTGTCTGGTTCACAAGCACCAACACTTAGATGGGCCATTAAAAAAAAACACACTGTGGTAATGACTTAATTTATAAGACTGTTGAAATATATACATAAAATAAGCTATGGCACTATGTCATGAAGATTTCTTAAGGGAGAGAGTAGTCTAATGGTTAGAACGATTAACTAGAAGTCAGGAATTTTTTATTCTATTGCCAGCTTGGACACTGACTTAGTGTAAGACATTGGACAAGTCCCTTAACCTTTGCTTCAAATTTCCCCATCTGTAGAATAAGGATTATAATACTTGCAGGGACAATACCAGGTTAAATCTCTCTCTCTCTCTCTTTCTCCCTCTCACACACACACACACAGCCCTTATATGTGTTATTTCTAATTTAGATTACTAAAAACTGAAAGAATTTTAAACATCTCATTTGTAGGTCATCAATTGTGCTGTTTATTACTTTGCTTTTTTTCACATGGACAGTGGAAACAGACTAGTCACTTTCTTTTTTCTGTCTATCAATTTCCATTGTCTGGTTCTCTTGCATTAGCATAATCCTGCAATGCATAGACTGCAGGGGAATATTTAAATCCAGACCCAAAAAACAGTTTTAATTTAATTTTTAGAAAATGGTGTTAATATATTTATTAATATTAGGTTTTGTAAAATGTTATTTGTACAAAAACTAAGCTTGGGGTCTAAATTACTTAACAGTGACCTTTCGTTAATTATTGTTTTTTAAAGTTCTGTGGGGCTACAGAAGGGCTACATATTGGTGCTACATAACACATGTGTTCTATTATAAAAACAGCATCCCCAAATTTGCACGTGGCCTCATCCTGAGAGACACTGAGAATATACAGGTTTCAGAGTAGCAGCCGTGTTAGTCTGTATTCGCAAAAAGAAAAGGAGTACTTGTGGCACCTTAGAGACTAACACATTTATTTGAGCATAAGCTTTCGTGAGCTACAGCTCACTTCATCGGATGCATTTGGTGGAAAAAACAGAGGAGAGATTTATATACACACACACACAGAGAACATGAAACAATGGGTTTATCATACACACTGTAAGGAGAGTATGATACACACACACAGAGAACATGAAACAATGGGTTTATCATACTCTCCTTACAGTGTGTATGATAAACCCATTGTTTCATGTTCTCTGTGTGTGTGTGTATATAAATCTCTCCTCTGTTTTTTCCACCAAATGCATCCGATGAAGTGAGCTGTAGCTCACGAAAGCTTATGCTCTAATAAATTTGTTAGTCTCTAAGGTGCCACAAGTACTCCTTTTCTTTTTGAGAATATACAATTTACATAGATTAGGGATACTTAGTGACTCTCGGAACTAGGCTGAAAGTGTTCAGGAAATAGGCAGTATTTTCTATGGCATGAGGGATATTTTATGAGACACCTGCAGCTCTGGACAAATTTTAAAAAGTAGATTCCCAATTAAGGACCAAATGATCCATTAATAGAAGGGCTTCAGATTGGGACATATGGGCTGTAAGAGCTTGATTTTCATGCTGCTGCTAGCTCAGGGATTGAAGTGGGAAGGAAGAGGCAAAAAAGGTGATGTTCTTGCAACAAGAATCTCTGCAATCTCATTCCCAGCATTCCCTATTTGCTGTGCCTACATTCCCAGCATTCCCATATTTGCCTCACCCAATTTATTTCTTCTTCTCCTGTAGACACAGAGGTGTAAGGCGGGTCACAGCTTCTCCTACAGCTGCCAGAATAATGTTATGGTATGAAACTTTTAGCGTACTAGAAAAATCATCTGGGGTATGTTGAAGAATTATCCACACCCACTCTCTACATTCTGCACAGCAGTTTGCCTGAAGCATTTCCTTGGGAAAAATACATCTTTCTTCTTCAGTCTCTTCAGACAATTTATTACATGCAAATACTGGTTATCAGAAACTGGTTATATGATCTGGATAATCTGATATATGGAAATATTATCCCCAAAATCAGAATGTAATTTAAAAAAAATAAAAAATTGTTTTTAAATCTGGAAGTGTCTTCTCAGACAGATAATTGGCATTTACCTGTATTTTATTATTTGTATAGCACCAGGTGCATGCTGGGTGTTTTTAAGAGACTACACTCCAGTTGACTCAAGGCTACAGTCTCTGCTTTAGGGAGCCTTACCCATTAAGCCACCAGGGCCACAATTTCTGTGGGTGACAGGTTCTGACTTGAGAGGAGACTGGCAGCAATATTATGGATGATGGTGAAGGTTACAGAAAGGAAATTTTGGAGGACTGTAGCAGAGGAGTAAAGTGCTTCACTCCTCTGTCTGTGGGAGGACATTTTACAGATTAAAACACTTGTGAGATAGGTATTAGCTCCATTTTACAGATGAGATGAGGAAATTAAAGCAGAGAATTCAAGTGACTTGCCTAATGCCACAGAGGGTATGTCTGCACCACAATTAAACACCCTCAATTGGCCCATGTCAGCTGACTCACGCTGATGGGGCTCAGGCTACAGAGCTATTTAATTGCAGTGTAGACTTTCGGGCTCATTGTGGAGCTTGGGGTCTGGGGCCTTTTCCCCCACACAGGACCCAGAGCCCGGGCTACAGCTCAAGCCCAAATGTTTATGCTGCAATTAAACAACCTTGTAGCCCAAGCCCAACTCAGCTGACACAGGCCAACCATGGCTGATTAATTGCAGTATAGACCTATTCAGAGAGAATTTAGTGTTGGAGATGGATTAGAAATCACAAGTTCCTGACAGTCATTCCTGTGTTTAGCTTCATAAGACCTCTCCCTAGCTCATTTTAGAGATATGAAATATACATACCTCTCAACTAACATATACTTCATTCTATAGGAAGATCAAAGATGATGCAGATCTTAGTTCCCCATACCTACAGAGATTTAATATAGTTGCCACGCAATAAGAGCAGTAATTTTAAACACATAAACCACAGAAGCCCAAGATAGAAAAGATTTAGATAATCCAAACCATTCCCCTTCCAAAGTAGAATATAGTCCTCTGATGAAGGTTGCAACAGATATTGAACTATTCCTGTACTTTAATTACACATCTATGGTAGAAGATTAAAAACTACTTTTCATCAGCCATTTTCTTTCTCCTCTCTCTAATTGCCATCTAGGTAGAAAACTACATTTTGCTCTCATCTCCCATTCTTGTAACTTCCTCTAGTGATGTTTCATTGACCCCATATGGTGCAGAACAGAATCAATCAGTTTAACAGGTCTGTGGGCCACTGAGTTCCTGTCCGTGTTATGACTGAAACAATCTAGTTTAGAGTTATTGCTAGCAGGGTTTCAACAAGTTTTATTTTACATTAACCATATCAGAAAGCCATGCTATAGGCAGCTTAGAGGGAGAAGTCTAGTTCAATTCTCAGGGGAAATCGCTGCACTGGCAAAGTAAACTATGCTAGCACCCTTTCATCTTTGATATAATCTGTGCCTAAAGGACCCTGGAAGATGCTGGAGATACTCTCTCAAGAGATCAGAAGCCTTCAAGACAATTCAGCCGTGACATAAATGGTGATGTGAGTTACATGTCAATAATGTAAGTGTCAAAGCAGTGTAATTTGCAGCATGTTAGCATTTAGGAGGAGGGTGGTATGTAAAAAACAAGTGTAACTTGTACCTGCTTGGTATCCTATGGAGGCCAAATACAGCCCCTGACATAAGTATGTGCAACTTCCATTGTAATCAGTGAGATTTCCAACTGCTTACATCAAGTCTGAATTTGGCTCCAGGAGCATTGAATATGATCTGGATATAAGTTAAAGTGCAGGAATATGAATACAGATGCAAGTGCACATTTTGGGTGCTGTTTTATCATACAAAGCACCCATTAGTGCTTTTTTTGTTACAACCTCTTTCATCACCTAGGCCCCCATTTTGAAAATCTGCTGAATGCCCAGTCAACGCATTCACCACTTATACACTTTTTCTGATAGACTTACTTGCAGTCACATCAGTTACTTGTGAGCATCCCCATTGCCTTGTTATATTTATACATGCAATTAATGGAATGATTGGGCTGCAGATGTGTAACTTGCACAGCTGCTTCTGACAGTGCTGATTTTGGCTCAGAGATTTCCCTGGGAGCTTCACCTGTTTATTCCTTGCTATATTCCTATCCTTTCCTGAGCAGATTTAAAGCATGTAATGGTAACTCTCACCATAACTAAGACAGAAAAACAGTTTCTGTTAAATTCACACTTGTCCCAAACATTTGTCCTTCGGGATGAAGTAGTCAGTGTATGGACTCTGCCTAAAGTTGTTGTTCTTTTGTTTTGTTTTTTGAAAGCTTGATTAAAATCCCTTCAGCTGTTTTCAAGTTACATGGGGGGGGGGGAGGAGGAAGAATTCCAATCATAATTAAATGCGGCTATAGTAAAAGTGGCTGAGGCTTGAAACATGGTATGGATGTAGGGCTCATTGAGGATTAGTGCCTTTGCCCAGATAAGGAAAAGTGTGTTCAAAAATTAAAAAAGCAACAAGCAACTAAAAATAATTTTTGAGCATAGTCTTTAGATATTTGCTAAGATCTTTTTAGCAGCACTAAATGTTGAGACAACAGGAAGGAACTGTAGGGCAACTACTTAAAGTTTTGTCCTAGAACTACAGTAAATGGCAATAGAATAAAGGTTATCTCCCCCAGGGTTCTTCCCAGTTAAATCTGTCTTTGATTATTGCTGATAGTTCCTACCATCTATAGCCAATAGCCTGCTTTACCATAATTATTTGTATTAGAGTAGGACCTAGAGGCCCCCCCGCTAAAATCAGTTGCGCAGGATACTAAACAAACATGAGACAGTCCCTGCCTTCAAGACAAAGAATGGGAGGAGAAACAGATGTACAGAGCAGTGAAATGACTTGCCCAAGGTCACACAGCAAGTCATTAGCAGAGATGGGAGTGGAATCCAGCTCTCTTACTCCCAGTCCAATGCCCTATCCAGACAGAGGAAGTTTTTCCCTAACTACTTCTCATTTTACAGTGCCAGTTTGCAGACAGCTGCTCTTGCTTCAGACAGTGCTAGTGATCTTCTTGTCCATCTTAACAAGCAGAAAGAATCAGGGTTCCCCATTCAACCTCCACTGACTTTTCCAGGTCAAATTTTGTGTAGTTTACAAGTCATACTAGGATTTATCTGGCTGCAGCCCTGCTGCTCCACCTGGTGATCTGACAACCCTAATGAGATGTTGCTTCTTGCAACATCACCACTGAAAGATTCTACCATCATAACCTTGTTAATAATTTGTTGCTAATCATGCATGAGGTGGAACACGCTATAGCTACCTCTTTCATAGATGTATCCGTTCCATAGGTGATATATAATGGCCTATGTTTGGTATTAGATGGAACAGATAGGACACACAGACAGCAAATATGTGGGTTATAAAGGTTCGTTTGTTTTGTTTCTTTAAGAAGCACATTTATATTTCTGACTACACCTCCCCTTTAATTCCAATGCTTTCCCCACCCCTGTAGGAGACAAAGACTCCCAGCTGCTGTTTCATTTGAGGTTGAAGGCCTCAGGGCTCCAATGCAAGCTTCGCCACTTTTGAGCTAGCTTCTAACACTGGCTTGGAAGTTTAATGAGTCTCCATCTCTCAGCAAGATGGAGTAACAAGCCATTTTCCCACTAATTTAAAACAAAACCAAGAAAGCATGTCTAGAATATCTTGCTAGTTAATTTTAGCCAGTCACATTAGCACTCCACAGAAGAAGTATGTTTAGTGTGCTTAGCAGCACTGATGTAGTGGCAAAAGTCAGGAGCATGAACTGTACATCTTCTGTAGTACACTATGGAGATACTTACTGAGGGAACAGGTATATTCAGAAAGGCCCCAGGCTAAATTAATGAATAAACTGCAACTCTACAGAAAGAGAGCCTTTGAATGACATGTAACATGTGTTCCAACTTCTAGTAGCTTAGGAGAAGTTGCATCCCAGTCATCCCTACATCCAGAATCATTACATTATATTGTAGTGATCCGGGCAGCTCTGGATCTAAAAGCATAAGCCTCTATTGCCCGAGAGAAAGGACCACTTCAAAGGCAGAAGCAGACTCAAAAACCACACTCTGTGGTCTAGCCCTACAGAGGGACAAAGCCACACTGTTAGGTTTGGTTACAATTGTGTCTTCTGAAATCCTGTAGTGTAGCAGTACGCAATAGGTAGGGGCCTACCAAATTCATAGCCATAAAAAAAATACATCATGGACCATGAAATCTGATCTTTTGTCTGCTTTTACCCTATACTATACCAGTTTCACAGGGGAGACCAGCATTTCTCAAATTGGGGGTCCTGACCCAAAGGGGAGTTGCCCGGGGGGGGGGTCACAAGGTTATTTTAGGTGGATTATGGTATTGCCACCTTCACCTCTGTGCTGCCTTCAGAGCTGAGCGGCCAGAGAGCAGTAGCTGTTGGCCAGGTGTCCAGCTCTGAAGGCAGCGCCCTACTAGCAGCACAGAACTCAGGGCAGCAATACCATACTATGCTTGCTTCTGTGCTGCTGCTGCTGGCAGCAGCTCGGCCTTCAAAGCTGGGCTCCCAGCCAGGAGCCGCCTCTCTCCAGCTGCCCAGCTCTGGAGACAATACTGCCACCTGCAGCAGTGCAGAAGTAAAGGTAGTAGTACCACAACCCCCCCTACAATAACCTTGCGACACCCCACCCCCCACTCCTTTTTGGGTCAGGACCCCTATAATTACAAGACCTTGAGATTTTAATAGCTGAAATCATTAAATTTTTAAAATCCTATGACTGTGAAATGACCAAAATGAACTGTGAATTTGGTAGGGCCCTAGCAATAGGTCTCATATTAACAGACTTAGGACAAACACATTGTGTCAAAAGAACACTAAGGCTATCTTTATGACTTGTGCCTACAGTAACACTGTATCAACATAACTCCTATGCTACCATTATACCTTATGTCATCAGTAACTATGTTGACCTTGATCAGTAACATTGTTTCAACATTCCAAATAGTAATTTTAAGCCTGAAATAACTGTTTATACAAAAATATGTTTCACCTTTCAACAAACATTCTTCCAGTCTATTCATAGCAAAGAATCACACATTTAATTTTGTACCCCCAACTGTTCTAGAACATTTTACAAAAGGGATACAAAGCAAATGTCAGACATTAGACAAATGTTACTCAGATGGCAGTTCTTAAAATAGTCATAACTAATTGAGATTACACTTTATCATGACAAACTACAATAGAATATTCAAGCAATTCATAAACTACAATAAAATTCTGAAAACTGATCCTTTAGACACAGTCACAGACTCTCCTTTTTACTCATGAAGGTTGTGCCAGGATTTCCATTCTAACTATGGCAGCACTCTCTTCCTCACTGTAGTTACAAGAGGATACTATGCTACCTAAAGCCAAAACAAAAAACACCACTATCCATTGACTAGTGTGTATATTGTTAGTGCCTACTCAGTTAATCAGTATATGATAAACAAATACCAAAGCAATTCCTTTATCAACAGCACCTTCCTTACAATCCTCTGACTTCTTACTAACTTTTCTTACTACAGGTTTCTCCTCTTATAAGACTTTTTCCCCCATAATGCCTTTTTGGAGCAAAGGCAAGCAGCTGCAGCCCTAAAACAACCATTTTACAACTGACAGCTGTTGGCTATATCTACCTCTTTTTCCAGCTAGTTAACACCTGCTATATTTTTTCCTTTTCTATAACTGGTATGGCATCTTCTCACAAGATTCCCAAATTGCCACTTTGAGATCATACATGAAACTAGAGACTTCATTGTGTGCTCTAGTGCCTAATGTTGGGGACTGAGAACTAAGGTTCTTGGATTCTATTCCTGATTGTGGCACTGATTCACTATATGATCTTGGATAAGTCACTTAACCTCTAGGCCTGCTTCATATGTAAAATGCAGGATTATAATTATGACAACATTTGGAATGCCCTCAACCTCTTTAACATTAATTCTACTCACCTCTCCAGTTCAGGGTTTGAATAATTCACCATTAAAAGATTGTGTGTGGTAGGGGGAAGGTACGAGTCCAACCTAGACCAAGATGAAATTAAAAGCCATGAAGTATAGTGTTGTTCTGAGGGAGAAGTTGTCTTTCCATTGATTTAAGGTACAAACCTTCATCTCCAAATAATCTCAGAATTTGTCTCCAACTGCTCAAACATTTAGAATTGACACATTAGCAGACTGGATCTTTGCAGAAGCATAACCAAGGAGGAAAACATCCATGATCCATTTCAGTGTGCATATTTTGATATGCTAGCCTACTTTTTCTGTGTATGGATCTGTAAATCTTTCCAGTATATTCACAGGGAGATCCACAGACCTACAGGTATAAAAAGGCCAATACTGTTCAGCCTCACTGTAAACTCAGAATATGTGACTTTCTGTGATACATAATTAAAAATTATTAAAAATACAAATTAAAACCTTCAATATCTGTTCCAACACTAGAGAGGGACTTCCTGAAAAAAAAAAGTCCTCTCTATTTGGTCTATTTGGGAGTTAATAACTACCTCCAAAAACTGATTAATAAGGACTTGAGGGCTGCTTCCATGCACCAGGACCATGGGAGTAGGAGTACAGCTGTAGAAAAGCTTCTGTTTTTAAAAGGAGCATTCTAATTCTAATTCTAATTCTAGAAGCTAACTCTTCTAAAAAAGGGTTGGCTTTGTCAAGAAATCCAAGCCAGACTTTTACCTTAGCAACTGCTTCAGGGTATACTGTAATTACATTTTTAAAAATTAAATTACAAAAAACAAACAAACAAAAAAACAACAGAGAGGGAAAGAATTCTGCCCTCTTGTGCATATGCATCATGAAGCACTCTTTAATTACATGATCACATTATATTCTTTTCCATGAGACCCCTTCCTCACTAAGTGAACAAGATGGATGGTACTCACTGAATGGGTAGCTATACAATGTTTCTTTTTGTCCGCATAATTCAAGGTGTTGCCCACATCTTATTTACTACACACCATCCCACCTCTGCTGTGAATATGATATTATTCATGTTCTCATTGGCTTTTCTACAGTGCACATTGCTATAGTTTCTAAATGCTTCACCAACTGTAATGAATTTATCTCAACTCCACTGTGAGAGAAATATTACCCCCATTTTATAGATATGGAATTGAGGCACAGAGAGATTAAGGCCAACATTTGCAAAAGTCCCCACTAAAGCTGGATGCCCAGTTTGAAACAGCTAGAGCCTTATTACTCAGAGTACTTAGCATTTTTGTGGTGTTTTATAACAAACATTCATTGTTCAAAAAATTGTACAGACATTAACTATTCAATCTTCAGAACACCCTGGAATATGTGTGGATAAATATTATTAATCCCCCTTTACAGATGGGGACACTAGGGCACAAGGGTGAAGTGACTTGGCCACACGAGTCTCTGAATCACACCCCTGGTTTCTTCTGCTTCACCAAATAAAATTCAGGCTCCTTGTCCTCAACAAGGCCCTTTACACCTCTGATCACCTCTACCTGCCAGCTTGCCTCTTCCCCATACTTCTGCCAAGGACACCAGCTTTATTCACCTATTGTCAGCTTCTCATGGGAATGTCTCTGTGCCTTCTTCCATGATGCCCCTTCTGCCTGCAGAGTGCTGCCCTCTATAAGGCCCCTGCTTTTTCCCCCCTCCTTCAAATCTCTCCTCACAACCCATTTCTGCTGTGATGTCTGAGAGAAATCTACCAGTGGATGATGTCTGAGATGAGGGTCAGATGGGGAGAACTGGCATTTAATCTGTAATAAAAATGCAAATACATATGTCTATTAAACCTGTCTGACTGTATCCCTCTTCCCACCCTTCGTGGGCCTGTCAGCTCGTCAGGGTAGGGATCGATTGTGTCTGTACCATGTCCTGCACAATAAGATCCTGCCTCACTGGGAAAGGAGTACTTGTGGCACCTTAGAGACTAACAAATTTATTAGAGCATAAGCTTTCGTGAGCTACAGCTCACTTCATCGGATGCATTCGGTGGAAAACCAAATGAAGTGAGCTGTAGCTCACGAAAGCTTATGCTCTAATAAATTTGTTAGTCTCTAAGGTGCCACAAGTCCTCCTTTTCTTTTTGCGAATACAGACTAACACGGCTGCTACTCTGAAACCTGCCTCACTGGGGACCCTATAGCCTACTGCACTGGCACTGGCAAGGTCCTGCGCAGGCGTACTGGTATCAGCAGCGTCAGTGACGCAGCAAATGTTGCGCTTGCGCACTGACAGGTACTGCGCTAGTCCCACACACCTCAAGGCTATCAGGGCTAGAACCGCAAAACCGCGCGCATGCGCGCTTGTGGACAAATGCCCTCCCGCCGAGGGTGGAGAGCAAGGCTGCGCATGCGTTGTGGCTCTGACAGCCCCAAGCTCCTGCCGGTGGCGTGCGCAGTCTCGCGAGAGCTCCTGGAGGGCTGTAGCGGAAGCTGGAGGGGCTCTCGGGCGAAGCTGGCTGGGATCGGCGGGGCCGCTCGGAGCGGAGCCCCAGCGCCACACGGTGAGTGAGACGGGGAGGCCCTGCCCGAGGGCGCCGACACGGGGGCTCGGACGGGCAGTGGCGCCATCTTCAGAGCCACCCGCCGGGCCGTGGACTCGGATCGGGGCACAGGCGTTTCCAAGGGCCTCCGCCCCTAGGGGTCCGGCCCCCGACTGGGTGTAGGAGTCAAGGCCCCGGACCCCGGGGAGCCTGCCGCTGTCCCGTGGCCCCCAGGGACCCTACTGCGGCCCCCCCGGCTCCTAGGGCCGTTGCCTCATGCATATGACCGCCCTGTCCCTGGTCCGCTGAAGCCCTTAGCTCTTCGGGAGCCGGACACTTCTTCCCTGGGAGCTGACCCATTCCCAGTGCCATGCCCGGCGCGGGCAGGGGGGAGGCTGACAGCATAGGGCCATGCCTCTGGGCATTTCCGCAGTGGCTCATCTCCTTAGTCCCGGAGCCGCAGGCCGTATGCCTCTGCAGCTCCTATCATGACTTAATTCCAGCTAGAAGCTTCTCATTGGAGCAGGGACTGAATTGAAAGCAGCAGGATTGGTTCAACCCAAGTAATAGATGCAAATGCTGTCCTGTTTTTTTTTTTTTTTTTTTTTTTTTAATTTTCTGGTTCCAGGTGAATTACTGGAAAGATGAACCCTACTGCCAGTTCAGTACTTTTCTGAGGGTGGAACTGGTTTGGAAGGGAAATCATTGGCAACTATAGCAATTTATAGGCTTGCTGAGTGTTGTAGTTTGTCCTGTCTTATGTTGGGTGCACGGGCCAATTTTTGATATTCAGTTGGGGATCCATGTGACTTCAGGCCAGTTCTGAGGATAAAGTGTTATGGGCAGGTTGTGGCCTGGAAGGTGTGAACATTTACCACTTCTGATAAGAGTCCATAAACTCATGCTTCACATATGGTCTTTGGAGTGGAGGTAGGGAGAGGTATTTCAGATTTGTCTCTTTTTTTTTTTTTTTTTTTGGTCCATGTGGTGTTTTGTGTGTGGGGGAGAGGGGTTGTGGGTTTTTTGTTGTCAGTTCCTGGTTGAGGTCTGTGGGTGTGGTTTTTTTTATACAATTTTAATAAGCAGGTCCTATCCCTTGTCTTAAGTAATTTGTGAAACTCCTAGAAGTGGAGGAAGTCACACAGAGGTCTCGATTATGGAGTAAGGTAAATAATGTAACATACTTAATAAAGAGCAAAATATAGAGAAGGGGAATTCATCCCCTGTTTAGGAAATGATTGAACACTTAACAGTCAGGGAGCAGAGTTTGGAAGATTAGGAGTGGGGAATATCCTAGCTTTCTCCTACAAACCAATTGCTACCTATATTCACTCATTTCTAAACCAACCTCTTGGCATTCAAATTTTTGCACAAAACAGGTGGTTATTGCATCACTTTCATTTTGTCTCTTAAGATGACATCATCTTGTGTTTTAAAGCATTTTAGAATACTAGGTGATTTTTAAATAGTTATTTTGCACTTGATTTAAGAAGTAATGTCAATGGGGAAAAAATGAGGAAGCTGTCGAAAAGAGGACCTGGCACAAGTGCCCTCCCGCCAAAGGTGGCAGGGAAGGCTGTGCATGCATTGTGGCCCTGACAGCACTAGTCCCTGCTGGTGCTGGGAGCAGTCTTGCAAGAACTGCTGTTAGGGCTGTAGCGGAAGCCAGAGGGGCTCTCAGGAGAAGCTGGGCTCACTGGGGCTGCTTGGAGCGGAGCCCCAGCATCCCACAGTGACTGGAGACAGGGAGGATCACCCACTGAGGTGATCACATGCTTGATGGGGTCTATCAGAAAAGCAATATAAGAGCATATGAATGGCCATACTGGGTTAGACCAATGGTCCATCTAACACGATATCCTGTGACAGTGGCCCATGCCAGATGCTTCAGAGGGAATGAAGAGAATAAGGCAATTTATTGAGTAATCCACCTCCTGTTGTCCAGTCCCAGCTTCTAGCAGTCAGTGAAAAAACAGGAAGCTTATTTAAAGCTGAAAACCTGGTGGTGGTCAGTTCTCTGACAAAGCATCCTTGAACTGAAATACAGTTAGGAAGAGAGTTAGGGAATGATTGATTGATTGATAGAGGTCTATAAAATCATGACTGGTGTGGAGAAAGTAAATAAGGAAGTGTTATTTAGTTCTCATAACACAAGAACTAGGGATCACCAAATAAAATTAATAGGAGGCAGAATTGAAACAAACAAAAGGAAGTATTTTTTTTTTTTTCCACACAATGCACAGTCAACCTGTGGAATTCCTTGCCAGAGGATGTTGTGAAGGCCAAGACTATAACAGGATTCAAAAAAGAACTAGATAAATTCATGGGGGATAGGTCCATCAATGGCTATTAGCTAGGATGGGCAGAGATGGTGTCCTAGCCTCTGTTTGCCAGAAGCTGGGAATGGGTGACAGGGGATGGATCACTTGATGATTACCTGTTCTGTTCATTCCCTCTGTGCACCTGGCATTGGCCACTGTTGGAAGACAGGATACTGGAGTAGATGGACCTTTTTGTCTGACCCAGAATGGCCATTCTTATGCCCTTATAGATGGGGGTATCATCTCTAACTGTGAATATCTGTGCATTTATTGGTTTAAAATTGAACTTACACACTGCCTCGCTATACTTGGCTTATACTGTTATACCCACTTATTTAGGCAACTCAGATGAATGCACAGACTCTCCCCTTTCACCTGTTTCATTTTACCTCTGTTGTTTGAGGTCTCCCTTTGTGTGTTTCCAAGATGACACAACCTTCCCCACCACTCATGCTTTCTTTCCTAGCAGTAGACTTCCTCTACTGTTTATCAGAATATGGGGACAAATCCAGTTCAGAATTATTAGGTGCTGCCACTAGACCTAATTTTACCCCCTTCTCTCCTACCCTCCTAAGCTATCTATGTTTCTGTTTCTACCCTTGCTACTTCCTAGGACAGCAAGAATGGGGAATAAAACCAAGGAAGCTCTCATAGCACTATTTGCTGCTGCAGGAGCAGCATAAAAAAATCCTACTTTCCCTTGTGGTATTTCAAAAGTGCAGCAGAGGGAATCATAGGAGTTTTGATTGCTGCTAAGATATAATGGGCTCGGTGCATTGTAAATACTTGCATTCCAACCCAAATTTAAAATTCATCTTCCTAATAAGAAGTTACCTTTATTTCTATTCTCTGCCTTCCTTCCTGCCCCCCAAACACTCTGGCTTTAATTGAGAGAGTGAGTGAAATCTCTTGCCCTACCCTAAAGTAAGGTGAGATATAAGAAACATTTTAGTGGTATAAATCTTTTGGTAAAATTTTCGTCACTTTTCTGATTAGGCCATCTGTTAATTTTAGTAACATATATTCTTGTGTTGGTTGTACTTTTATCTCTCTGTGCTGATGGAGTTAAAGTAAACTCTAGTCTTTGCAAAATGTCTGTCATCTCTGCTGGTGCCCGTACCTGGTCAAAAGCAAATACCCACAATCACACTTAGTTGGTTGTGTGGCAAAGACTGGGATGGTGGGTTTATTTTTTTTATTCATGAATTATTTTCCTGGTTCAACCTGATTGAAATCATCTGTCGGTCACACTCAGTTTGGTTGTTTTCTGGGGCTGCTGATGCTGTGATGCATTTTCTGTTGGGCAAAATACATAATTACATTACCTTACTTGATAGTAACAGTGAGGAGAAAAGGTTTCTTGAGTGACTTGGACATACAATGCATGTCCTAATTTTTCTCTCTCATGACATTCACTACATAATCATCTTTATACAAATTTATAAAATAGAACCCTTCTGTAACTTGCTTGTAGCTGTGGTGCCTGATCAGATAAATCTCACCCATAGTCATGAATGCTAGGTAGCAAAAACTTGTTCTGTGTAGCAACTAGCAATTGCTAATTAGTGTGGCTGCCTAGAGACCTCTTTCATTTGAGTTCTGTCATTCAAAATAAAGGTGGTGTTGCCTTACAACAGTCAACATGTATGTTACATGCCGTGTAGTTGTAGCTGTGTTAGTCCCAGGGTATAGGCAAGGTGGGTGAGATAATATTTTCTATTGGACCAACTTCTGTTGGTGAGAGAGACAAGCTTTCAAGCCATGCAGAACTATTTTTTCAGGTCTTGGAAAGGCAATCTTAAGTGTGTCAGCTATATGCAAGATGGAACAGATTGTTTAGCATAAGTAAAAAGAAAAGGAGTACTTGTGGCACCTTAGAGACTAACAAATTTATTTGAGCATAAGCTTTTGTGAGCTACAGGTTAGGGTTAGCTACAGCTCACGAAAGCTTATGCTCAAATAAATTTGTTAGTCTCTAAGGTGCCACAAGTACTCCTTTTCTTTTTGCGAATACAGATTAACACGGCTGCTACTCTGAAACCTGTCATTTAGCATAAGTAGTTAATGCATATTTTAAGGCAATGGCTCTGAACCAGGGGAACGCATACCCCTGTTGGGTATGTAGAGGTCTTCCAGGAGTACATCAATTCATCTAGATATTTCCTTAGTTTTACACCAGGCTACATATAAAGCTCTAGTGAAGTCAGTAGAAACTAAAATTTCATGCAGACAATGATTTGTTTATACTGCTCTATATACTGTACACTGAAATGTAAGCACAATATTTATATTCCAGTTGATTTATTTAAAATTATATGGTAGCAATGGAAAAAGTAAACAATTTTTCAGTAATAGTGTGCTGGGACACTTCGGTATTTTTCTGTCTGATTTTTAAGCAAGTAGTTTTTAAGTGAAGTGAAACCTGGGGGTATGTAAGACAAATCAGACTCCTGAAAGATGTACAATAGTCGGGAATGTTGAGAGCCACTGCCTTAGAACAATTGTTCTCAACTTTTCCCTTTTCAGGCCAATATCTAGATGAGTTGATGTACCCCCTGGTAGATAGCTGTGTACTCCCAGAGGTATGCATACCCCTGGTTGAGAAGTGCTGCCTTTGAATATGTCCTAACTATTTACGCTAAACAGTCTGTTCCATCTTGCATTTAGCTGTGATGCTAAAAGAAAAGGAGTACTTGTGGCACCTTAGAGACTAACAAATTTATTAGAGCATAAGCTTTCGTGAGCTACAGCTCACTTCATTGGATGCATTTGGTGGTTTTTTTTCCACCAAATGCATCCGATGAAGTGAGCTGTATCTCACAAAAGCTTATGCTCTACTAAATTTGTTAGTCTCTAAGGTGCCACAAGTACTCCTTTTCTTTTTGCGAATACAGACTAACACGGCTGCTACTCTGAAACCTGTGATGCTAAGGCAGTGTTTCTCAGATGTGGCCACCAGGGGCTTTTCTTGTGGCCACAGCCTCCCGGGCAGTGATTGGGGCGGAGATGGGCAAAGCAGTGGCCCCTCCTCTGGGACTGCCAGGAGGGGTTGGGCCCTGCTCGCTTTTGGAGCCACAAACACTGGAAGAGCAGACAATCAGTGTGAATTCCCCACCTTCCCAGGGGCGGTGGGGCTCAGACTTCTGGCTTCCGCCCTGGGGTGGCAGGTGGCAAGCTCCAGCTGTGCGGTGCCGGGCTCTGGCCATGGGCTCTGTCTGCAGGGCTTTGTCTGCACAGTGGCGTGATCCATCCCTTGGCTGCTGACCTTAGGGGTCTGGCGCTAGCACCAGGTTCACCAGCCCCCTCATCACCTTTGGCCCCCGCTACCTCCCTACCCACTTCGTCATCCAGGGTTGTTACAGAAGTGGGTGGGTGAGATTCTGTGGCCTGCATTGTGCAGGAGGTCAGACTAGACTGTCATAATGATCCCTTCTGACCTGAAAGTCTGAGTCTATGAAGGCTTAATTTGTCCCTAGCTTGCCAGGACTGTGAAAAGTGATATTTGTATGTTTTTTAATATCACTTTTCACTACCTCCCAGCTAGTTAACAAATTTGCTGCTGTGAAAAGTGATATTAATAAACATACAAGTATCACTTTTCACAGAAGCAGACTTACTAGATAGCAAGTCTAAAAAAAAAAAAAATGCAACCAAAAAAGCAAAAGAAGCAACAAAAAAAGACAAGTTTCAGAGTAGCAGCCGTGTTAGTCTGTATTCGCAAAAAGAAAAGGAGTACTTGTGGCACCTTAGAGACTAACGAATTTATTTGAGCATAAGCTTTCGTGAGCTACAGCTCACTTCATCGGATGCATCGGATGCATCCGATGAAGTGAGCTGTAGCTCACGAAAGCTTATGCTCAAATAAATTTGTTAGTCTCTAAGGTGCCACAAGTACTCCTTTTCTTTTTGAAAAAAAGACAAGTACATGCAAAGCACCTTATTTGTGTTTCTAATCTTTTTAGGTCCAGTAAAGAATAGAAAGGACTGTATATTATTTTTATGACTGAGTTTGCAAAAACAAACCAACAAACCCTTACATAAATAAATTATTATGATTTGGACATGTATATGTACATATTTATTTTTCTTAAAGTTAAGTATTTTAAGAAAAATTGTCATAGCTGCCACCAGTGAGAGTTGGTGGCTGCCTTCTGAGGCTACCAAAAATTTTGTTGTGAGAACCCCTGCGCTAAGGGACCATAGAATCTTAGAACTGGAAGGGACCTCGAGAGGTCTTCTAATCCAGTCCCCTGCATACAAGGCAGGCCTAAGTATTATCTAGACTAGGGGTTCTCAAACTGGGGGTTGGGACCCCTTAGAGGTTGCGAGGTTATTACATGGGGGGTCGTGAGCTGTCAGCCTCCACCCCAAACCCTGCTTTGCCTCCAGCATTTATAATGGTGTTAAATTTAAAAACACTTTTTTATATATTTATAAGGGGGGTTGCACTCAGAGGCTTGCTATGTGAAAGGGGTCACCAGTACAAAAGTTTGAGAACCACTGATCTAGACCATCCCTGACAGGTATTTGTCAAACCTGCTCTTAAAAATCACCAATGATGGAGATTCAAAAACCTCCCTAAGTAATTTATTCCACTGCTTAACTACTCTGACAGTTAGGAAGTTTTTCCTAATGTCCACTCAAAGTAGACCTGCCTGTCAACACCTCTGTAGTCATAGGACCAAAAAGGGGGGGTTAGTCGGTTATAGACTGTTTTAATAAGCCATATATCCAGTCTATTCAGTCCATGTTTTTTTAATATCTTGCAAAGTTATGAGTGTAACCTCCCAGGCTTGTCTTTTGAAAGTGTTGTGCAGGTTTCCGTTGAGAATGAGGACTGATAGCTTTTTGAGAAGTGTTCACCCACAGGTGATAAGATGTTTTTGTCTTTCCTGTGAGTTCATTCGAGAATGTAGTTATTTTCTGGTTTCACCCAGATAATTGTTGGGCATTTAGTGCATGGAATGAGGTACACCACATATTGTAGTAGGCATGTATAGGATCCATGGATCTTGAAAGATTTGTGTGATGATCGTTGTAGCAGTGCAGCTTTTGTATCTGTTGTTCTGGTGGGGCCTTGTGCCACTTTGAGTTGGTGTGGTTTGCCTGTGGGGAGCTTGTTTCTGATGTTGACTTTGGAGAAGTTGGGAGGTTGAAGGCCAGAAGTGCGGGTTCAGGAAAGATTTTTGTTCAGATTGGGTTCCCATAAACTACGGGTTGTAGTTTTGATACCACATATGGGTTCCATCGTTGAGTAGTAGGTGACAACTAGGGGTGAGCAGTCAAAGAGGATTTTATTTCTGTATTGAAGCAGGTTCTCTTGGGATATTTGCGAATGGGCCACAGATCAAGAAAAAGGTGTGCACATTTTAAGGGGCATCAGTCCATTCGATTTGCTTTTTGACGGGTTGGTGTATCAAAAGGTCTTAGGCCAGGTCTGCACTAGAAACTTTTGCTGATATAGAAAATGTTGCTTAGGCATGTAATCTTGCTGTCTGTGCAGGTTTTCTAATGATACTTTTAAATGGCAAACTTTTTCTAGGGTGGAGTAGGCTAATTTGCTTTTATTCTGCCCTGTGATATGAAAATTATTATGCCCTTGGGTGTAGGGATGTAAATAGTGATTTTAAAAAGTAACTTTGTAAAAGTTTTATGCAGGGCCCTGCTGTCGTGCGCTGGTATGCCAGGCGCAGGGCCACCGGCCGCCATGCCCTGGGATGGCAGCAGAGTCCTGGGCTCTGGCCGGCAGCAGAGTTTAATCGTTAAGCATCAGTCTTAATGGTTTCGGTTATCAGTTAAACTTTTACATCCCTACTTGGGTGTAGTCCCAGGTATATATACACTGGTCACCCATGTCTGTCTCTCCTTCTGTTTTCACAGAATGCATAGGCGCCGGTTTCCTTTGGGCCCGGGGTGGTGCTCAACCCCCCGTTCTGCCCCAGACCTTGCCCCTGCCCCCACCCCATCTCTTCCCACCCAGTTCTGCCCCCTCCCCTGAGTGTGCCCCGTCTCTGCTCCTCCCCTTCCTCCCAGTGCCTCCTGGACACTGTGAATTAGCTGACTGTGGTGGGCAGGAGGTGCTGAGGAGTAGGTGGGGATCTGGCTGCCAGTGGGTGCTAAGCATGTGATAATTTTTCCCCCTCAAATGAACTTGCACAGGAAAAGGTAAAAGACAAAAAACACTATACCACCAAGGGTGAACAGTTCATAAATTTATCACCCTATCTTATCTCAAAGTCCTCATCCTCAAAGGAAACTTACACAACACCTTCAAAAGATAAGCCTGGGAGTGTAAATTCATAACTTTGCTAGATACTAAAAATCATGGACTGAACAGAAACACTGAATCTATGTTTCAGAGTAGCAGCCGTGTTAATCTGTATTCGCAAAAAGAAAAGGAGTACTTGTGGCACCTTAGAGACTAACACATTTATTTGAGCATAAGCTTTCGTGAGCTACAGCTCGCTTCATCGGATGCACGAATCTATGGCTCGTTACAACAATCTGTAACCCACTTAACCCTCCACCCCAGCCTCTTTTTTCCTTCCCTGCGTGACTGGAGAAGTGTTAATGGGGCACTTCTCCTTGAATGGTCCCTTGAAATAGTTTAGCATAAGCAGTTAACATATCTTTTTGATCTTGTACCCAGAGTGTACAGATAAATACCTTTCCCAGACCTGAAGAAGAGCTCAGTGTAACTCACAAGCTTGCATCCGATGAAGTGAGCTGTAGCTCAGGAAAGCTGATGCTCAAATAAATTTGTTAGTCTCTAAGGTGCCACCAGTCCTCCTTTTCTTTTCACAAGCTTGTCTCTCACCACAAAAGTCAGGAGTGCGGGGGGAAAAATGGTAACCACTTAAAGCCGGGGATACAGCAGCAACCCTAGTTCCAGCATCTGTGACAAAAGTTGATCAAATAAAAGATACTGCCTCACCCACCCTGTCTCTCTAATATCCTGGGACCAACATGGCTACAACCCTGCATCCGTCTCGTCTGAGCAGAGAAGGCTCTGCTCTCTGTAAGAGTGATGCCTGAGGGGTGAAAAGGGGTGCGCGCACGCTGCTCTTAAGGGGGAGACTTCGTGTCACATGGGGGATAAGAGCATCAAGGCCGGGTGCCCACCTCCCATGTGCTCTCTGTGTGTTTTCCCCCATCAGCCTCTCTCCAGCCTGAGGTGCCGCCATACGTATGCCTCCATATGTATGGAGCCGCATGTCCGTGAGGGCGCTGTGGGAAGTGCTGGCTCTCGCTGTGGCTTGGGCTAGTGGGACTGGCTGGGGGCTGGGGGGCTGGGTTAGTTCCCCGTCCTCCCCGCACGTTGGAGTGGGGGAGCCTGCGCTGTGCCCGCTGCACGGCAGACGTCGCGGCTGCTATTGGCCACAGCATGTGTCATTCGGTGCTTCCTGGCTGAGCCCGGAGCCGAGGAGGAAGCGGCAGAAAGAGGAAGCGGCAGCCGGGTCTGGGTCGGGAGGAGGGAGAGGCGCAGGGCGCGGCCCCTGCCATCCATCCGTGCCACAGTTCCCCGAATGATCCGTCTCTTTCTCCATCAGGGCAGATCGTCCCTGGCTCTCCCTTGCATGTGGTAGACGGAGCCGGAGTCCCTGCAGCAGCCGGACAGAGGGAGGGCTGAGCCGGGAGCCCCCGGAGGAGGAGAGGAGGCTTCAGGGAGAGCTCCCTTCCCAGCTCCCCCGCACTGCTGTATGCTGAGCAGCCCCAGCATGGAAGCCATCGCCAAATACGATTTCAAAGCCACTGCAGACGATGAGCTGAGCTTCAAACGGGGGGATGTCCTCAAGGTAAGTGCAGGGGAAGGGATCAGCGATACCTCCTCCTTTCCACTCTTTTCTTGAGACAGTCGGTCCGCAGCATCCACTCCCCCCCCCCCATTTGCCCCCATAACCCATTTCCTCTCCTATCTCTCCACCCCAGAGCCACTTTGACACCTTTGATTGCAAAGGACACAGTTTTAAATTTTTGTGTTTGTTCAGTTTATAATCAGCAGCATCTTCCATCTTTTCATACTGTTTAACAGCTGGGAGCTAGCTATACCATAGACAGTATCAAATAAATGTGAAGTGCTGAACATATATTATTAATCGAATTATTTTCTACAAGATAAACATTTAAAGTAATTGACACCAATTTAGTGTTTCTTTCCTTTGCCTTCTGCCAGAAATTCTTGCATCAAAGAATAATTAGATAATCTTTTTTCCCCACACTTGTCAAATATTGTTACTGAATTTTATCTTCTGTGTTGATAAACTTCAGTGATAAAACTGCAACATTGAGTATTTAATGGAACTCTGGAGCTGTAAGTGAATGCCTGGGGTGGATTAGATGGGTTTTGTGTGTAGATTACTCAATATACCAAAGACCTTTGAGTCCCCTCCAGCTTGGCAGCATAATATTATCTGTTTGCTTTTAAAAAATATTTATATGCCTAAAACTGAAAAAGGATCCAAAAATAACAAACAAAGAATGTATCCAACAAAAACAGAAAATGTGATTATAGTGCATGGTTTTTATAAAGATTCTAAACTACACTGCCTTCAAAATAAGAAAAGAAAAAGTCGTCTTATATTCGCATAAGTTATTTTTTCTGTAGTTAATTTATACATGTTTGTTATCAATATAAAACAAGATAGATCTTTTTTCTTCCAAGCAATTGAGCCTTTAGCAGTTTAGCTTTAAAAAGTTTAAGACCAGATCTTTACTCTTCGAAATGACCTCGGGTAGAAGGTTGATAATTTAAAAAACAAACTCATTAAAGCCCCAGTTCCACAAAGATTTAGGCACATAAGTAACTTTGTGCATGTGAATATTCTTCACTGGAACTGTTTACCTTCATAAAGTTACAAACATGTTTAATTTTTTCTGAGCTGGGGCCTAAGAAATAGCAGCTTATTCAAGGAGTGGTGAAGAGGCAGACTTTAGTGTGATTCTTTTGCAAAACTGGAATTTGACTACTTAATTGATAGACATGCAAGAAATGCATGGATTATGCAGTCACCTTAGTATTTTTATCATAAACCATGATTTCTCGAGTGTATTAGATAAATGAATTGAAATTTAGTTTACAGTGTCTTAGAAAACTAGTTTCTTACATATTTTAGGTGGGAGGCCAATCAATTCAATTAAATATATGGTGGTTACAAAAAAATCCATTTTGGGGTGGTTCTCTTGCAGTTATGTAAACCAAAATGGCTTTGATTTTTAAAATGAATAAATGTGCTCCTGCACATTCACGTCTCTTACCCATAAATTGCATTAGGATTTATACACCTTAATTACATTATCTACGAGTTACTGCAATAGCTGCATCCATTGTTGCTGCAACTGTGTGCTCAGAATAGTGTCAGCTTTAACCTTTTTAGATCAATTTTAGATCCACTGTGGAAGTGTAAGCATCAGATTTTTTTAAAATATTTACACTGACCCTAATTTTTAAATTTGCTAACCTGAGCTATAGTCTGTTGGTTTGTGTTTAGTATCTTGCCTTGGCTTTGTATGCTATATTTGAAACAGCACAATTCAGGTTAAAAATTGTAGAAACATCTGTAAGACTCGTAGAAAATGCTGACCAGGAAGGAAAACTGAAGGGCACATGTACTGTACTTAAATATTTTTTTAGTTTGAAATGTACTTTTGGTTATTTTAATCTGGTCCTGTCTAGATGTTTGGGTTTAGTTAAGGGTATGAAAAAATGACTGGCATAGAGAGAACTATCACATGTTCAAAAAGTGCTTCCTTGTGTAACAACAGCACCATAGTGTAGAGATTTTTTGTTTTGTCTAAACTAGAAAAATTAGTACCTGTATTGCAGCTGCTGCTATTGGTACTAAGTACTATACTAATGTATACAGGGCTCAGGCACTCTTACTGCCATCTCATGATTATTATTTTTGTCAGATTGTGGCAGAAATATGTACACTCTTGCTACCACATATTCTGGCAACAGCCGAGCTGCATACGGGTACTAATTTTTCTAGCATAAGTAAGGCCGACATTGAGAGAGTCCTTGCAACCCTCAAACTGTATCTCTGGTTCCAGCTCAGATGCTCTTTATTTTCTGATGTAACCTTAATGATTCTGTTACTGGAAAGGTGATATTGACTATAACTTTAAGGAAGTGTTTGCCTGTAGTTTCCTAGTCTTAAGTTCATTTCTTTATACAACACTTGAATGTAAATGTGAACATGAATAATATTCAGCACTATTATAATAAATTTAGCCTTGCAGTGCTTTTGTATGGGGGTGAAAACAGTTTTCATTCACAGAGAGTAAACTGACAGGTTTCAGAGTAGCAGCCGTGTTAGTCTGTATTCGCAAAAAGAAAAGGAGTACTTGTGGCACCTTAGAGACTGACAAATTTATTAGAGCATAAGCTTTCATGAGCGATGAAGTGAGCTGTAGCTCACGAAAGCTTATGCTCTAATAAATTTATTAGTCTCTAAGGTGCCACAAGTACTCCTTTTCTTTTAGAGAGTAAACTGAGGCCCAGAGAAGTTGACTTGCTCATGTTACATACAAATCCAGGAATAGAACCTAAGATCCCTGGCTTCCAATCAGTTCTTCTGACAGTAGACACCTCGATGCACCACAGTGAGGACAGTTCTGGTGTTCAGAACTATTCAGAACAAAAAATTTTCTGAGTGAAGTGACTTGTACAATCTCACACTGCTGCTGGCACCTGAACAGTGTTTGTGGCACATCTGGAGTGAGGACATTCAGAGTGACTAGTACATCTGGGCTGTGGAATTAAGTTGTGCTAAGCACACTAAGTCTGTTAGCACGTGTCTCTTGATTGAGAGATCTGATAATCTCATCAGATCCTGGCTGAATTCCCCCTTTCCCCATTGTCATGCCTAGTAGCGATCTATCCTGAAACCAGGTCAATCTTAAGTGCATATAAATGAGTAAGACCTTCTAAGGGGAATAAACAGTAATACATCGTGCAAATCTAATGCACTCCCAGAAGAAGGTATTTCTCACTCTTCACGTTTCTCTGCTGTACAAAATTTAGGTTTTTGAGGAAAAATTACATATCCTGCAAGCAAATACATACTCTCTTTCTTACGCCTTTCCATGACTTGCCATAATTAGATACCTACTTTGAAACAGTGGTGAACATTGCCCTTTGATGGCATGTGTGACTTAGAATGTTGTACAGAGAACTGTTAGAAACTGTTTGTACCATGTTAAGGAATGAAGCTAAATCTAAAATACTTACCACTGCTTGTACTTTCATGATGCTTTCTGTGAGGAGGGAAGAGAAAGCTGCATATTGTCTAACTTCATCTGATTTCAGCAGATAACTTGCCTATAATGTCATGGTACCATTACTGCAGTATATTCTGGACTTGATTGAATAGCATTTGAACTGTAGTCATTAAGCTGCTTGTTAGTAATCTTGTGGCTATGCTCCAAAAGCGAGTGAAGATAATTGACTTTTGACTTGCAATTCTGTAAAACAGCTGAGTGAAGAGGAAAAGTGCTTGGCCTTTTCCTTTGTGGGCATGTGATAAAAAGCTTGTATGATTTTGTAACTCTTTTGTCAGATGATTCTATAGCAGTGCATGGTATTGCTGTGCAGGAGATTCAAGTTGACATCTATCTTTAGACTTGATCTTTGGGAAGTGGAGCTTGGAATTTATTCAGTCTGCCCCAGAAGAAGGAAGGGGTGCTATTTCCACATAGTGTCCATCCAGTGTCCCCTATTATTTCCTTCTCAATCATTGACTGTGGCTCTATGCAAGACCACCTTTCTGTCCACTTTCTGGATACTGCTGTATGAAAAAGGGTGTTGGTAAATGGCATCCTCTGAAAAAAGTGAAGAAAACCGGAAGATTCATGTCTGTCCGTTCCCTGCCCCCCCCCCCCAAAAAAAAAAAAAAAAAGAGCCCACATTCAGATACAAAAGGGTCCCAGTTCTAAATGTACTCATCTGGCCATTTTATGCTTTTGTGTCTGGATGTTCATCATGATGCATTTAGACTTCTCTGCTTTCTCTTCACATGCTGTCTGGTGCCATTAGGACCAGTTACTCTCAATCTGTGCCTATGTTCGTTGAGTCTAGGTCTTGCATTACAGTTTGTCAGGAATTTATTTCTGGTGGCTTCTGGTTTTGTTGGCCTGTGTGCCAGCTGGCAAGTATCCAGACCTAAAGTGTGCTGATACTTGCTTTTGGTTTGGCAGTGGGGTGGGGAGAGAAGAAATTGTATAAAGATTCCATTAGCCAAAGCTAGGCTCTTTTCTTCCCCCCACCCTGTTTTAAAATGTACAGCTACTGCAATAATTGTTTTATTTCAAACATATAAAAATATCCATAGGCACAAATCCTATACTCTGTCTATTCCATATATTAAAAACACATAAAATAATACAAAAGCACTAACCATCCTGATCCATTTCCTCTCCTGAATCCAGAAAGAACACCCACCCCAAAAAAAGATGGGCTTTGTGGCATGCCTGGGAGATTAACAAGTCTGGAGATCCTTCAGAAGATCAGTGTTCTGTTCCCTGTAGATGTCGGTATAGTTCAGGGGCAGCTTATTGCAAGAATTTTAAATGTATGGGATGTAAATGCCCAAGACAGTAGGTTTAAGAGTCCTCTACTTCTGAGTTGCACTTTGCTGTTTTTCTTGAGTCCTTAACAGGCGATTACATTTTTCAGTAACTCCTTTGTTGCACCTAAATCAACTTAACTACAGTTAGTGTTTTTCTCACTTCTTCACTGTTGAGACTTGGGTTATTTTAACTGAGTTATCAAGGCTTCTTCCTATTCTGAACAGGTGAGATCAGTCTATCATTTGGGCTCCACAATTGCCTGCTCTTCATGTGATTGTCTCTCCTCCCTCCTTCTCCCCTCCCCCCCCAATTCATTCTCTTTCGCTTCAGACTTCAACAGGATTGAGTGTTTCCAAATAGTAGTGCTGAGATTGCATTTTCAGTTCCTGCATGAAAACCATTTTGGGGCCTGACTGCAGCGCAACATGTTTATGTACAGGAGGGGTGAGATGAGCAAGGGTGGCAGGTCTTCCATCTATACTTCCTTCTCCCACACCTTCAGTAACCTCACCTGTGTTTGTCTTTATGTAGTGGTGTTTGTACTGGCAAGCAGAAACGGGACATGAGCTGCAAGCAGTGGGGTTTGGAGTGAATCAGATACAACTGATGTCTGCATTAAGTGTGTGAAAGTCCATTGTGTAGGTGTACTTGAGGTATGTTGCTTGATTGTTGTGGGAGAAAATTGGGGTTTGACTTAAACACCTTTTAGATAGCTGCTGTTTTTCAAGTAGGGAGACCAAATAGGTCAATTTTGTGATCTGATGTGAGGAAGAAAAGCTGTCAGCAAGCCACTGAAAGCTGTAAAGATGTTAAACTGAGAACTGTAGTAATGTGCGGGGGTGGGGGGTAGCGGGGTTTGAGATGTTGGCATTTGAAGAAATATCTTCTGAAGACATAGAATGTTTTTGTTGTAATAGACTGGTAGATCAATATTTTAAAGTTAACCTGATGTCTTGTACTGCCTTGAATACTCAATAGTTATTTTTAATATGGACTTCTTCCCAAAGATTGTTACTCTCAAATTGTCACCAGGTGTAGGTATGATGAATGTCTCGTTAGCCAGGTCCTTTAAATTGCTTTTCTTCCCCACAACCCTCCATAAGGACACATACTAGAAAAAGTAGTTAGTGAACGTACTCTTAAGTTTCTGGCCCTGTACGGGACCACTTGCATTAGTAAAGGAGGCCTTTTAAACTTGAGTGACTTTACAAAAAAAAAAAAAAAAAAAGTAACGTACAAAAACTGGCGTATATGATCTTGCTGGGGACAGTCTCAGAAGAGGTGACATTTCATGTTGCTTCCCTCAAAACCTTCGTAGCAAGGATGAAATTAAAGTATGGTATATTCCAGGTTGAAGGTGTAAAGCAATCTTTACCAGCATCCAGAGCAGGAGGAATAATGAATTCCTCCTTGAAAATGCCCTCTTTGTTTCTTTATTTGGTAGCCAGCTGAGGTCTCCTTCCAGGGCTGTCACTGAAAGCAGAACAGATTAACTCCCTTCTGGTCTGCTCTATATCCAAAACACAGCAGATTTAAATCTGTGTAATTCACGATGCCAGTTATCTTTTTGACTAGGTGGTGTCAGATGACTTACTGATGAAAACTAGTGACAGTCAGCTTTTAACATCATAATATGCAGAACTGTGTACACTGCTATAATTTATACTGATACTCATTCCTGGACTGTAATCTATCAGCCATATGGCTCCTGCTAGATTTGGCTATGTCTGCTAGCTTGTCTACAAGGCCCAACCTGTCCCATAGCTGTTTGTCATCTCAACTTCTTAAATTGATCTTTCAGTACAAAAATAAGCACTCACAGAACAGCTTTTGGCTCTTTCAATTATCTGATATGCCTTATTCAACACATGTGTTAAGCTGCTACAAACGGTGGTGTCTGTGTGATTTTATTCATTGGCCAAGAGTGGTTCTGCACTCTACACTGTGGCAATTCTCTCTTTTGTTATGCAATAACCTTTGAAAATCAAAAATTTCAAGGAATGTTCTAGGCATCAATTTCAGTGAAAACTAAAATCACCATTTGGTCACTCACGATAAAGAGGTGAGCCAGTGACCTCACAGGTGCTTGTGGAAGAAAAGCAGTCACGCTATACAGGGGTGAGGCAGTCATCTGAGGGTGAGGAATAGGGCCCTATGTATCCATATCTCTGCTCAAAACCCTCTTGATTGTGGTGAAAACCAGAAAAGCGTAATTTCTCCAATTTTTCTGACTTTCACCAAAATCAAGATGGTTTTGAGCAGAGTGGTAGGTGTAAGTGGCCTGTCAAAACAAGCCTTTGCAAAAGAGTCTGACTTCTGACAAGTGCTTTTCAGAGTAGCATCCTCATTATACCATCAGTGTCTGCTCATCACTGAAAGTTGCATTCTATCTCTAATAGTAATAATCTTTGCTTTATTTGCTCTCTGGGATTGGAGATTTATTATAAGCATTGCATCAGACTAGAAGGTGGAAGTTTAGCCTAGTGGTCATGTTCATCTCAATGACTTAAGTTCATGTGAAGTTCTTGCAGTTTTAATTGTGTAGAACGAAACCTTCTGTGTTTTTTAGTCCAGTAGTGCATGCAGCAGAGGTGCAGGATATTAGGTACTGGTGCAGCACTCGGATCGGGTCATCTATTGGAAGTATCAAAGGAGGTGTGCTAAAAGAGAATAGGACAAGAGGGGAGGGATAGCTCAGTGGTTTGAGCATTAGCTTGCTAAACCCAGGGTTGTGAGTTCAATCCTTGAGGGGGGCCATTTAGGGATTTGGGGCAAAAATTGGGGATTGGCTCTGCTTTGAGCAGGGGGTTGGACTAGATGATCTCCTGAGGTCCCTTCCAACCCTGGTATTCTATGATTCTTCTATGATTCTATGAGCGGGTGCTACTTGAGTGCTACCCACAATCTCACCTTCAGTATAGAGCAGTTCTGGTGTAAGGAAGCCACTCCTAGTCGAAGGAAGAGCAGTCGCAGCCATAACAGGTTAAACAAAGGAGGCTTCTCAGGATTCCAATGTGAACTGAGCTTGGAAAGACTTTGTACAGAGAATCCTTTTCAAAGCGTGAACAGCCAGCTCTTCATTGACACATTAATGTTTTTGAATATGTTGATGTAACTGTGGACTGATATCTAGACGGGTCATTTGCATGTTGGCTCCATGTGTGGCATTTCTACTAAATGGCAGTTCAGCTGCTAGCCAGTAAAGACTAGTCATGGTTTGTGGCACCCCCCCCCCCCGCACCATAAGAAAGTGACCCAGCAACCAGCTTTGTGTTTTCCCTGATAATTTTACAGCTAAAAATAAATCTAAATCTCGGGTAGTAATCCTCTCTTGTGGTGTCTAATAGGGCTCAGAATTCTTGTGAATTGTCTGGGATTTTATATTAAGATATCTGACTTCAGGCTCTTGACATTTTATATTCAGTTTGTTCTATTGATTTAGCAGCACACCAGACTGGATGAATTGCATGCTGTATGCATTTCTTCACAGATCAACAAACTGATACTGCATTAAATGTGGTGCACAAGTTCTTATCTACAGCTTTATCCCACAACTGTTTTTGCTCTTTAGTTTTGTCTCCTGGCTCTGTAGTAGTGGTTAAACGTTATCGCCAAAGTTGGGCTAACATCAGTGAGTGGTGTACACATGAGGAAGTAAATAAAGCCATGTTCATTTGCAGTTTCATTATAAACTAGGGAAAGAGGGAATCAAAATGAGAGAAGAGGAACTTTTCTGGGAGGGAGGGGGAAGGAGAGAAGAGAAAGGAAGTTGCAATTTCTTTACTCTCCAGATAAAAAAATCTTGAAAGAACTAGTTTCACATTTTATTTTAAATGCTGCTATTCCACTTAAAATGAGTACTGACCATCCCAATATAGCATTCCAAGCTTCAACCTCCCTTTTTGTCAGGCTGTATTTTTAAGCATTTCTGCTTCAGTCACAGGCCCTGTTACGTGTTTAATGGCTTGATTTCACAAAGTGCTGAGTTCCTTCATGAAGCAGTCTTGTAATCTTGCAAGTTGTGACGACTTAAGTGGGGAAGAAAGTGGGTGCTCAATAGACTGATGCTTGATGTAGCATGACCTCGTTACCGTGTTAGTGGTGGAACTGCCCAACTAGATAAGACAATTCCAGTGAATTATTTGAAAGAAACTCTCCACTGATTTTTGTATGGGATATAATCTAAACATGTGGAAAGGTACAACTGACCTCTTTCAATAGGACACAAGAAGTGTACTGACAGTCTTCAAAATTGTATGTGATTGGAATTATAAAGCCTTTAAAAAATCTTAAATCGGGAAGCTAGCCTGTAATACTCTGATTTAGTTTGTAGATACATCTGACACTTGCATTTTAATTTCAGAGTTCATAATTTTCCTCTGCTTGCATTCCTTTTACTAGGTGAATAGTTTCTAAGACATAAATAGCACAATGGAAATCCTACTTGAGTTATCCTAAAAACATAAATGGTAAATGAAACTCAGGAAAAAAGAAAAGAATGTTAATTGAAGATTATGAAAACTTTTCTCTAAATTTGCACTGGTGAACAAGAGATGTTTCTTCCCATTTCAAAGGCAGAACAAATCAGTTCATCTTTAGACCTACTTGGGGAGTTGGTTAAGGCAACCGCTGGAATAAGTACAAAGTTTTAGGGTCTCCCTCTCTGGCTAGAAAACAGACTATCAAGCAATAATTTTATAAATAATCCTGAAGTTCAGTGCTAACCTATATAAATAAAATGTGGAAGGTACAAGCATGTATTTTCCCTGCTGAATTTGGTTTGCTTCTGTGTATTCAGGTCAGCATGCACACAGTGTTATTGTGAACTGCATGTTCATATAGCAGCAGCAGCAGCTAGAGCTCTGTGCAGAGAGCAGAAAGCATTTCTTTCAGTTCAGCTGAACTATAATTATATTGTTACTCTTTAAAACCCTCTTATGTAAATAATTTGTCTCTGGAATTTACACTTTCTTCAGTTTTCTGAACTATGTCTTGCTCTAACTTGTACCAAAACTTTACAGGTTTAAATGGGGGGGGGGGGGAGGAAACAAGCTGCTCAGTTATGCAAAAGTTCCCCTGGGGGTTTGGGGAGAGGGGGAATACTTCATGAGCCATGTATGACCCAGCAGGTTCCACTAATAATAGCAGCTAGGCTAATGCAGATGACTTGTGGTCTGAGCTAGTCAGCTCTTTGGTTTGCATGATCAGCATCAAATTCTAGCCATGCCACTCTAGCTGAGGTTGAGTAGGTTTTTCCATTATCCTTCTGTACAGTCAGATTTCAGATACGTTATGCTTATGGGAGTTCTACTCCTTGGACATGATAAATACGAAACTGGCATTTTAACAACTTCAGTCTGATTTTCAGTTATTGCTGTTTACTTGTGGATTATGGTCTAGTTGAATATGGTCTAGTTGAGTAAAAGAATTATTGATTAGAGATGCTGAAAATAGCTGTTCAGATCTGATTAACTAAGTAGTTAAATTCCAGACATATGCCTTGATACTGGAAATCTATTCACTTATCAGAAAGGAGTTAAAATTGGTCATTGAATTGTGGAAATCCTGTATATCCTCTTCCTCCCACCCCCATAGCTTCTCTGGAAAAATCTCACAAAATGACTTGTGGGATTGTACCTTTGTTTCCATGCAGAACTGGTATCGTGCAGTTCTAGTCGGTTTCATCTGGTCTTAATAGTGCTGCTGGAGAAACCACTGTCTAAGCACATCCTGATGGCACTCTGTGAAAGACTAACAGATGGACGGTAGAGAGTGACAAGCATATACCAAAGCTATGGATAGGGAAGAAAGAGCCAGAAAAGTGCAGAGAGGGAAATGGGAAGGAAGTGCTAGTGGTAATGGGGCCTGATAGCTGAAACTCACTTTTAAGTACTCACGGATACCTTCCATAACCTGACATCCAAATAGTCACCTTGCAAAAAATCAAATGTGTATCAGCTTTCCTTGTTTGGTCAGAGTACCTGAACATCTCTGTGTAAATGTTGTATAACTGAAACTTTTCCTTTTGTCTTTTAAATATAGGTTTTTTTTTTTGTTTTTTTTTTTAGTGCTTATGAAAAGTGCCACACTGAGCTGGAAACTTACAGCCACAGAACAGGTACAGCACAGACCACCAATGCAGGCTTCCCTTTGCCCCCTTCAGCTACACATACTTTGCTCCACTCAGGCCCCTACTCTAGTGGTACTAAAATTGTTTTTTTGCCAGAACATGATTTAGCCAGGCATAGTGATCGGGGTCAAACAATGTTTAAGCTGATAGCTGTTTTTAAATTCAGTGCAAGTGCAGTAGCCCTCTCTATTTTGACCAACTGACCTGGGTTTAAACAGTCTGATGCAATTCTAAACTGTTTTTCAAAACGGTTTTACTTCCGTTGCAAAAGAAAGCCAGTATGCCTTAGCCTCGTCCTGGAGAAGACCACTTCTTGGCTTGAGGGGACAACTTGCTCACCCAGCCCATTCAGTTCTTATTCCCTACTGAGACTGCCAAGAAGGATGCAAATTGTGATTTACAATTAGGCTTGGCAGAATTCATTTTTCATTTTTATAATTTCAGCAGGTATCAATGTTTTGCGTTTAAGCTTTTTTCAATTTTTTTTTAATTATGGGAGAGCAGGGGTTCAACAATATTTAAGGACTGACACTGAGAATCCAAAAGCTAAGCTTTATGAATGCCACATAGTTGTCTGCAGCTCTAGCTCAGCTAATGCCAGAGCTGTCTGTTTTAGCAGAGCTGTAAATACATGCTTTATGCAACATTCATTATATACATTATATGTACATTATTAAGATGGGACTCTTCTCCAGCAGCATTTTTCTTACTTTTTCTATCTGTACATTTCTTTTATCGATGGAAATATTTTTTTCATCCGTTTGTATGTGTATGTTGAAATCAACATTTAGAGATTATAAATAGGCTTGGAAGGATTAGATTTTTTTATGTCTTCTAGGAACTGGACTGAGACCCTCAACTCTCTCCATGTAGGTCCCCACAAGAAAACAAGAAAGGTTATTATGTTTGTTCGTTCCTGGTCTGGGCTTTATTTATACCAGAGATCTAGAAGGGAAATGCACTGTCTATCATTACTGATCCTTTGAGCCATCCAATCTCTTCAGTTATGTTACATTCCAAATTTTGTTAGAAAAATTTTGAACACTGCCAAGCATGCCTCTCACAAACTCACCACATTTTTTGTCCTGGAGTGGACATTCCCTCAGAGCCCACTCTTTTCCATAATCTTTCCAGCAGTTGCCTTCACTCAACCTATTACAATAAAAGTAATATTTTAAAAAAAAAAAAAAAAAAAAGGAACCAGCAACACCATAACTTTACTTCCTTCTCTCCCCTTTGCCATCCTCCATTCTTGCATTGTCATGCAAAATCTCTCTTTTTGTGTTGGGATCATGTTTCCAGTCACTGTACAGCACCATATGCATCCGATGAAGTGAGCTGTAGCTCACGAAAGCTTATGCTCTAATAAATTTGTTAGTCTCTAAGGTGCCACGGG